>NC_051319.1:70525181-70832373 GCF_015220235.1 Choloepus didactylus | reverse complement strand
ATGAAGACCTGTCAAGATAATGCTTTTTTTATTTCTCTTCTTTGGTACTTGGGATATTTTTCAACTTGAAGATTCGTGGACTCATAAAACTTCTTAACATTATATTAGCTAAGTCCTCTTAAACTCTTTCTATTCTCTACTCACAGAACACCTTTAGGTTCATGTTTTAGTTTCCTGGGCTGCTCAAGCAAATACCATAAAATGGGTTAGCTTAAACAATGGGAATTTATTAGCTCACAGTTTTGAGGCTAAAATAAAGTTCAAATCAAGGCATCATCAAGGTAATGCTTTCTCCCTACAGGCTGTGACATTCTGGGGCTGACAGCTGGCAATCTTTGGCTCTTCTGCCACATGACAAGACCCATGGCAGCATTTGTGGTCTTTCTCTTCTGGTTCCACTTCAGCTTCTTGATTCCTGTGGGGGCTCTCTCTCTCTTTCTCTCTCTCTCTGAATTCTATTCTGCTTATAAATGACTCCAGTAATAGGATTAAGACCCATTCTGATTGAGATGGGCTACACCTTCTTAACTGAAGTAGCCTCATCAATAGGTACTATTTACAATGGGTTCACACCCACAGGAATGAATTAAATTTAAGAACATGTTTTTCTGGAGTACATACAGTTCTAAATGACCACAGTTCTTGTTGGTTCTTCTCATTTTGAAATCTCTAACTCTCAAGCACCCTTTTATATTTCTATCTTCTGAACACTCTATGTAGCCTTCTGGAGAATCCCTCAAACTTTCATCTAATCCATTAGTCCTCTCTTCAGCTGCATCTAATCTGCTCAACTTATGAATTGCGATTTTAAATTCAAGAACTATATTTTTTATAAAGTTTATTTTCCTTATTTTTCAAATCAACCACTCTTTTCCAAAATTTATTTTTCTCATATTTTGAGTTTTTTGCATTTTAATCAGGTGAAGCATGCTTATTTTGTAATCTCTGTTAGCCTTTTTAATTATAGTCTTTACTGTGACACTTGGCTCTTAATGTGGATGATTTTGTTATTCTGTGACTTGGAATTCCATTGTGAACCCAAATCCAATAGTGATTTACTTGCGTGGTTTCCCTGTGGTGTAAGCTGAGAGAGGGCCCCTCAAGAGCAGTTTTGCATACATGTTTACTAAGTGATTTAATGTTGGAATATGATTCATGGTAATGAATCCCCAAAGCAGCCATTTTCTCCAACCTGGGGTCATGGCTGAAACAGAATGCTTCTTTGTTGACAACCTGTACTTGCTGGAAGAGTTTTGTCCAGCTTACACTCTTATTAATGGTGTATCTATTCAAGGGCTCTGGCTTTACGTAATCATTTCAGTTCCACTTGCTCACTTTGCACAGTCCCAAGATACTGTCTTTTTCCTCCATATGGGACTCAGGAAACCAGAGTTTTTGGTCCAACAAATTCCCTCAGGGCAGCTACCATACTATCTCAAATGGTTATTACATTTGTTGCTAGAAGCCTCTTTATTTTCATCTCACCTGTGAATTATAAAGGATGTTTATTATATTTTTCCTACAATTTCTGTAGGTCTATAATGGGATTATTTTCTGATTATCTAGTTGCCCAGATTATTACATAATTAAAGGAATGGAAAGCAATCTATGATCTACCATATAGGAATTCGGTATGGTAAAATGATACATTTGTTTATTGTTAACTTTAGATACAAACATACATAGAAACAAGCCTTGTGGGCATCGTTTTATTAGTCAACTTCCTATCATGCAACTATTTTTACCAAACTCCTTAAAAGGTTGTATAAGTGTCTGCCTGACTAATATATTCACACTGACCTCAATCGACATTGACTATTTTTTCAAAGGTGTCTTTTTATAGCTGGAGATTATGTTAGTTATAAATTATTTTAAAAATTAGTGATGGCTAAAATATTATTTTTCTTCCAAAAGGTTGAAGACAAACATATATGTTGATAACCATGGGTATGAATGAGTCAGGGAATTAAGTATTTCAATATCAATAGTTAATTATTAAAATTATTCAGTATTCCACTTGGGAAATTTCTGACAGAGATAATTTCTATGAAACAAATACAGAGTCAATTTTTGATCACTAGAGTAATGGGGAGAAGGGTAGAATTGGAATAGAGAAGATCAAACAGAGCCTTAAATAATCCCTATTCAGCACAAAGCACAAAATGAACTTAATGAAAACTTAATTCATTCAAATCACATCCACTATTTAGGAATGCATTTATCATTGTGCAACTATACATAACAAAAATAATACAAATATGACAGTTTATCACATGAATTTCTTCACAAAGAAAACCAGGAAATTTATTATTCCTGTTGGTCTCTCAATCCAAATATTTTCCAATATTTCACTAGGACTCCAGTAAGACAGAGAGACTCAGGTACAGCTTCAAGTTATTTCTTCTCCCTTCCTTTTGTCATACAATTAACTCCACCCTCAAATACTTGGCTTTAATTTGTTTTAAAAGTCATAACTTCCCTACCTCTGTTTGTCTTTATAATGCATGTTAGCAATGGCCATGCTCTAGAGAGGCCTAATATATGACTAGTAAGGGAGTGTGTCCTTCCCAAATAGCAACAGACACAATGTGGTGTCTAAAATATATTGCCTACCAATTACCATGCATTGCCAAACAAAACATATGTAAGTGTTTTCACTAATTTGTAATATTTTTTTATTTTTTTTGCTTTTCATTTAAAATTTGCTATTATTTTTTATTTTGGTAAATCTATAAACTAGTTAATCCATCCTGGATAAGTAGAAGTTGGCTGTATCATCAGATATACTTATACTTAATATAAAATTTACACAAAACCTTTTCTTTTATATATAGAAGGTTTACTCCTATTTGTTGTATGGAGTCTACTTTTCAAACAATGAATGTTGCAGAGCAGATTCATTTTTGTTAATGATCAAAAAGCAAACAGCAAAAAACACAAAGACATTTTAATGAACTAAATAATGAGATTGTCCGTTAACATTGGGGTCTTTAATATTAACATCTTTTGTAAAATGAAGTGATCTTTTCAAAAATACATGTCAAAATTATAAGGACAACTCTAGACAAATGAGAGGAGACACACTGAAATTCAATCCCATAAAAGGTAACCTTTCTAGCTACTTTACTCTGAATTTCTTCCATGGCAAGCTAATAGCCAGCTTCTCCTTCAGTGTGAAAGACAGAAAATTGGAAACCTTACAAATCTGGGCAAAACAAGACTACCCTCAATGGAACATTTATTTGCAGTGTTATAATAAAAGATTTTTGAAAAGCTAAGAGATTCCATGAAAGTCACTGAAGTGAACACTTTGTTCCCCAGTCTCCTTCCATTGGGAAAATGTCTTCTATTACTTCATATTTTCTGATCACAGAATACTCTATTCATAGGCTCTTAACCACAAGATCCACCCTCCCCACCCAACTTATCCCCCACTTCCAGAGTCAGCCCACTTATTCAGAGGATATAAAGTAGATAACATAGTCAGAAAATGTGAATGGCTCTGGATTGTCCAAACACAACAGAAGGGATTGCAAGAATTCTCTCTTCACTGTCCTTCCTAATGTCTGGATCTTCAGTTATAACTTTGATTGCGAAAACTACACAGAATCTTCCCCAAGATCAAAATAAGACAGAAAAGCTGCCTCTTCTGACGCTCAACTTAGGCAGCATTGGTTTCTGTGGCTCAACAACCCAAAGAACGCCAAATGATATAGGAAAATACATCCCCCTTGTGTTTTAACATATTCAGAAATGAGTATAATTACAGAGGAGGAGGAATAGTAAAGGTTTGCTGGCATTTTTGTTACAAGTAGATAACCAAATATATTTAGCATTTCTATGCCATAGGAAGCTATAGACATCAAATTTATCACAGGATCATCATGACTGGTTATACATGTTGTGCACTGGACAATTCTTGATTCACATTTACGTACATAACAATGTGAATAGCTCCCTCTACTGCTGTGTGGTACACAACCTATACAACTGGATGTTGTGGGCCTCATTAAGTACCTGAGTAAGGGGAAGAAAACACAGATAAATAAAACAGGATTCTACTCTGCAGGCAGAGAAGAGAATGACACACTATCACCTCTGCAATGTGATAAGGGCCCCAGGGTCACTGGGGAAGAAGTCTGGGGAATTATATTAAATAATGGATAGTTCTATTTTGCAATTGCCTTTGCCAGCAAACAAGTAGAGAGAGAAACACCCAAAGCAGATGATATTGAATAATATGGTAATGCAGAAAATTAAAGATCCACCTTTGGGCCAAGAAACACTGAGAGTAAAGTATATTCAGATGTAGGGGAAAAGGGATTTTATGTGCTTTTTTTGAACCTACAATACATCACATCATAATGCATGAGACTGCAACATGACTCTGATTTACATAATGTGAAACAAGGGATTTCATCTGTAACTAAACAACACAATAAAACTATGACAAATGCACTGCTTATTGTCAAGGGTGCTTATAATCCCTGTTCATTTTGCAAACAAATGAATAAAGCACATTATTTCAAAGAGCGTAAGTTCTTTTATCCAAAAGCATTGGAAGTGTCTTTGACTAAAATTGAATAAAAAATTATCAGCAACATTTAAAAACCTCATATAAGAGAATAATGCTTAATGTTCAGTTCTTCAATTGTCCACTTCTTTCCAGAGGACCAAAGTTATGAATTCTTAATTTCACAATATTCAAAATCAAAGACTTCTTTTTCGGTGGGGAGGAGGTAGAGATTTGTTTGCTGACTAAGACCTGTGCTCATGTGGATTCAAATTCTCTCATTTTTAGCTCATGTTGGCTCAGTGCACCTGAAGTCTGAATCACAGAGTTTCATTTTGTGAGTTTATGGAAATGAAACTCCTAGATTTTGGCAACTGGAAAGACCAATAAATTTTGCTTAGGTTCTGATTTATATTGAAAAAAATGAAATGTTGCCTTTAATTTCCAAGAATGAAGATGTATCTGAGAATAAGTCTCACTGCAGAGTTTTATAATGTCCTGGGAGATACCTATAAATGATTCATTGAAAAATTATTCTGTGATTTGTATTAAATCAAGATATTTCTGCCATTTCTATATTTTATTAAATTTTCTATCTTACTTGCCAATGACATTGGTTTGAAACTAACGTTCAGAAGTACTGTACATATAGCAAACCATTTTTGTAAATCTGAAAGACAAAACAGTCATTAATAAGATAAATTTTAAATTGAAGAGTATTTGCAATGAATATAAACTTATCCCTTCTACATGTTTTCAAAGGGAAATCTGAAAATTCAGCTAAGAAATCAGACTTGACAAATGGAATATGTTTTGTGTGTTTGTTACTATGAGCCCCAAAGACTAGGTCAGCTTTAAACTATGTACTTCATTGTATCACACAGAAAAATTTAACAAATATATTAGGGCCAAAAGGCTCTGATTTATGAAAATATGCATTTTAGCTGAAACCAAAATTAATTCCTGAGCTAAAATTTCTCCCTATTAATGTGCTCATATACTGTATGACATTTAATAATAATCTAAGATAAGCAGCCACTAGAAACTGGGTCTAGTTATGAGTTTAGTCAATTATGAGTAGGACCATAGAATCCATGGAAATGGACATTTTTCTTATTTTATTGTTTACTACTTCCTTAGAAAGTTAAAGGTCTGATCACCTTTATGCTTAGACTAACTAAACAAAATTGTTTTTTCTTCATTATACAAACCATGCATTTAAACTTTCCTGATTCAATTACATAAGAATGAAACATTCCTTTAGTTGACTGATTTTCACTGTTTTAGCAGTGGAAGCATAAGATTTGAAAAAAGGCGATGATCCCCCATGTAAGCCTAATTCCATAGGTAAGTAAACAGAGGACAATGTGTGAGTATTATCAATATTTTATATGTCCCTTAAAGTAATTACCTTTTAGTAGCTCCTAAGTAAGTACTAGCATATGTTTACAATCATATATAAAGATATTTATTGAAACTTTTTCTCTAAGAGCAAAAAATCATAAATTTCTGTAAATAGAGAGGTTAAATAAATTATGGCATTTATATGCAATGAAATAGCATGCTTCCTCCTCCCCCCACCCCCAAATGAAGAGGCCAATATGATTGTATCAGTTTTGTATTGCTGCTATAACAAATTACCACAAACTTAGTGGCATAAAACAATTCAAATATATTATCTTACAGTTCTAGAGGCCAGAAGCCAAAACTGGGTCTTATTGCGCTAAAATCGAGGTGTTGTTCCTTCTGGAGGCTCTAGGGTACAATCTGTTTCTTTGCCTTTTCCAGCATCTAGAGGCTGCCTGCATTCTTTGGGCCATGGCCCCTTCCTCCATCTTCAAAGCCAACAGCATAGCATCTTCCAGTCTCTCTCTGATTCTGAACTTTTGGCCATAGAAATAAGGGAAATTTGATACAGAAATACAAACTAAAGTCAGAAGCCTTCATGCATAATCCAGAAGACAGCAACATATTTTTTATACCCTCTGCCTCTACATCCAGTTTCTTAAATATTAGTATCAAAATTAAAATAATAGTAGCTATTTTAATTGAGCCTTTACTATGAGTCAAGCACTATCCTAAGTTCTTTAAGAATATCATCTCTATTGAATCAAATATCTGCACTGTAGGTTATTATCATACCCATTTTATAGATGAAAAACCTGTGGATCAATGAGGCTAAACAATTTGTTCAGGTCACAGAGCTCATTAACAGACTAGCCAGGATTAAAACCTGTGCCTGCCTGTCTGTCTTAGTGTCCAGTATTCTTTCCATCATATCATAAATCTTTGATCATTAGACATTTCTTAAATTTCCATTCCTGCTTCAACATTCCTTTGAATTTGAAATACCTTGTAACAAAGCTTTCTGTATTTAATTTTGCTGTTTCTTTTCCTAGGGTTTATCACTGCCACTCATTTTATTTTCTAGTCACTTTTCTACCTGCCAACCTACTAATTGTTTAGAAAATAAAACCAGAGAGGCGGGGCAAGATGGCAGACTGGTGAGCTGTATGTTTTAGTTACTCCTCCAGGAAAGTAGGTAAAAAGCCAGGAACTGCGTGGACTGGACACCACAGAGCAATCTGTCTTTGGGCATACTTCATACAACACTCATGAAAACGTGGAACTGCTGAGATCAGCGAAATCTGTAAGTTTTTGCGGCCAGGGGACCCGCGCCCCTCCCTGCCAGGCTCAGTCCCGGGGGAGGAGGGGCTGTCAGCTCCGGGAAGGAGAAGGGAGAATTGCAGTGGCTGCTCTTATCGGAAACTCATTCTACTGATTCAAACTCCAACCATAGATAGACTGAGACCAGACACCAGAGACTCTGAGAGCAGCCAGCCCAGCAGAGAGGAGACAGGCATAGAAAAAAAACAACACGAAAAACTCCAAAATAAAAGCAGAGGATTTTTGGAGTTCTGGTGAACACAGAAAGGGGAAGGGCGGAGATCAGGCCTTGAGGCGCATATGCAAATCCCGAAGCAAAGCTGATCTCTCTGCCCTGTGCACCTTTCCTTAATGGCCCTGGTTGCTTTGTCTATTAGCACTTCAATAACCCATTAGATCTCTGAGAAGGGCCGTTTTTTTTTTGTTTTTTTTTTTTTTTAAATCCTTTTTGCTTTTTCTAAAACAATTACTCTAAGAAGCTCAATACAGAAAGCTTCAAAGAATTGAAATTTGGGCACGTCAAGTCAAGAGCAGAACTAAGAGAGCTCTGAGACAAAAGGCAATAATCCAGTGGCTGAGAAAATTCACTAAACAACACAACTTCCCAAGAAAAGGGGGGTGTCCGCTCACAGCCACCATCCTGGTGGACAGGAAACACTCCTGCCCATCGCCAGCCCCATAGCCCAGAGCTGCCCCAGACAACCCAGTGTGACGGAAGTGCTTCAAATAACAGGCACACACCACAAAACTGGGCGTGGACATTAGCCTTCCCTGCAACCTCAGCTGAATGTCCCAGAGCTGGGAAGGGGGAGCAGTGTGAATTAACAGAGCCCCATTCAGCCATCATTTGAGCAGACTGGGAGCCTCCCAACACAGCCCAGCAGCCCAGAACTGCCCTGGGGGGACGGCACTCACCTGTGACATAGCACAGTCATCCCTCAACAGAGGACCCGGGGTGCACAGCCTGGAAGAGGGGCCCACTTGCAAGTCTCAGGAGCCATACGCCAATACCAAAGACTTGTGGGTCAGTGGCAGAGACAAACTGTGGCAGGACTGAACTGAAGGATTAGACTATTGCAGCAGCTTTAAAACTCTAGGATCATCAGGAAGATTTGATTGTTAGGGCCACCCCCCCTCCCCGACTGCCCAGAAACACGCCCCACATACAGGGCAGGCAACACCAACTACACACGCAAGCTTGGTACACCAATTGGGCCCCACAAGACTCACTCCCCCACTCACCAAAAAGGCTAAGCAGGGGAGATCTGGCTTGTGGAGAACAGGTGGCTCGTGGACGCCACCTGCTGGTTAGTTAGAGAAAGTGTACTCCACGAAGCTGTAGATCTGATAAATTAGAGATAAGGACTTCAACTGGTCTACAAACCCTAAAAGAACCCTATCAAGTTCAGCAAATGCCACGAGGCCAAAAACAACAGAAAATTATAAAGCATATGAAAAAACCAGACGATATGGATAACCCAAGCCCAAGCACCCAAATCAAAAGACCAGAAGAGACACAGCACCTAGAGCAGCTACTCAAAGAACTAAAGATGAACAATGAGACCATAGTACGGGATATGAAGGAAATCAAGAAGACCCTAGAAGAGCATAAAGAAGACATTGCAAGACTAAATAAAAAAATGGATGATCTTATGGAAATTAAAGAAACTGTTGACCAAATTAAAAAGATTCTGGACACTCATAGTACAAGACTAGAGGAAGTTGAACAACGAATCAGTGACCTGGAAGATGACAGAATGGAAAATGAAAGCATAAAAGAAAGAATGGGGAAAAAAATTGAAAAACTCGAAATGGACCTCAGGGATATGATAGATAATATGAAACGTCCAAATATAAGACTCATTGGTGTCCCAGAAGGGGAAGAAAAGGGTAAAGGTCTAGGAAGAGTATTCAAAGAAATTGTTGGGGAAAACTTCCCAAATCTTCTAAACAACATAAATACACAAATCATAAATGCTCAGTGAACCCCAAATAGAATAAATCCAAATAAACCCACTCCGAGACATATACTGATCACACTGTCAAACATAGAAGAGAAGGAGCAAGTTCTGAAAGCAGCAAGAGAAAAGCAATTCACCACATACAAAGGAAACAGCATAAGACTAAGTAGTGACTACTCAGCAGCCACCATGGAGGCAAGAAGGCAGTGGCACGATATATTTAAAATTCTGAGTGAGAGGAATTTCCAGCCAAGAATACTTTATCCAGCAAAGCTCTCCTTCAAATTTGAGGGAGAGCTTAAATTTTTCACAGACAAAGAAATGCTGAGAGAATTTGCTAACAAGAGACCTGCCCTACTGGAGATACTAAAGGGAGCCCTACAGACAGAGAAACAAAGACAGGACAGAGAGACTTGGAGAAAGGTTCAGTACTAAAGAGATTCGGTATGGGTACAATAAAGGATATTAATAGAGAGAGGGAAAAATATGGCAAACATAATCCAAAGGATAAGATGGCCGATTCAAGAAATGCCTTCACGGTTTTAACGTTGAATGTAAATGGATTAAACTCCCCAATTAAAAGATATAGATTCACAGAATGGATCAAAAAAAATGAACCATCAATATGTTGCATACAAGAGACTCATCTTAGACACAGGGACACAAAGAAACTGAAAGTGAAAGGATGGAAAAAAATATTTCATGCAAGCTACAGCCAAAAGAAAGCAGGTGTAGCAATATTAATCTCAGATAAAATAGACTTCAAATGCAGGGATGTTTTGAGAGACAAAGAAGGCCACTACATACTAATAAAAGGGGCAATTCAGCAAGAAGAAATAACAATCGTAAATGTCTATGCACCCAATCAAGGTGCCACAAAATACATGAGAGAAACATTGGCAAAACTAAAGGAAGCAATTGATGTTTCCACAATAATTGTGGGAGACTTCAACACATCACTCTCTCCTATAGATAGATCAACCAGACAGAAGACCAATAAGGAAATTGAAAACCTAAACAATCTGATAAATGAATTAGATTTAACAGACATCTACAGGACATTACATCCCAAATCACCAGGATACACATACTTTTCTAGTGCTCACGGAACTTTCTCCAGAATAGATCATATGCTGGGACATAAAACAAGCCTCAATAAATTTAAAAAGATTGAAATTATTCAAAGCACATTCTCTGACCACAATGGAATACAATTAGAAGTCAATAACCATCAGAGTCTTAGAAAATTCACGAATACCTGGAGGTTAAACAACACACTCCTAAACAATCAGTGGGTTAAAGAAGAAATAGCAAGAGAAATTGCTAAATATATAGAGACGAACGAAAATGAGAACACAACATACCAAAACCTATGGGATGCAGCAAAAGCAGTGCTAAGGGGGAAATTTATAGCACTAAACGCATATATTAAAAAGGAAGAAAGAGCCAAAATCAAAGAACTAATGGATCAACTGAAGAAGCTAGAAAATGAACAGCAAACCAATCCTAAACCAAGTACAAGAAAAGAAATAACAAGGATTAAAGCAGAAATAAATGACATAGAGAACAAAAAAAACAATAGAGAGGATAAATATCACCAAAAGTTGGTTCTTTGAGAAGATCAACAAGATTGACAAGCCCCTAGCTAGACTGACAAAATCAAAAAGAGAGAAGACCCATATAAACAAAATAATTAATGAAAAAGGTGACATAACTGCAGATCCTGAAGAAATTAAAAAAATTATAAGAGGATATTATGAACAACTGTATGGCAACAAACTGGATAATGTAGAAGAAATGGACAATTTCCTGGAAACATATGAACAACCTAGACTGACCAGAGAAGAAATAGAAGACCTCAACCAACCCATCACAAGCAAAGAGATCCAATCAGTCATCAAAAATCTTCCCACAAATAAATGCCCAGGGCCAGATGGCTTCACAGGGGAATTCTACCAAACTTTCCAGAAAGAACTGACACCAATCTTACTCAAACTCTTTCAAAACATTGAAAAAAATGGAACACTACCTAACTCATTTTATGAAGCTAACATCAATCTAATACCAAAACCAGGCAAAGATGCTACAAAAAAGGAAAACTACCGGCCAATCTCCCTAATGAATATAGATGCAAAAATCCTCAACAAAATACTGGCAAATCGAATCCAAAGACACATTAAAAAAATCATACACCATGACCAAGTGGGGTTCATTCCAGGCATGCAAGGATGGTTCAACATAAGAAAAACAATCAATGTATTACAACACATTAAAAACTCGAAAGGGAAAAATCAATTGATCATCTCAATAGATGCTGAAAAAGCATTTGACAAAATCCAACATCCCTTTTTGATAAAAACACTTCAAAAGGTAGGAATTGAAGGAAACTTCCTCAACATGATAAAGAGCATATATGAAAAACCCACAGCCAGCATAGTACTCAATGGTGAGAGACTGAAAGCCTTCCCTCTAAGATCAGGAACAAGACAAGGATGCCCGCTGTCACCACTGTTATTCAACATTGTGCTGGAAGTGCTAGCCAGGGCAATCCGGCAAGACAAAGAAATAAAAGGCATCCAAGTTGGAAAAGAAGAAGTAAAACTGTCATTGTTTGCAGATGATATGATCTTATATCTAGAAAACCCTGAGAAATCAACGATACACCTACTAGAGCTAATAAACAAATTTAGCAAAGTAGCGGGATACAAGATTAATGCACATAAGTCGGTAATGTTTCTATATGCTAGAAATGAACAAACTGAAGAGACACTCAAGAAAAAGATACCATTTTCAATAGCAACTAAAAAAATCAAGTACCTAGGAATAAACTTAACCAAAGATGTAAAAGACCTATACAAAGAAAATTACATAACTCTACTAAAAGAAATAGAAGGGGACCTTAAAAGATGGAAAAATATTCCATGTTCATGGATAGGAAGGCTAAATGTCATTAAGATGTCAATTCTACCCAAACTCATCTACAGATTCAATGCAATCCCAATCAAAATTCCAACAACCTACTTTGCAGACTTGGAAAAGCTAGTTATCAAATTTATTTGGAAAGGGAAGATGCCTCGAATTGCTAAAGACACTCTAAAAAAGAAAAACGAAGTGGGAGGACTTACACTCCCTGACTTTGAAGCTTATTATAAAGCCACAGTTGCCAAAACAGCATGGTACTGGCACAAAGATAGACATATAGATCAATGGAATTGAATTGAGAATTCAGAGATAGACCCTCAGATCTATGGCCGACTGATCTTTGATAAGGCCCCCAAAGTCACCGAACTGAGCCATAATGGTCTTTTCAACAAATGGGGCTGGAAGAGTTGGATATCCATATCCAAAAGAATGAAAGAGGACCCCTACCTCACCCCCTACACAAAAATTAACTCAAAATGGACCAAAGATCTCAATATAAAAGAAAGTACCATAAAACTCCTAGAAGATAATGTAGGAAAACATCTTCAAGACCTTGTATTAGGAGGCCACTTCCTAGACTTTACACCCAAAGCACAAGCAACAAAAGAGAAAATAGATAAATGGGAACTCCTCAAGCTTAGAAGTTTCTGCACCTCAAAGGAGTTTCTCAAAAAGGTAAAGAGGCAGCCAACTCAATGGGAAAAAATTTTTGGAAACCATGTATCTGACAAAAGACTGATATCTTGCATATACAAAGAAATCCTACAACTCAATGACAATAGTACAGACAGCCCAATTATAAAATGGGCAAAAGATATGAAAAGACAGTTCTCTGAAGAGGAAATACAAATGGCCAAGAAACACATGAAAAAATGTTCAGCTTCACTAGCTATTAGAGAGATGCAAATTAAAACCACAATGAGATACCATCTAACACCGGTTAGAATGGCTGCCATTAAACAAACAGGAATCTACAAATGCTGGAGGGGATGTGGAGAAATTGGAACTCTTATTCATTGTTGGTGGGACTGTATAATGGTTCAGCCACTCTGGAAGTCAGTCTGGCAGTTCCTTAGAAAACTAGATATAGAGCTACCATTCGATCCAGAGATTGCACTTCTCGGTATATACCCGGAAGATCGGAAAGCAGTGACACGAACAGATATCTGCACGCCAATGTTCATAGCAGCATTATTCACAATTGCCAAGAGATGGAAACAACCCAAATGTCCTTCAATAGATGAGTGGATAAATAAAATGTGGTATATACACACGATGGAATACTACGCGGCAGTAAGAAGGAACGATGTGGTGAAACATATGACAACATGGATGAACCTTGAAGACATAATGCTGAGCGAAATAAGCCAGGCACAAAAAGAGAAATATTATATGCTACCACTAATGTGAACTTTGAAAAACGTAAAACAAATGGTTTATAATGTAGAATGTAGGGGAACTAGCAGTAGAGAGCAATTAAGGAAGGGGGAACAATAATCCAAGAAGAACAGATAAGCTATTTAACGTTCTGGGGATGCCCAGAAATGACTATGGTCTGTTAATTTCTGATGGATGTAGTAGGAACAAGTTCACTGAAATGTTGCTATATTATGTAACTTTCTTGGGGTAAAGTAGGAACATGTTGGAAGTTAAGCAGTTATCTTAGGTTAGTTGTCTTTTTCTTACTCCCTTGTTATGGTCTCTTTGAAATGTTCTTTTATTGTATGTTTGTTTTCTTTTTAACTTTTTTTTTCATACAGTTGATTTAAAAAAGAAGGGAAAGTTAAAAAAAAAAAAAAAGAAAAAAGACAAACAAGGAAAAAAAAAAAAAAAAAGATGTAGTGCCCCCTTGAGGAGCCTGTGGAGAATGCAGGGGTATTCGCCTACCCCACCTCCATGGTTGCTAACATGACCACAGACATAGGGGACTGGTGGTTTGATGGGTTGAGCCCTCTACCATAAGTTTTACTCTTGGGAAGATGGTTGCTGCAAAGGAGAGGCTAGGCCTCCCTGTATTTGTGCCTAAGAGTCTCCTCCTGAATGCCTCTTTGTTGCTCAGATGTGGCCCTCTCTCTCTGGCTAAGCCAACTTGAAAGGTGAAATCACTGCCCTCCCCCCTACGTGGGATCAGACACCCAGGGAAGTGAATCTCCCTGGCAACGTGGAATATGACTCCCGGGGAGGAATGTAGACCCGGCATCGTGGGACAGAGAACATCTTCTTGACCAAAAGGGGGATGTGAAAGGAAATGAAATAAGCTTCAGTGGCAGAGAGATTCCAAAACGAGCCGAGAGATCACTCTGGTGGGCACTCTTACGCACACTTTAGACAACCTTTTTTAGGTTCTAAAGAATTGGGGTAGCTGGTGGTGGATACCTGAAACTATTAAACTACAACCCAGAACCCATGAATCTCGAAGACAGTTGTATAAAAATGTAGCTTATGAGGGGTGACAGTGGGATTGGGAATGCCATAAGGACCAAACTCCACTTTGTCTAGTTTATGGATGGATGTGTAGAAAAGTAGGGGAAGCAAACAAACAGACAAAGGTACCCAGTGTTCTTTTTTACTTCAATTGCTCTTTTTCACTCTAATTATTATTCTTGTTATTTTTGTGTGTGTGCTAATGAAGGTGTCAGGGATTGATTTAGGTGATGAATGTACAACTATGTAATGGTACTGTAAACAATCGAAAGTACAATTTGTTTTGTATGACTGCGTGGTATGTGAATATATCTCAATAAAATGATGATTAAAAAAAAATAAAATAAAATAAAACCAAACAAGAGCTAAATTAACCTGAAAGAAAGGAATAATCAGGTAGTTTATAAATTATTTGAAAACATTAGTATATCTGACTATTTGAAAAAAGTTAATTGTGTTTTTTCTTTTCTTTATCATTGTGTAGCTACAGATCCAATATACTAACAGAATTTAAGAGGCAAGGTAGTCCAGAATGAATTATTACAAGGTAGACTTACATACTTCTAGACAAATAAAACATTTCAAGTTTCAATATTTTATTGAACTCCTCAGTGAAGTGACAGTGAAAATCTCAGGGCAAAGCAGGCAGACTCTAAGGAATTAGAAAGCGTATATTAGGAAATAAATTTTCACTGGATGTAGAGAGCTTACAGAAAAAAGAAGAAAATATTTTTTTCTCAGTTCCCTCATCAGAAATTTTACATATCATTTTCTCATTTAAATTAAGCCATAGCAAAATGCAAGTATTGTTGGTACTATTTTTAAAATGAGAAAACTGATGTGTACATAGGATATGTAAAATGTTTAAGTTCACTTAGCAAAGAACTGGAAGATCCAGTATCGTATTTCATGTCTGCTGGACTTCAGGGTCAATGCTACTTTAACCTGTTCATAAAAATACTACTAGTAATATTTAGTATATTAAACTTTAATCCCATAAACATTTCTCAAACTTTAGAGAATGGCTTCAGCAATAATACATAATTGTTAAATATGTCTAAGATAATCTGGGATGGAAGTAGAATTTTATAAAAATAAAAGTGAGTTTTAACCATGGGTTGACAAAACTATCAATATAAAAATGGATATAAGATAAGATACAACAAAAGACATCTCTGACAGTGTCTTCCACATGAAAAACGTTTGCAAAGGACTTTATACAATTATTTACATTTGAAAAAAATACAAGAATGTCCACTATATGCCAGTTATTATACAAGACGTAATCATATTCTTTATCCTGTACTATTATCCATATTTTGTTGACAATAACGAGACTCTGAGAGATTAAACAGCAAAAGATCACATAGGTCATATCCATCTGATCATCAAATTTTGACAGGTTTCCCTATTTAGTCTCTCTCTGTCTTCATCAACAATGAAGCACACACAAATATCTTTCACGTGGACAACTGCATTAATCTTCTAAACAGGTGATGGACATCAATCTTGCTCTATTTTTGTACTATTCTCCTTAATGCAGCCACAATGACAATATTCTTTAAACACAATTCTAATTATGTCAACTCCTTGCATAAATATATAAAATAACTTGTTCTAAGATGAGGAAAAAATTCTTATTATAGCTTATAAGGTTCTGCATAATCTGCATTTAATAATCATAAATAACAATTTATAAATTATATGTTATAAATAATAATTTGCCTTTAATAAAATGCACACAATTTAAGTGAGAAGATGTATAAACTCTTGTACTCAAAGCGAGATATAGATATATGGTTATGTACATGTATAATGTGTATGTACATCATCACCACAAGAATTCTACGCATGCTCATTTCAGTCATTCTCCCATTCTCCAACCAGGCAATACATGACATAATTTCTATCAACATAGATTAATTTTGCCTGCTCTAGAACTCCATATAAATAGAATCATCCTTCTGATCTCTTTTTTTATCTGGCTTCTTTCATTCAGTATAATGTTCTTGATAAGCTTCCATGGTGAAGAATATTCAGTTGCCCGAATATGCAACCATATCTCCATTAACCAGTAAATAGACATGTAAACTGTTTAATTTTTAGAAATTATGAATAAAGCTGATATAAAATTCAAATAAAAATTTTTTTGTGAAAGTGTTCTCATTTTTAAATACTTAGGAGCGGAATTGTTGAGTTACTTATTAAATGAATGTTTAACCATCAACTGGTACAACTATTTTCCAAAGCGGTGGAACCATGTTATAACCCTGCCAACAATCAAGGAGTATTCCACAGCTTCATTGTCACTGAGTATTTCCATTTTTTAAAATTGTAGCCACACAAGTGGATGCAGATTTCATTTGCATTTTCCTAATAATTAATGATGGTGGACATCTCTTCATGTGGATATTTATATTCCTTCTTTTTTTATTATTGAGTTTTAAGAGTTTTATATATTTATACATGTACCACTGATTCTTGTTATTCACATGTAGTTTATATTCTATAAAGTCTCCACAAACACAGATTTAGCCAATACTGAGTCACTGCTCCTAAGGGAAATGATGCTTCTAGGTTCTTTTCATTTGCATATAAATATTAGAATCAACCTGTCAATTTCTGCAAACAAAGTCTTAAGAGATTTTGATTTGGACTGTCTTGAATCTATAAATTAACTTGGGAAGAATAGACATCTAATAATATTGCTTCCAAAGAATGAACTTTCATTTACATCTTTAGTTTCTCTCAATAGTTCTTTGTGATTTTCCTTAAAGGCTTGGCACAAATGTTTTTAAAATTATTCTGAAGCATTGTATGGTTTTGGATGTTTTAATTTTTTCCTAGTGTTCATTGCCAGTATATATAAATACAATTGACTTTTATAAGTTGACTTTACATTCTGTGATCTTCCAAAATCCAGTTATAAATATCAGCAAGTATTTTTTTTTTTGCTAGATTCCTTAGAATTTACTATGTATTGTCATACCATCTATGAAGAAAAACAATTTTTCTTCTTTCTTCTCGATATTTACACCTATCTTTTCATTTTCTTGCCTTATTGTACTTGTTTGATCTTCAGTACAATAGTGAATAGAAGTGGTAAGGTGCTGGTAAGGTGCACATCCTTGTCTTGCTCCCAATATTACAGAGAAAGCATTCAAGTTTTCACCATTAAACTTAACGTTGGCTGTAGAGTCCTTGTAGAAACCCTTCCTTATACTAAGAAAGCACTCTTAAGAAATCAAAAATAATTCTTGGTTGATGGTTTTTTTTTTTTTTAATGTTTTTCTTTAGTATATTAGAGATATACCATGCGCCTAGGTCTTTAACTCATTTATTTTTTCACCAAATTTGGGAACTTTCTGACATTTTTGTTCAAATAATATTTATTAACCGTTCTCACTCTCTTCTCCTGAATTCAATTACATCCATATTAATATTCTAAATCAACATCTAGGCCATCTCAGGGTCCGTTCCTGTTGACTACTTCTTTCCTTGACCACGTTTTCCTGTTCCTTTCCTTGGCTAATTTTTATCAAGCTCTAGACATTGTGGATGACATATTGTCGAGACTAAGGATTCCACCTTCCTCTTTCTATGAGTAAGTTAAATCATTAGCTGATCACTTTGAACTTTTGAATGTGTGAGTTTATTCTTGGTAGGGAGGATCTATCAAAAGACCAAGATATTTCCCAAAGTCTTCTAAATCACTGGGACTCATCATCCAAACTGTCTCCCCTGATAATCTTACTGCAGCGTGGTTTCAGGCTTTGTTAGGGCAGGTCAAGATAAGGCAGATCCCTGCGATATGGTACTTCTTTTCAGACACTACCTTTTATTTTCTCAGCTAAATGTCAGGATTGTTGGCAAGGTATTCATAAGATTGTTCCACTCTGGTGGCCTGAAACAGCTTAATCTGAAATCTGTTTTTCAATCGGTACTCCACAGCAGCAGTACTTTGGTAAACTTTGGGCAGTTTCTCTCTGTATATATTTAGATAAGACCTTGACAAGTTCTTGCAGATGATCCCCACATGGGATTCTTGGCTTGTATGCCTTTACAGCACCCTCTTTTCTGGTGCACTGCTCCAGAGAATCAAGACATTTCAGCTGCTCTAATTTCTGATTTCTGCCTCCTAACATCAGCAGACCACTCTGCTCTACCAGGAATCTAGCTTGCTGTTGATAAATTGTCCCCAGGCAAAAAGGTGGGTTGACTGTGGGTCACCTAATACATTTCCCTTCTTTCAGAGATTTCATTGCCTATTGTCCAATGAATGAATGCAGTTGCTTTAAATATAATTTCTATCTTATGGTTGTTTATCACAGGAGGGGTAAGTCCAGTAGCAGCAGGACATAAGCTAAAAGTGGAAGTCCAGGTTGTGCCCTTACTTATAAGATTTTTGTTCATCTTTATGAATGATTTATAACTAGTGTGGTTTTAATATGATTCATTATCAAGAAGCTATCATTAATTCAATAGACTTACTACAGAAATTTAAGTTTCCAAATTTAAGTTCTGTGATGTGAAATAACACTAATTGTTACTAAAGTTAAATAGTTAGTACACAATGAATGGTGAATTACTTTTGAATAATTATGAATATAGAGTACACTGTTGCTCACTGTGTCACCTTATATATTTACATATTATGCTTAATGCTATATTATATGTTTGTGAGTCATGCAGACATTCATAACATAGCAGATTAGCTAGAGATTTCATTGAAAATGTTTTTTCAGATGGAACCAGAAAGTTTGTCAATTATTGATTTAACATATTGGGTTACTTTAAATGGTGATAACAGAAAAACATACGGTTTATATTCATAATACTGAAGGTACACCAGAATTCACCATAGTTTTAACTGATTATCAATGTCTGTGTCTTATACATCAAAAATTGATGAAAAAAATTTTTTTAAATTAACCAACGAAATGTTTTGTCTGTTCAGAAATCAATGATAACAAAAATGGAATCCAAAATCTGGACTAAAAATGTTATGTTAAATAATGAATAGAATTTATTGTATTGCCATCAAATTAAGACTGTCCTTTAATTGGTTTGGGAAAAATTACCTTGTTATAAGTATAGCTGCATCCACTGAAGTCATGTCTTCTCCCCAGTTTATTGACATCTCTAAATGTATATCATTCTTTTTGCCAAATTCTTCATGTTGCCATTTACAAAAACTCTCTAGCATTTTCTCTCCATGGTGCCCAATATATAGATCTGCCTGCAAAAGGAGGTATTTCAATTCAAGGCAAATTATTCTCACCATACAAACAATTAAAAACTAAAGGAACTTCTTGAATTACTAAAGCAGACTGCTGGTCACGACATTAATTAGAATCTGGAAGACATGCAGATGTGATTTAGCCTGAATTGAAAATCATAAAACTTTGTGAAAGTACAATGTTGCAAAATCTGCTTAATGCTTTTCTTAAAAAGGAGAAAACTTTAAGAATGTGGAACTTTTAGACTTAAATAACTCATTATTTCTATGATTTAAAAATAAAAGTGTCAGTTAAACAGCATGCCAAAATGATGGCACAGAATATTGTTTATTTAAAATGAATTGAAGATAAATGTTATAAAATTGCATGTTTAAATAGGAAAGTAAAAGTGTCATTAGAACTGACTTTTAAAAATTTCATTCTGGAAAGTTAAGTTTTGCTGTCAGGATCCTTGGAAAATAAGGGTATTCCATTTTTGGAATAAAATTGAGGTATTAACCAAAACTAAAGGCCAGTTTTATGTATACTTTAAGTGACTCAGTAGTTATTTTTGAGTTTTAAGTCAGTAAAAATTGTATCCCTAACATTCCCTTTACTCAAAAATATCTGAACATAACTTCTCACCCACTTAATTGAATAAAAAACTCAAGACTTTCTTACTGGAGTTTCATGGAGCAGAATAAGCTTTATCACACGGAGATTGACCTGCACACCAAGACTCTTGTGTTGGAAAAGGTTAAAAACCTAAAAACAAAAATTAAAATTCTAAAATGAACCTGAAAACATCTTAAATTTTAAAGTCCAAACATGGCAGAAGTTTCAATTTAGCTGAGAACACTAGAAAAAATATTTACATTATTTTAAAATGAGCTTAATAAGCAATAATGCCTTAGCTAATTCATTTTAGATACTAAGAAATTTAGACCTAGAATTCTGTGAGATACTTATTGCAACTCTGATAGTCTAGGCATTTCTCTTGGGATGAGAGGGAAGACTGGATCTTTTCATGATACTGCATACAGGGATTTTTAGTAACTAGCCCACATGAATGCCAGTGCCCTCCTTTCTTCTGAGAAACAGTTCTGAAAACGTATCTTGCTTTTTCCATCTCCCGATATATTCATCAGAGTCCTTTTCCTCTCCCAAGCCTGGCTGTTTCATGGGAATTGGTTTTCAAAGCTCCACCCTTCAAAGATGCCCATGAAGACAACCTCGCAGGCTACTGTTGCTTAGTAGTTTTAACCCATTGTTATGACTGGTTTTCCCAAAACGTGATATGTGTAGCAATACTGGAAAGCAAGGTAAAAATTTAATGTGGTACCTTGATTTTTAAAAAACTTGGTATTTATTACATTTGTATTAGAAAATATGTAATTGGGACACCAAACCCATTATCTCAGAGATATTATTACTTAGAAGAGAACAAATTTGGAGGCTACATTTGCATACTCTACGCAGAACACTGGTGGAGTGTTCAGGTGATGTGGATAGAAATGAATGCCCACTAGAAAAGCAAACAACTGTAGCAAAAATAGTAACAAAATATACTTATTCCTTGAGTCAATGGTTCTTGCCCTGACTTATATAGTAACAGGATTTATAAATGGATATTTGCATTTGGCTCTTATTCCTATTTAGTGCCCCCTGGGATCCATACTTCAGTACATCCTTCTAATTCTGCTTTCCCAACAGAGTATGTAATTAAATAAATCAAAGGATTCATTTGATAGTAAGCATCTGTAAGATACTGGATTCAAACTAGATTTCTGCAGTCCATAAACTGTCTCCTGAAGTTAGCTATATGAGATTCAGCTGTTAAAACTTACACTATTAGGTCATACTCTGACACCCAGTGTTACATTCTTATATGAGACCAACCTGCCATCTTTGTTCCACCCCAAAACTGATCTACAGTGCTTTTCTTGGGGTCATGCAAACAATGAATATTGCAACATTTCTGTGAATTTATTTAAATGACTTTTTTAAAAAGAGAGTGAAGAGGACACAAAAACAGAGAGTAAAGAATAATAGTTTTGCCACATCAAAACTAAAAATGAAGGGTTTTGTTTTTTTGTTTGTTTGTTTACGAGAAGATGTGAATCATTTTGATATCTCTCTTGAAATGGTTCCATTTGGTATATCTAAAGTAATTTTTAATGATGCTCAAAAAAAAAAAAAAAAAAAGGAATAGTAATGAGAAATTTTAAAGAACTTCATTATAAATACTCACACATTTCTTCCTTAGAGTTTTCTTGAAAAAATTCCAAGCGCACTTTTAAAGTTTGCCTACCATATTTAAGATGGTTAGAATGAATCTCCTGGCTGCATCTGCTCCATGATAGGAAACCATTGCTGGGTCTGCAACCACTACAGTTTCTATGTTGTATTCTTGAGGTAATTTGTATGAATATCGTTTCCCTCTTCCACTTTCTGATATTTTTTTAGATCTAGGTCTTCCTTTATCTGCAACACAGAAATGAATTTTTAAATCCACATCCACCTTGGCAAAGTGAATCATATGAATCATTCCTTTTTTCAGTAATCTAAAAAATGTTCATTGACACCAACATTCACTAATGGTGGAATGATGAGCAAAAACAAACAAATTCCCTACACATACGGAATCTAAAAGGGCATCTGGATTTGGACTATGGCTTTGTAATCAGATAGACCTGACTTCTGCCATTTATTAGCTCTGTCATTCAGGGAAACTGTCATCACCCTCTCAGTCTCAGTTTCCTCATCTATAAAATAGATGACCTATTTTCTAGAGTTGTTGATGGTTTATAACAAGATCACATAAGCAAAATTTCTAGCTCCATACAAAGAAAAAAGTTCAATAAATAAGAGAAACTACCACCTTCTTTTTAAAACAGTGATGATACAAAGGTTTACATGCAAGTGCCTGAAATGACTTCCAAGACATCCTAATCTCAGTTAGATGCCCCTAATTACTAAATCATTGTGAATGCTTATACTATATTTGGCTTGCATTCCATTTGGATCATGTAAAAATTATGACCTTAGGGCAATTAAGGTTTCTCAAACAGGGCCAAATAAAAGCAGTAATTGTAAATAAAAATATTTATAAATTTGACTACATAAAAATTAAGAACTTCTGTTAATCAAAACATGCCACTAACAGAGTGAAAATCATGCCACAAAGAAGGAGAAAGTATTTGCAATACTTTTCCAGAATAAAGAACTACTTTGAATCAATCACAAGTAACCCTGTGGGCAAAATGGGCAAAGCATTTGGATGTTTCTCACAAAAAGAATATCCAAATGGATAATTAGCATATGAGAAAGTACTCAATATCATTAGTATTTTGGGAAATGCAAATTAAATCTACAATAAACTAAATGAATTATAACCCCAAGAATGGCTAAAATTAAAGAGACTGGCTATACCAAGAATCAGTGAGAATGTGGGGACAAGTAGAAGTCTCATACACTACTGCTGGGTATCTAAATTGCAGTAAACACTTTGAAAAACTGGTTAACAGTGTCTACTGAAGCGGAACATACACAAACCGAATGACCAAAAATTTTGCTCTTAGCAACCATCAGAAATGCAACATTTGCGTATCAAATGACACAAATTTTTCACAGAAGCACTATTCTTAGTAGCCTAAATGACCAACAGTCTTATAATAGATGAAGAACTTGTTCCCTACTCATAAATGGAATACTATACAGAAATAAAAATGAGCCAACTATTGTAACATGCAAAAATATGGATGAATTTCAAAAACATTGAGTTGAAAAAAGAATCCAATTACAAAAGAATATACAGTGTATGATTCCTTTCATAGAAAGATCAAAAACTTGGAAAACTAATACATGGTGTTAGAAGTCAGGATAATGAATATCTTGGAGAAGAGAAGTTAGTGCCTAGGAGATGGTAAAGGGGTACACTTCTGGGGCTGGAATTTTCTGCATTCTGATCTGGGTAGTAGCTGCATGGTTATGTTCATTTGGCGAAAATTCAGCAGTTGAATACATCATTGGTGTACCTTCCTGTATGTATGTTGAGCTTCAATAATGAATTTACAGTTTTAACAGCCTTATTTATATAACATAAAATGCAGTGATTTTAAGTGTACAATTCAATTAGCTTTAAGAAATTTACACACTTGTGCAACCATCAACACAATCCATTGTTAGGTCAGCTATCATTTGTCCCTCTCCTTGCCATCTATCAAAATTTTGTTGATGTCTCTCAATTTCTGTCATCTTTCCAAATTTGTCATACTCTTTTATATTTCTTTACTGTAATTTCAGTGGAGTCTCTGGAAGTGGAGAGATAAACATGCATTCAATTAGTGATGTTTTCCTGGAAATCTCTAACTTTGTTTTAAACTCATGGATAAGTATTCTCATAAATCTTGTTCATCTTCTTGGCTTCAGATAAATTCATTTACTTAAGTCTTGCTCCAGGTGCTGTGACTTTGGCTTGCCAATTCAATTCAATTTTATTATATTTTGCTAAACACCTATTCCACCTTGCTTGACACTTGAACATCTTTACGTGGTTCCAGGATTAATTTATCTCTTGGATTCTTAACCTGCTAGTTATTTTCTATTATGACTGGTAGGTCCAATTAACTCTCCTCTGAGATCTAACATGAATTAGACTCCACCAGTATTGCTGTAAATTTCCCTGGTCTCAGATATACTGTAATCTACTGTTTCTCATTTTTCTACTCCTGACATAGATTAAAATCTATTAACCAACAAAGTTTTACCCAAATATCAAATACAGTCTGTCAGCCCAGTTAACCAAAGTGTTATGAAAAGAAATGCAAATGTTATTTTTATTGAAAATAAGCATTATATCAAGAAACATAGTAGTACAAAAAGACAAAAAACAACTTACAAGAAGTCCTCTGAAACAGAATCATTATAGGTAAAAGTAAACTTTATGGATCCAGATTTAGTACCAGCAGTTAAACATATCAAAGACCTTGCCAAAAGTCTAAATAAGAAACTGTTTTTATTTGCATCTTGAGATCCATAACAGGAATTAATTTTGCAGTTTTTTTTAATTGTGATTTCAATCCTTCCTACATACATACATATATATATATTAGTAACATATGATATAAACTTTTGATAAATATTGAGTAGGGAACATTCCTACAAGTATATAAAAGAGATATAAAGAAATATATCTTGGCAGGGTCAATACATAATAAACTGATTATGAGAAATTTCAACATATATATCTATTCCTGGAAGCTCTCCAAGATGAATATGTCATTGACCCTGAGAGGAAATGAACAACTCTGAGTAAGTCTATCACTTCACCAAGTGTAACAGTGATGGCTTATCATGACTTTAAATTTCTACCAAGCTAATGAGATTAATATGGATGCATCCAAAAGATAAAAAGTGGTCATCCCCTTCTGCTTGAACATTTTTTCCACATTCTATCTTCTTTTTCTCTCAGTTATCCCTTTTCCATCCCCAGATTCTAGGTAAGATGCTGTAGCAGAGACTACTAATTGTTCAGCATTATCTATTCTCCCTTTCTTTCCTTTAGTAATAGAGCTCCCTCCCCTGCCTCTTAGTTCTAGCTATGTGTGTGGTTGCACATTCATAAGCATTTCTCAGTCTAATGTTCAGCTGGGTGAGACTATGTGAATAAGTACTGAAAAATTGAATATGAGCAGAATAGGTAATGTGCAACTTCTGGGTCACTCTAAAAGAATATTGCTTGGGAGGAGCTAAGATGGCGGCATAGAGAGGAGTGGAAGACTGTTAGCCCCCCCGGAACAATTCATAAATGACCAAAAAACTAGTAAATAACCTGGAATAACTGCAGGGAGACAAACGTGACGGTCCACTCATCATCCACCAACCTGAATTGGAAGGAATGCCCGAGATTGCAGCATAAAATCTGTAAGTAAAACAGACCCGCGCTGAGAGCCGAGAGCCGAGAGCCCCTCCCTCACGGAAGCCTCACAGTGCTAGAGAGCAGCACTCTCTCAGCCCAGCTCCAACTGGCGTTTCAGTGTTAACTGCTCAATACAGACAGCAAATCCTCAACAAGCAGACAGAGGTTTTTGGTGACAACTGACCTTGGGAGAGTCGGAGGACATATCTTTCTCAGGACAGGGAGCCCAGAGGATCAGGTGCTATCTCTGGCTGACGGGTGAACCTGGGAGCTTTTCTGTCCCTTTTTCTCTCTGTGGAGAATAACCTCAGCCGTTTTCAGCCCGCAGAGCTTTGCAGTAAAGACAGCCTCAGCCATTTTAAAATCGCAGCACTTTGACCAGCAGAGTCAGAGAAACAAAGAACTTATTGATAAACAGATGACCTCTCTGGAGGGGGCATAGCTTCCCAAGAGGAAAGGGAGGGGCCCAGCTCTACTGCCTGCCTTTCTGGAACCAGATCCCAAAGCCTGAGGGAGGAGAGCCACAGGCCACACCCTCTTACACCTGCCAGTGACGGGCTGACAGGTGTACCTGCTGGGCAGAAAAGCACAGCAGGCAGAAAAGCAATCCTCTAAGAAAAACCATCAGGGAAACCAGATACTGAATATTTCCTCCTTCTGTGACCTGAGCCTGTTCTCGTCTGGGAAAACCTGATTGGGGTGGCCTGGGAGCTAAGATGCCTAGACAACAGAAAACTACAACCTACACTAAGAAAAATGAAGCTATGGCCCAGACAAAGGAACAAACGTACACTTCAACTGAGATACAGGAATTTAAACAACTAATGCTAAATCAATTCAAAAAGTTTAGAGAAAATTTTGCAAAAGAGATAGAGGCTGTAAAGAGAACACTGGGCATACATAAAGCAGAAATCGAAAGTTCAAAAAATCAACTAGTAGAATCTATGGAAATGAAAGGCACAGCACAAGAGATGAAAGACACAATGGAAACATACAACAGCAGACATCAAGAGGCAGAAGAAAACACTCAAGAACGGGAGAACAAAACACCTGAAAGCCTACACACAAAGGAACAGATGCAGAAAAGAATGAAAAAAAATATGAGCAACGTCTCCAGGAACTTAAAGATGAAACAAAGTATAAGAATGTACATATCACTGGTGTCCCAGAAGGAGAAGAGAAGGGAAAAGGGGCAGAGGCAATAATAGAAGAAATAATCAATGAAAATTTCCCATCTCTTATGAAAGACATAAAATTACAGATCCAAGAAGCACAGCATACCCCAAACAGAATAGATGTGAATAGGCCTACGCCAAGACACTTAATAATCAGATTATCAAATGTCAAAGATAAAGAGAGAATCCTGAAAGCAGCAAGAGAAAAGCAATCCATCACATACAAAGGAAGCTTAGTAAGACTATGTGTGGATCTCTCAGCAGACACCATGGAGGCAAGAAGGAAGTGGTGTGATATATTTAAGATACTGAAAAAGAAAAACCACCAACCAAGAATCCTATATCCAGCAAAGCTGTCCTTCAAATATGAGGGAGAGCTCAAAATATTTTCTAACAGACTTTGTGAACAAGACACCCGCCCTACAGGAAATACTCAAGGGATCACTACAGAGTGATAGGAGAAGACAGGAGTACATGGTTTGGAACACAATTTTGGGAGATGGTAGCATAGCAATGTAAGTACACTGAACAAAGATAACTATGAATACAGTTGAGAGAGGAAGGTTGGGAGCATGTGAGACACCAGAAGAAAGGAGGAAAGATAAGGACTGGGACTGTGTAACTTGGTGAAATCTAGAGTGTTCAACAATTGTGATAAAATGTACAAATATGTTCTTTTACAAGGGAGAACAAGCAAATGTCAACCTTGCAAGGTGTTAAAAATGGGGAGGCACTGGGGGAAGGATGCAATCAGCATAAACTAGAGACTGTAACTAACAGAATCATTGTATTATGCTTCCTTTAATGTAACAAAGGCGATATACCAAGGTAAATGCAGATAAGAGGGGAGGATAGGGGAAGCATGCTAGACACTTGACATTGGTGGTGTTGTCTGACTCTTTACTCTACTTTGATTTAAGGTTACTTTTCCTTTTGCTACTTCCTAGCTGTCATTTTTTTTCCTCTTTCTTTTGCCTCTCTACCTTCTTTGACTCTCCCTCCTGCCTTGTGGAAGAAATGTAGATACCCTTATATAGATAGTGGTGAAGGTGGTGAACACATAAATATGTGACCCTACAGAGAACCATCGATTGTTTACTTAGGATGGAATGTATGGTGTGTGAACAAAACCATCTTAAAAAAAAAAGAAAATGGGTTGATGACAAAACCTCAAGGGCAATATACTGAGTGAAATAAACCGGACACATAAGGACAAATATTGCAGGGTCTCACTGATAAGAACTAATTATAATATGTAAACTCATAGACATGAAATATAAGGTACTAAGATATAGAACAAGGCTAAAGAATGAGGAGCGGTTGCTTAGTATGAGCAGAATGTTCAACTAGGATGAACTTAAATGTTTGGAAATGAACAGAGGTGTTGGTAGCAAGATGTGAGAATAACCAACAGTGACAAATGGAGCGTGAATGAGGTGGAAAGGGGAAGTTCAGAGTCATATATGTCACCAGAAGGAAAGTTGGAGGTCAAAAGATGGGAATGTATAAAACTGAATCCTGTGGTGGGCAATGTCCATGATTAACTGTACAAATATTAGAAAACTCTTCCACGAACCAGAACAAATGTATGACAATACAACTAGAAGTTAATAATAGATGGTCATATAGGGAAGAAATATATACCTATTGCAAACTATATACTACAGTTAGTAGTATTTCAACATTCTTTCATAAACAGTAACAAACGTATTATACCAACACTACAAGTCAACAATTGAGGGGGGTTGGTTAGGGATATGGGAGGATTCGAGTTTCCTTTTCTTTTTTTTTTTTTTTCTTTTTACATCTTTCACTTTATTTCTTATCTGGAGTAATGAAAAGGTTCTAAAAATTGAACAAAAATTAAGTGCGGTGATGGATGCACAGCTGTATGAAGGTACCAGGGGCAACTGATTGTACACTTTGGATCTTCAGATAATTGTATGGCATCTGAACAATCCCAATAAAAATTAAAAAAAAAAAAAAAAGAATATTGCTTAAAGGGGGGAGTGAAATGAAACAAAATAAAGTTTCAGTGGCTGAGCAATTACAAATGGAGTCAAGAGGTCACTCTGGAGGGCATTCTTATGCGTTATACAGATAACCCTTTTTAGTTTTTAGTGTATTGGAATAGCTAGAAGGAAATACCTGAAACTGTTGAACTACAACTCAGTATCCTTGATTCTTGAAGATGATTGTATAACTATGTAGCTTACATGGTATGACTATGTGATTGTGAAAACCTTGTGGCTTGCACTCCCTTTATCCAGAGTATGGACAGATAAACAGAAAAATGGGAACAAAAATTAATTGAAAAATAGGGTGGGATGGGGCGGGGGTTGGAATGTGTTGGGTATTCTTTTTTACTTCTTTTTTTTCTTCTTATCATTTTTATTCTTTTTGGAGTAAGGAAAATGTTCAAAAAATTGGGGTAATGAATGTACAACTATATGATGGTACTGTGAACAGTTGATTGTACACCATGGATAACTGTATGATATGTGAATGTATCTCAATAAAACTTAATTTAAAAAAGAAAAAGAATATTGCTTGTCTTCTACTTTCTCTCTTTCCTTCACCCCATAGGTTAAAATCCAGACAAAGTGTGGCTCACTAAAGTGGACACTGCAGAAGACAGCACTTTGGGGAGCGGGCAAACAATAAGATATGATAAGATAAAAGGCAAACAATAAGATATAAGATATAAGATATAAGACTAGGCTTGACCTTTTAGGCTCACCTCTCCACTCTCAGAAAGTTAGGTTCCTGTGTCCCGAGTCCATCATAGTTCTTATCCCACTATGATACAGTTGGTGATTTACCAGTATGTCTAAGAAAATAAACTATTCACCTCTTGAAAATAGGTGCTCCCATCCTTGTGAGGTGACTGCCATGCTTATGTTGCAAATAAGATGCTAGGGTTCAGAGGTTAAGGGAATTGCCCGGGAAAACACAGCTGGACCTGAGATTGGAGCTTGGACTTGATCCCAGGGCCTCTGACTCTCAGCCACATGTGCTTTTTGCTCCTCTACATTATCAATTAATAAAAGGAGCCACAAAAAAAGTCACTGTAAAAAAATTAAGATCTCCTTTTGGAAAACATTATAATGTAATCAGTACATATAAACATAATATACCTAAGGCATTAAAATGATGAAACTGAAGAATGCAGGGACCAAATTGATATCAGGCAAATTGTAAGATTCCACTTTGCAAACACAAATACTACAACATTATCCAAAAGAGAATTATGTCATTAATATGTTAATACATAAACCTAAAGTCAGAAAGGAAGAGCTACGGTTTGACACAGTATAAGAAAATGAGTATTTTATTTCATGGATTGACACTTTTTAAATTTTTAAAATTTCTGGACCCTTAAAAAGCATCTGAAAAGTCATCAGGCTGATGATGGCTTGGCACTCCCTACATGCATATGTAAGTCCCTGAACTAAGTAGGTCAACATTAATCTGTAACAGTCATGCCAAAAGCAAAAACACTTCTCAGAAATTTTATGAACAATGTTTGCATAAATATGAATCACGCATTTATGCTTTTTTAGCCCATTAAAATTAAGAATTTTCTAGAAAGCTTTCCTCTATGCATAACGGCATGCAAAGCTTGCTTTGTGTCATCAGTGTACATGAGCAATGAGAACAGCTGGAACTTACTATGGCTCGAAAGTTGGAAAGTGCAGATTTTCAGTGTAACTCAAACAAAGCAATCTCCTTAAATGAACTAAATCCAAGTTGATTTTTTTGTTGTTATATAACACAAAAACTTTCTTGTGCTTGTGCATAATGCTATGACTTATGTTCAGCTGTCTTTATCTCCTTTATATCTACAGCTTTTAGAATAGAGAGAGATGTGTCATATTTAATTGGGCTTAATTGTGAACAGTGAATAGTGTGGCAAAGTGATGAACTCAACCACTTTTGAAGACAATACCAATGCAGAACCATATCAAGAGCTTTCACAAAAGAAAACAGAAAGCCCAGATTAATTTAAAATCTATTCTAAACAGAAACATATTGTAATTCTTCCCGAATCTGAACACCCTAGACAACTGATGATGTGAACATCCTATGGCCTCTGCAAATATTACTTGTTTTCATAACTCATGTACCTAAAACAGGTTCAAATACCATAACCAGTATTAAAACTGATATTTTGGCACTAATTATATGAACACAATTTTAAATCTGCAAGTCCAATTTTAAAGTCCTTAAGTACACCGGAAATTCTTCAACAAAAATCATATTTCCTCAGACTCTAACTGGAAGTATTTTCTCAAATCAGTGAATATTTACTGAGCTGTCTGGAATAGATGCCTACAATTTTTTGCTAAGGAAACCTTTGTTTTCTGAATGTTGGCTATGACTTTCAGATCTTACTTGTGTAACAGAAATCATTCATTTTCCTTACCTTCCTTGGAGATGCCACTGATCCCTGCCTAAAGGAAGTAAGGAAGTACACAAAACAGTCATCTCCCTTATATTTCTGTGAAGATCTGGCAGACAAATAGAGCCAAGGATTTAAGAGTTGGGAATGTTTATGGGTCTCTCAATCCCAGATTTCAGAGACTCTAAAACTGAAAATATTTCTCTGCTTATTTTCACCTCTTAGGTGATGTCTTCTGTGGGTTACAAAATAAAAAGAAAAAAAAAAAGAAGAAGTGGAAGAGGATGCTTCCAGTCAAAGTAAAGAGATATCTATGATGTTCTCATAGAGAAGGACTAAAATAAGCTATGATCTCACAGTATTCAGTTTCAGGGACCTGGAATTCACTTAGTGTCATTTTTATTCCAGGGACTGTTCGCTTTACAAATGAGGCACACTTCACAATTCAAGAAAGGTATGAAACATGCCATAAATTAATCTCTGAAGTCCTTCAGATTTTCTGGTTTTTGGTATTGAGATACAGTGTTGCACAGAAAACCAAAAGAAAGTCTAAAATGGATAAATTCAACTGTCATTAGCCAATGATTTTTCATGAAAGGAGGAGACAAAGATGAGAAAGAGAGAGAGAAGAATGGAATCTTTGAAAGGCTCCAACTCACATTGCATGTTTAGTTAAGTCCTTTCTGGAGAAGGCATTACCTGAAACGACACCACAGTAACGACTGTCAGATGCTGACTTCTCTGTGACTTTTTCCTCCATGGACCTTTTCTGCCTATATACTCGGTGTGGGTGACCTGTTATGGCCATTGTATCATTGAGTGGCTCAATAAATATGAAATCCTCATTGATCTGTATAAATCCCATCTGGAAGACATAACATGAAAAGATATGTAAGAAATAGCATTTAAGGAGACTACTTTCTAAGTTCCCTTATTCACACACATATTCCTCTTTCACATGTGCATGGCCTTCCAGTGAAGCTATTCTAGCAACCCCACTTGTAACTATCATCCATTTTATTACTTAGCCTTTATGTACTTTATTACCCTAGTATAAACTTCATTTAGTTAGTCTTAGCCTGTGTGGGTGGGAGGCTAGATGCCAACAACAGATGCACAGTAAAAATTCTGGAATGTTAAAGGCTCATTTAGGAAGACCCATGGGTCACTTACATGTATACCATGTACAAAAAGAGCTATACAATTTTTAATTGCACACACTACACAGTCTAACTTTTTTGACAATTGTTATCTAATAAAGTAATTCACATAACACATCAAGGCAAATGTAGGAGAAACAGCATTGAAATTAATATATAAAATATTCTTTAAACCTACTTCTAAACACTCTAACAATAAATCAGAGTTAAAATGGAGCATCATTTCTTTAAATAAGTTTCGTTTCATACAGTGCCATGTTTTCTAAAGTCAGCCAACCGTGAACAGAGGGTTAAAACTGTAAAATATACTTATGCTGAATAAAAAGAACATATAACAAGTAGGTACATAGGCTAAGCCTATTAAATTTTTCATTCTTTTTTTAGAATAGAAATTTGCATTTTTTAGGAACGTTTTCTACATGGAAGAATATATGAAAAGATTTTAATGAATTTTTATCATTGTTTGACTATAAATAATACATATAAATGATATATATTTGACTATTTATTGCATGTTAATTCTTTAGTAAATATTTGTGAAGAAATTATTCCCAAAACTCTGCTTTATTCATACCCAATCTGCTAATATCAAAGTTATTAATTCTTTTTGCATCAACTACATACAAATTTTGTGTGGTTCATTTTAATTTGATCCACATGTAAATAGCACAATAGTAATAATTGCTTCTTGAGATATTGTAATTTCACTAAACTGCAAAATTAAGGGAAAAAAATCTACCCACAAAAAAATGCTTATGTCTTCCCCAGAAATAGAGAAGTTTTTAAATTTGTTTTATTAAAATGTACTGCATCTTCTACACAGAAAGACCAGGTGATTGCCTAAGATCTATGTCATTTTATTCTATATAGAATTGGCATTACAAGACAACTTAAGATTAAATCTAAAAATCCTCATTAATTTCATTTTATTGACTATTTATATGACTAATAAAATTCCAAAGAACTAAAACAGGCAGATCCACCCCTCTGTCCCTCTCTCCACCTCCTTACCTCTCTCCTTCTGTCTTTTTCCCTCTCTCTCTGTCTTACACACAAGCAAGCACATATATTTTGCTTCTTTCAAAATATGAAATTAGCTTGACTTCTAATATACATGAAATCCATAAAATTTTCTCTTGAGCCTAATTTGATGGTAAAAAAGGAAATTAAATATAGAGATGTTAAATAATGGTCATTAAAGATGTAGTGTGTCTACACATGGATTGGGATTGATGTTGTCACATTATATATTGTGGATCCAGATTGTGAAAATATAGAAATACTTTACTGTTGTCTTATATATTAGATACACTCAGCATTCAGGGCCACTAATATAACTGAGAGTGTGACTGAAGATTAAGATAACAATCTTCATGGTGCTCAGTGAGAACATCTCAAGCAAACATGCTAGTTTACCTAAATCATACATTTGTATCTTCTGATACAGTCTTTCAACAGCTTATAAATATTGATAGGTTCATAACAATATACCTTATAAAATTTAATTGCATACTATCATACAAATTTTAATGACCAAGAACAGATTCTGGATTTGATTATTTGGGCCCATAATTTACTGGTAGTAACTATGAGAAAGCTACAGCTCCTTTATCTGTACAAATTAATAGCATTATTTGAAGGATTAATTTTTCTAAAAGCACATGTAATGCTCTTATCAGCAATCCTGACACAGCAGAGGTACTCAATAAACGATGTACATTATTTTTATTTTAATAATAAGGATAATCATATTAAATATAAGCAGTCAGTCAAGATGGAATAAACATTTGAGTTTGGACTGATAAACAAAGTCCAGAGAATTAAAGCTTTTTAATCTTTGGTTCCCCATATTTGAACATTAAATATTGTCTGAAATAAAAGGTTGTTCTTTTGTTGTTAGGATTTTGAAACCTCTTCCTAATATAGACTAGTACTTTGTGTCAGGATTTTATCTACAGGCATTTTTAAAAACAAGAAGGCCACTTTCAAAAAGGAAAAACCGTTGGCATAATTATAAGTGGTAACTCATTTGTTCAACACATTTTTACCTTCTGACCACCATGTGCCAGACTCGGTTCACTCTAGGGCATATTTAGCACAGAAGGTCACAATGTGGACCTCCTGAGACCAGAACACTACCCTTAAGCCCAGAACAAGCTCCAGCTTGGCCAGTATCTTGCAAAGTACTGACTTGCAAAAAATCTTGATATTTTCTGTATCCCAACAAATGACTCACTTTTCCCACTAACAAAATGGATCGTTTTATCTGTATGGTGATTTGACAACCCATGTAAGAACATGAACCCCAAATTAACTTTCTTGTCCAAATGCCCCTACACTTGACAATCCACAATTAGGAAGCATTTGCTTTAGTACAAATACTGTCCTCTCAATTTTAGAATGGACAATTTCAAGGAAAGAAAATACGTGAATTAATATGGCACAAGGCATTATTTAAACAAAATACAAAATATGTGTCTTTTTCTCCCAGATTGCTTTTGCATTTTTTTCAAAATGATTTTAACTATATCAAAATATTTCATGCCAATATCTGGAAATAAAATTAAGTTATAATAGTTGTTCCTACCTTATCTTTGCCACCATATACATTTTCTCTTACAGTGAGTGGCATCTGTTCTTTTGTCATTTAAATTTATTCTTTGATTTGACAATTTAGCAAGAATTTCAGTACTTTGCAATTTACCACTACTGATGTGAAAATAAACTCCTAGCTATTTCTTTTCTTATTGGTTCCAATATAGTATTTTTCTTTATTTTGTTGCTTCTGTGCTTCCTAAAACAAGCAACATAGATCTCCATGTAGGTGTACTGACATTGCCACCAACTTATCACAACATGAAATTTGATTTGGTCTAAGTGTAAGGATGTTTATATATTGTACCTTGAATTCACCAAATATAAATTGTTCAGTTTTTCAAATTCAAATTAATTATGGTCTACTGAATAAATGGATTCTAAAGTTACAATCTAAGTCTAACTAAAATAACCTAGATGGAACAGAAAACAATATGACACTCTCCACTTTTGCTCCCACTTCTACCTGGACACTATTTCACTTCCACTGCTCACTTCCTGCTCAATTACATGATTGAGGTATTATAATAATTATCTCAAGTTTTCTCTTTATTATTCTTCCATGCTTCTTTCTTGAAATTTTATTTACCAGAACCTTCATCTTCTAGGAGAACTTTCAGTGGATTTGTTGAAGGTATTTCTGAGGCTCAAATCAACAAGTATTTATTGACCACTCATTAAGTTCTGAATAGTTTAAGAGGCTGTGATAAACTCTGGTTTAAAAATATTACAGCATATCACAAGAACTAAATATAGTACCATAAATGCTAAAGGACAAGAGGAAAGTGATAGATAATTATACTTTCAGGATATAAGGAAGGTCTTGAGGGATAAGACTGGAGCAAGGCTGCTCCCTATGAGAGGAAGTTATGAGCAAGGACAAAATGGATGTGTAGTCCCAGCTTGAGCAGAAAACTGGGAAAATGTAGCCAATAAATTTAAGTGGACCCATATCCTGAAGAACATCAAGAAATGAGAAATGAGACATTTCTTGATAGGAAAGAGAAACTCAATGTCCTAAAAGTCTTAGTTAATCTATCTGACAATAAGGTGGATTAGAGAATTAGTGAGATACTGGAAGAAGCTGTGCTGTGTTTTATTTCTAAACAGTGGTAACAGAAATTGTGGACAGATCTAGCATAAGTATATGCTTGTAAAAAAGATTTCAGGCAAGTGTTGGGGCTGTACATGATCTGAACTTTTTTGTAAGTTTGGCTTTATTTTCTTAAGCATTTTCTTGCTTGGTAATGTTATAATGCACATTTCATTAAGTAAGTAAAAGCATTATATAATTTAAAATGTAAGGATAAGGAGGATCTAAGACGGCGGCATAGAGAGGAGTGGAAGCTAAGTAGTCCCCCTGGAACAACTTGAAAAAAAAAAACAGAAACAACTAGTAAATAATCAGGAATAACTGCAGGGGGACAAATGTGACCGTCCACTCATCATATACCAACCTGAATTGGGAGGAATGCCTGAGATCACAGCATAAAATCTGTAAGTAAGAACTGCAGATCCAAATCAGGAGACCCCTCCTCCACAGCCCGAGCTACAAAGCCTTGTGGTGCCAGAGAGAAGCCTTCTTCCAGCCAGTGAATATAGCTCAGCTGAGCTCCAACTGGGGTTTTAATTAGCGAGTGTGAACTGCTCACTACAAGGTACGAATCCCCAACAAGTAGACAGAGGCTTTGGGTGATGACTGACCTTGGAGAGCCGGAGGGTCGCCTCGGACTAGCTCTGTTCCTTTTTCGACTCAGTGGAGAAAGCCTCAGCCATTTTCAGTTCCCAGTTCTGTGACCCAGACAGGGGTGTGGCACAGGCAGAGAGAGACCACTGAAATGCTAATAACCTCCCCCTAAGGCGTCTATCTTCTCTAAGAGGAAAGGGGTGGGGCCCAGCTCTACTATCTGCCTTTCATTCAGAACTTACACCAGTCAAGTATTAGAGGCTAATGGGTGCCACCTGCTGGGCAGAAAAGCACAGTGACCAGAGGCATCAGAGGGTGTACCAATTTTCTAAGACACACCCTCAGGGAAAACGGATACTGAATATTTCTTCCTTCTGGGACCTGAGCCTGTTCTGGTCTGGGGAGGCCTGATTGGGGTAACCAAGGAAACCATGGCTAGACAACAGAAAACTACAACCTACACCAAGAAAAATGAAGTTATGGCCCGGTCAGGGGAACAAACTTTCACTTCAACTGTGATGCAAGAATTGAAACAACTAATAATAAGTGAATTCAAAAAGTTTAGGGAAGATATGTCAAAAGAGATGAAACATATAATGAAAACACAGGATGTACATAAGGTAGAAATTGAAAGTTCGAAAAACCAACTGGCGGAATCTATGGAAATGAAAGACACAACACAAGAGATGAAAGACACAATGGAAACATACAACAGCAGATCTCAAGAGGCAGAAGAAAATACTCAGGAACTGGAGAACAAGGCACCTGAAAGCCTACACACAAAAGAACAGTTAAAGAAAAGAATGGAAAAATACGAGCAATGTCTCCGGGAACTTAAAGACAAACGAAAAGCAAGAATTTACATGTCATTGGTGTCCCCGAAGGAAAAGAGAAGGGGAAAGGGGCAGAAGCAATAATAGGGGATATAATCAATGAAAATTTCCTATCTCTTATGAAAGACATAAAATTACGGATCCAAGAAGTGCAGCGTACCCCAAACAGAATAGATCTGAATAGGCCTACGCCAAGACACTTAATAATCAAATTATCAGACATCAAAGATAAAGAGAGAATCCTGAAAGCAGCAAGAGAGAAACGATCTATCACATACAAGGAAGCTTGATAAGACTATGCGTGGATTTCTCAATAGAAACCATGGAGGCAAGAAGGAAGTGGTGTGATATATTTAAGATACTGAAAGAGAAAAACCACCAACCAAGAATCCTATATCTGGCAAAACTATCCTTCAGATATGAGGGAAAGTTTAAAAAAATCTCTGACAAGCAGACAATGACCAAGTTTGTGAACAAGAAACTTGCTCTACAGGAAACACTAAAGGAAGCACTGCAGACGGAAAGGAAAAGAGAAGAGTGAGAGAGAGGTTTGGAAAACAGTTTTGGGAGACAGTAGCACAGCAATGTAAGTACACTGAACAAAGATGACTGTGAATATGGTTGGAAGAGGAAGGCTGGGATCATGTGGGACACCAGAACAAAAGATGAACGATAAAGACTGGGACTGTGTAATTCAGGGAAACCTAGGATGTTCAACAATTGTAATAAAAGGTACAAATATGTTTTTACTTGAGGTAGAACAAATGAATGTCAACAGTGCAAGTTGTTAAAAATAGGTTGGGACTGGGGGGAAAATACAATCAATGCAAACTAGAGGCTAGAATTAACAGAAACATTGTATTATGCTTCCTTTAATGTAACAAAAGCAATATACCAAAGCTAAATGCATATGGAGGGGTGGGGAATAGGGGAAGGGTATGGGATCCAGGCATTGGTGATGCTATCTGACTCTTTATTCTACTTTAGGTTAATGCTATCTTTCCTTCTGTCACCTTCTACCTATCAAGTTTTTTGTCTGTTTGTTTTTCTCTCTTTCTATTGCCTTTTTCTTTTGCCTCTCTGCCTTCTTTGAGTCTTCCTCTGTCTTTGTGGAAGAAATGTCCTTATACAGAGAGTGGCGATGGTGCTCAGTACATAAATACGTGACTATATGGGGAACCAATGATTGTTTACTTAGGACAGAATGTACAGTGTTTGAACAAAACCATCTTAAAAGAAACGGGTTGATGAAGAAACCTTGAGGGCACTATATTGAGTGAAGTAAGACAGATACATAAAGGCAAATATTGCAGAGTCTCACTGATATGAACTAATTATAATATGTAGACTCACAGACATGAAATATAAGTTACCAGGATATAGAATGAGGCTAAAGAATGGGGAGCGGTTGCTTATTATGAGTAGAATATTCAACTAGGGTGAACTTAAATATTTGGAAATGGACAGGGTGATGGTAGCATGTAATGAGAATAACTAACAGTGCTAAAAGGTGTGTGAAGGTGGTGGAAAGGGTAAGCTCAGAGTCACACATGTCACCAGAAGGAAAGTTGGAAGTTAAAAGATGGGAATGTACAAAAACAGTGAATCTTGTGGTGGACAATGTCCGTGATTAACTATACAAATATTAGAAATCTCTCTCACGAACTAGAACAAATGTATGTTACTATAACTAGAGGTTAATAATAGAGAGGCATATAGGGAAAATATATATACCTATTGCAAACTATATACTACAGTTAGCAATATTTTAACATTCTTTCATCAACAGTAACAAATGTACTATACCAAAACTATGAATCAATAATGGAGGGGGGGCGTGGTTAGGGGTATAGGAAGATGTGAGTTTCCTTTTTTTTGTCTTTGTTTCTTTTCTGGAGTAGTGAAAATGTTCTAAAAATTGAAAAAAAAATAATTGTGTTAATGGATGCACAGCTGTATGGTGGTGCCATGGGCAACTGATTGTACACTTTGGATCTTTGGATAGTTGTATGGTATCTGAACAATCTCAATAACAATAAATTTTAAAAAATGCAAAAAAAAAAAGTAAGGATAATATAGGGTTTATCATCAATTATAATGTAATGCTATAAGTTTGTTTTATGCTTTATTCAAATTAATTATCATTTCAATATTGCTATAAATGGGAATGCTTTCCCATGCGTTACTGTATACACTATCTACACAGAAATTTGTATGAAAATACACTTCTGACACCGTATCTATCATTTTGTTTTGTCATTCTGAAACTGACTTCTTGACTCAACCCTTTCAATGTTTCCTCTTTAGGGCCATGAGAATAAACTTCAAACCCTTATTGGAGATACATAAGGAATTTTGTGATAAAATCTCCTCTACTTCTCCAGCTTTATTTTTACTACTAAAACTTCATAGATAACCATACCAAACAAATTTTAATTAAAATTTTATATTTTAATATAAATTTTAATATATTTTATAATGCCTTTTAATTGCATGATCACATCTTGGTACACTGCACATGCTACCTTCTCTGTCCAGAATGTCACTGTTGGTGTGAAGAGGTATCAATTCTTCAAAATCAAGCAGCCCTCCTCCTCTCTCCAAAGAAAGTAACTGCTGCCTTCCCTCTCTACCTCTGCACTGGGCATTTTCTGTTATTGCACCAAGAAGCCTACAGTGGTTACTGCTCTCAGGTCTCTCTAATTAGACCGTGTTATGGTTTGCTAATGCTGCTGGAATGCAAAACACCAGAGATGGACTGGCTTTTATAAAAGGGGGGTTATTTGGTTACACAGTTACAGTCTTAAGGCCATAAAGTGTCCAAGATAACACATCAGCAATCAGGTACCTTAACTGGAGAAAGGCCAATGGTGTCCAGAAAATCTCTGTTAGCTGGGAAGGCACATGGCTGGCATCTGCTCCAAAGTTCTGGTTTCAAAATGGCTTTCTCCAAGGATGTTCCTCTCTAGGCTGCAGTTCCTCAAAAAATGTCACTCTTAGTTGCTCTTGGGGTGTTTTGTCCTCTCTTAGCTTCTCCAGAGTAAGAGTCTGCTTTCAACAGCCGTTTTTAAACTGTCTCTCATCTGCAGCTCCTGTGCTTTCTTCAAAGTGTCCCTCTTGGCTGTAGCAAGCTCACTCCTTCTGTCTGAGCTTATATAGTGCTCCAGTAAACTAATTAAGGCCCATGCTGAATGGGTGGGGCCACACCTCCATGGAAACTATCCAATCAGAGTCATCACTCACAGTTGGGTGGGTCGCATCCCCATGGAAACACTCAAAGAATTACAATCTAATTAACTCTGATATGTCTGCCCACACAAGAAAGATAATGGCATTTTGGGGGACATAATACATTCAAACTGGCACAGACTGTAAGCTACGTGAAGGGAGGGTTTGGGCACAGTGCTCATCTTCATGTCTCCAATACCACATACTGACATGGATACATAACAGCTGCTCAAGGAATGTTGTTTTTAACTCAATATATTCTTCTCTAAAGATTCACTCTACCTGTGACTCCATCTCATGGTGGGGGGGGTGGTATTTTTATTTCCCTACTCAGGCATTTCCATTAGTTGGCTTCCTTGACTTCCCCAGTTTTACCTTTAGGAAAAGCCTTGATGTGACCACATTGTTAACCTTATACCGTTTTCTTTTATTTTCCTCCAAAGGGCTTCAAAAAGAATTATAAAACTTCAATGGCAGAAGGAAACTTAGAAATCATATGGCCATCACTGGAGTTTTAAAATCAAGATGAACCAAAGCTGAGAAATACTGCATGACTTGCTTGAAACTACACAGAGTTCTTGGGAGGGTGGGACTGGGCCAGAATCCAGGCCTCCCAATTTCCAAAATAATTTTTGGTTTCAACACAGCACTCTATATTTCCTTGCTATGTACATTTCTATCTACACCTAGTTTCTCTCCCATTGGACTATAGAAATTGTTCTGAAATCACCCACCATGTCCTTTTCTCTTTCTTTATTCTCTCCTCTCTGTGGCATCTGACCCTTGACCACTTTTCTCCTCCACTAATATTACATTGCCCTGGTTCTCTTCTTCTCTATCAGCTCTTTCTGTTTCCTTAAACGTGACATGTTCCTCATTCCAAGACAAATCTTTGGCTAGCAATTGTTGTCCACATCTATCACTCTCATCGGTTTTATAATCCCCTCTATGCAGATGATTATCAAGTCCCCCTAACAGTAAAATCTTCAACTCCACTCTCCTTGTCTCTTACTTCTCATTACCTCACTTTCCTTGTATCATCTTTCTCCCCAAACTAGCACCTCCTCTCTAAGTTTGTACCTCTCTATGACTCTACCATTTTTTCTAGCTACTTGCAATAAAAATTTACACAGTCCTTTATGCTTTCCTTTTCAAACATATTTTAAAACAATTATAAGAAAACAATAATAGTTAGGAATAGTATGATAGACACTTTATATTATTATTTCATTTAGCCTATGCAGCAAACTTGGGAAACATATGCTAATTTCACCAGTTTTGCAGTTGAAAAATTGAGTTTTAAGATGATTTCTTGTATTTTAAGATCACAAATCAAGTACATAGTTAAGACAATATTCAAACCAAAGTCTATCCGGCTTTAGTACATACTGCCTTTTATGAGACCATCTGAAGAAAGACGAGGCCTGTCATATGACTGTTGTCCCAACTAACTCATCTTTAAAAAATTTTGTACTCCGGATTTGACATCAAGCACAACATCTCACAGCTGGTAGATACCCAAAATTTGATCTCAATGGCAAGGCCAGGACATACCCCTCACAAATCAGAAGGCAAAAATACTGCATTGAAGGCTCTAAATTTTATCTTAAGCTTACTGTTTTGGTTTGGTTTGGTTTGGTTTGGTTTGGTTTACTGTGATCTGACTCAGCTGCCAAAGGCAGTCTTGGTTTTCTAAGTGGGCTGATGGTTTCATCTCTAGGCCTTCTCCAATTGTAGATGCCTAATAATTCTCCCATGGCAGACCTGGGAGAATATTTCAGGGCTTTAATTTTTCTTTTTTTTCTCCATTTCTTTTTCTTCTTTTCTCTGTTTTCTTTCATAAAATGTATTCTGATCATAAAACCAGAATTTTTCAATTGTGAAACATTTGTAAAATATAATTTAAAAAAAGAAAACAATCATCTCAAATCCTACCATATGGAATAATTTATATACGTTAATATTTATATATTTCTCTCCAGTCTATTAAAATATGTATATATACAAATATAAGTTATATATATACTTGTGTATATGTACGTACACATATATGAATTTTATTTCCTACTTTGTTTTCCCCACTGAAGAACAGTTTGTTTCTTAATAACATTAAATAATCTTTATAAGCCTGGTTTTTAGTTGCTTAATAACAGTTTATACTAGAAATATATCATAATTTTATTAGCTCCTCATTCATTCAAATCCTTATCCAATAAAATGCTTCCAAGCATTAACTCTGTACAACCAGTGTCCTAGGCACTCAGATGCAGCAGTGAACTAGGTTGGCAAAGGTCCGTCACCAGCTTATACTTTACCAGGGGAGACAATGCTCCATTTATTCAACTGGGTCAAATTTACACAAATAATTGCTTTGTAACCCTTTGTTAAGAATTATATTCATCATTTATGCACTTATTTCTGTCTTGTTCTATTTCATGATAAAAAGAAACATTAAAAGTAGCCTAAAAGCCCCAGATACCTAAGGGCGAATCAGGAGGAGGAAGTGACCACCCAGATGAACTGAATTCACCCTCTTCAAAGGACAAGCATGAAATTCCCAGTAACTGGGGGGTATCTCTGAAGAGGAGGAAGGTCTCCCCAAAACCCACAAATGTGGCCCCTGAACAGGAGCCCATTTTAAGCACCTGCCAAATGTGCAGCCAGCGCATGGGACCATCAGCCCCCCTCAATCCAAGTGCATAAAAAAAAAAATCACAAGTATGATGATATAATAAGCAGCAGCTGCTCTTTGGCCTCATTCCTTTTCACTTTGGAGAATGAAAAGGAAATGATAAAAGACTGGTAAAGTGGAAAATGAATGCCCATCCTAACATTCAGTTGTCCCAGATGACTCATTTTTTTTTTTGTATGTTATCTTTTTTCTGTTTTTCTGTTTTCATATTTGGACTCATTTTTGTTCAAATCAAGCAAAGCTTTTAATTTTCATATATTTTCTTGCATCTATTCACTTTACTGTAATCTCTTACTGCTTATAATGAATTCTGAATTAATCTTTTGGGATTTCTATGGGTTCTTTAAATAGATTTTAAAAATTTGAAAAACCGTGAGCAAATTCAATTTAAAGCAACTTCTTAGCATATAAACCAGTCTAGCTAAAAGTGATTACATTTCACTGTGTCTTCCTGCTAATTATTTGATGTTCATTACAGATGTATCTACTGAACATCTGCTATATGGCAGTATGCAAGGTATTTAGTATTCAAAGATAAAGACAGATATAATCCCTGCCTTCATGGACCTTACATATTAGTGGGAAAGGCAGAAAAATTTCAGATATTCAGGCAAATATACTTAAGAAATTATAAATTTTGAAAAATATCATGAAAGAAACAAGTAAGAGTCTGAGAGAAAAAGAATGGAGGTTGAGACACTAGAGAAGGTAGCCAGACAAAGCACTTGTAAAGAGGAAGCATTTGAGGCAAGTCCTAAAGTAAGAAAAGAAGCCAGACGTGAAAAAGAATGTAAGTGGGGGAAATATGGTATCCTAGGTGGAGGAAGGCCATGCACAAGGGCCATGAAACTGGGAAATATGTGGGAGGAACTCAAATATATCTAACTTGTGTTCTTTCATTATTATTTTTTAACAATTAATGTTAAGCATTTTGTATGTAAATCTCATAGTAAAAAACATATATCAGAAAATGAAAAATAAAAAATAAGTAATTCGGTGTACTACTTAGCAATATGGAGGCAAGTGTGAGAAGAAATGCAAATGCTCCTGGAGAGCAGAAATCAAAGATGGCAAGGAGGGGGTGGGGGAGGGGTAGGACATTTTATTTTTACCATTGCAATTCTTTTAGTAGGCATCAACTTCCTAAACAATGTACATATATAACTTAGATAACACTTTAATTTTTTAAAAATCAACAAGATTTGGGGAGTTTAGTGAAGTAGTCAAAGCAATAAATGGTGGTAGTATTATTAGTATAAAATAATAGGAGTAAACCTATTAAGAGTTAGTTAAAGAATTGATGTGGAGAAAGAGGCAGTGGCCAGAGTCAGAGACAAACAGTACCAGCAGTAAAAATAGAATGGAGGGGTTGGCAGTATCTCTTTCATGTAGGACTCTGAAAACCATGATAAAACATTTAGATTTTATTTTAAATGTAACAGGAAGCTACTGAAGGTGGATGGCATATCTGATAAAATTTTTGAAGGAAGACATTCTTATTCTCTTTTGGAAAACTATTACAGGGTTACAAGTGTGGAATCAGGGAGACCATTTGCAGTCAGTTATAATAGTCCAAATGAGGGACAATCATGGCTGGACTAAGGAAGTAACAGTGGATATGGAGAAAAATGAATATATCTGAGATTTATTTTAGACTCTCACCCAAACAAGAGAGCAGCCATCCAAAGTTGTTAATGCTGCAGATTTTTGGACATAAGGGACCAAGGACACAGAAGTATTCAGGATGATTCCAAAGTTTCTGGCTTCAATACTCAAGAAGAGGAGACAAGTGTCTGTCATTGAAATACAAAATTCAAGTAGTGCCGATGAAACAAATTCTAGAAGCAGAGAATCAAAGTTTCTGATGGGAACTTACTAATTTGAAATATCTGTGAGCATCCAAGTGGAGAAATCAAGTAAGCAGTTGGTGTATAGACCTTAGAGGAGGATGTTGAGTTCAAGATATGTATTTGGGAGCTATCAACACAAAGATTTTTCAACCCATGGTAATGAATGATGATATCCAGAAAGAAAATGAAAAGAAAGAAAAGAAGAAGGCCTAGAACAAAACCTTGAGGAACTTAACACGTAGAAGTAGAGAAGGAACCAGTAAAGGAGGAGGAATGACCAACGACGATGGGGGAAAGTAGGACCTTATATAAGTGCTTTTTTAAAAAGTCAAAATTAACTCTTTCTAGAAGCAGCTTTAAAGAACAGACAGCAATAAGCTCCATCTAGCACACTATAAAGAAGATATTTTCCCTGTCTAATCCATATTGCTCAGGTTTAAAAATTTAGAAGAGCTGTGCAAGATGATCAAACACATGAGTTCTTGCTGCTGTTAAACTCAACCCCAAAACCTGAGTAAAGCAATATTTGTGTGCCTACTTCAATCAGAATTCTCACAAGTCATAAGAGAAGGGCTTTTTTATGTTGTCAATGAGAGGATTTTACATGTTCCATATGGTTGGATCAGAAAGAAAGTTTAAATGTGTTGATTAACTTTGTTGGACCCATATTACTTCTTTAAGGGAAAAAAAACAAAACAGAAAGCAGCTTCCAACTCGCTGCCCACCCTAGGGTTAACGAATTGGTGGACATTCAGTTGTACACCCACTGGTCACTCAGTGATTTTTCAGAGCCATTCACCATGGTGATGAGCACTTGCAGCACTTATCTCATGCAATTCCAGCCCAGTTATGTGCTTCAACTAGAACTGAATGAGGCCACTGAGAAAGCTGCACAGCTGTGATTTGGGGAAGTACTCATCATTTCCAGATCTTCCTGATGACCTCACAATTGACAGAGATGTTGCCAACCTCCTACATACCCCTAGAGAGAAGATGCAAATTCATTTTACCATGGAAACAAGACTAGTGGAGCAAACTACTAAAGGGCCATAACATTGGTACTCAGGGGCATGGAAAATCTGCTGTAACTTATTTTTAGAATTCAATTAAAGGTCAAATAAATGTAAGAATTAATTTACTCTACAATATTTACTCAGTGCATATTATGTGTCGGGCAATGTGCTAGGTGCAGGAAATATAGAAGAATCCAAAACAGACAATCTCTGTATCCTTTCATAATAGTTAAGTAGTTTACTTATTGTATACATAGTATTTGTATACTCTCACTTGGACCCACATCAGCAAAATGTGTTGTTGTTTGCCACTTGGATAATTTAAATATTCTCTTCTGTCCTCATTATGAATGGTATTAAATAATATCCAAGAGACTATAAAAGTGTTTTTTTTTTCTCTTAATGGGATCACTAAACTTTGAACCAACAAAGCTCTCTCTCACATGCCTTGTTTCCTAGCCATGAGATCCCAAAATACAAACGCATGACAAGGGAGAATCTAAAGGATCACACCCTATTTCTGAATCCCATGCATTTCATAGGCATTAAAAGAAATGCTTTAAGCAACATTAAACATTTTTATAACATTTTTTGCTTTTCCTGATATTTCTCTAAGATGAACATTTGTAGATTTAAGGGTTTTTTAGCCCCCATGGTGAATGAATGCACAACAACCAACCTACAAAATAATCTACAAGAGGTGCAAACAATTTGACTTCTTGTCCTCCTAAACTTTCCTTGTTTTCTCTTTTCTATATGTCCCATCAGTAAAAACAGAGACTAAAAGAAGCTTAGTAATGTCAAGCTGATTTATTAGCAGTTGCCTTGGAGTTCATGTACCTAAAGAGCTGGTATAATCCCTGAAACCCAACGCACTCTACAAGCACCAAATTCCACATCTGGAATATTATAGCCATTCATCACATTTTAAGAAAGACATTTATAAACGAGGGCACATCCAAACAAGAAATTAGGGATCAGTTAGTTCCAAATTCCACCCAGAGAAAATATCATCCATCAACAGCCTAGTAAATATTTATAATCCTGTGTATGTGTTTCAAGTAGTAGAGCATCCAGACCACTAAGGCCTCTAATGGACAGTTACAATTCTCAGAAAAAAATTCATAATAAGTACAAAATGCTTCCTCGCCACTATTTTAAAACATAAGTCCTGATCCTGTATCCCATGCAAATTTTCATAACTCAAATATATGTCAAATAATCTCATAACCCTTCTATTCCACATTGTACATGCCCAGCACTACAACCATTTCTGATATGAAATGGGTTCCCTGTCCTTCATTTCAATTTGGTTTTTAATGTTCTCTAACTTATACATGTCTTTCTTAGTTTTAATATTCTTTGATTATAAAGTATGGAAGTGAATGTTGAATGGAAATTGTCTTTAGCATGCAGGAAGAGTTGAAATAAGAGACTATAAGAAGAGAAACACATTAAGAACCTGGCACAGGATAGCAAGATGGATACTTTTCATTTATCATTTTTGTATTTTTTATATTTCTTTATTAGGAAATACTTCAAACCTTCAGAAACATACAGGATAATATAGTGTGCAGTTATCCACTACCACTATTTAACAAATGTTAATATTTATTTGCTCTAGACCTTTTTAAAAATATACCAATTTATTGATACAGTTGAAGTAGACTCTGTGCACCTTCCCTAACCCATTTCTCTTCCTTTTTCCTCAGGGTAACCACTACACTGAAGATGGTATATATTCCTTGTACCCATGTTTTCCTTTTTTCATCAAATATGTTTTGCCATTACAAATACTGTTGCATTGTTATTTAAAAAGCTTCACTTTAGGGGCTTATTGGGGATAGAGTGAGAGATGATCAGTAGCTCAGGCCAAGGTGGCAGTGGTGGCAGTGAAATTGGTCAGATTTAGGATAAACTTAAGGTGGAGCCAAAGAACACATTGAGGTTGAGATGTGAGGTTTGAAGAAAGAGAGGAATTCAAGTCACAATATGATTTTTAACTTACTGTCAAAAGGAATTCAGAGTTGGCCACCAAAAAGATGGAGAATAATGTGAGGGGAGGATGGTGGGTGGGTGGATATCAGTTTATCTACTAGAACTCATGTTGCAATATTAAGCAGGTAGCAAGATTTACAAACCTAGAGTTCAACAGAGAGATCTGAACTTAAGTCAGGTATTTTGGAGTCACTGGCATATAGCTGGTATTTAAGCCATGAAACTGGGTAAGATCACCAAGTAAGTGTAGACAGGAAAGAAAAGACAATCCATAACTGAGCATGGGGGCACACTAGTACAAAGGAGCCCTGGAGGAGAATCACTAATGCAGCCTGAGAAGAAGCAGTCAGAGAGGTGTGGTGTGATGGAAGGCAATAAAGAAATCATGCATCAAAAAGGTGGGTGCAATCAGCTATTCCAGTGCTGCTGATGGTGAAGTAACCTGAGGACTGAAAATCCTTCAGTAGCTACTTTGAATTCTCTTTCCACATCCTCTATCCTTTCCAATGAACTACTGTGAAATATGGATGTGTATTTGTTTACAATTCAAACAATAAGGTTAGATATAACTACCGCTCAAATTATTCCATTAATGCTAAGTGAAATACAATTTCAAGGTAAAATGGGAAAATTATCTGACCTCAAAATTCATAACTCATACATATAATTTTGCAACATTAATATTAATGAATGGAATCTGGTGTGGTTTGAAAGGAAAATGAAATATTGGGAAAATAAAATACTTGAGCTATTTTATGAACAAACAAAAGTAACCAGGGTGTGATGCTTGTGAAATAAATAATACATACGTAATTGCCCACCCTGTCTTCTACCTTGGTTATAATAAGGAATAAGAATAAACCTTAAGCCATACTATGTCCATCCAAAGCTTTATTTAAACTAGTTGTAGAACTTCTCCATCATTTTAATAATTATTTTATATTGCTATATGCAGTCAGGATGCTCAAAATATTTTTATATATTGATTCTAATATCCAATAAATTAGCAACTATTTGCAGATTCTTAGCATTTGCAAACTGAATTAGAATCATATTAGAGTTTTTATCTAATAGATGGATCAAAAATACTGAAAAGGCAAGGCTAAAGTCAGAATCCTGATGCTTCCAAGAAATCTCTCTTGGCTGACATTAGTATTTCAAAGAACAACTGTTCATTTAAATAGTTAGAAATCTACCTAAATATTCTCATCCTGCATGACTAAAGAGTTACTTTAAAAAGATAAACTAACTACAAAGCATCTTAGTTAAAAGGAAAAAAAGATCAAAACTCTGAAAAGGAAACACAATTGAAGCACAACTAAAAATGTTAAATCATTAAGAAAACATTTGGTGTAAAGATGATTACATCATGTGAATTCTGTAAAAGACAATCACAAAGAAACTAACAATCAAATGAGTAAAGGATGTGCATAATTCACAAAGGAGGAAAACAAGTAGAGAAATAGTTACGGAATCGTGGTCATTCTTGACTAATAATTAATAATTAAATAATGTCAATTCCAACAATCCGACACAATGTCACTTTTTCAAATAGCAATAAATAAAAAAGTAAGCAAATAAAATTACAGTATACAGTTGGTGAGAATAAAGTCAACCTGGTGCCTGCAAACTTCACTGGTAGCCTCAAAGATGAGTAGCTCCAGGAAGTCCTTTCAAGACCACCTACTAACCCACTTTCCCGGTGAAACAGACCCTCCCTTACAGGTTTGCAGAAGTTTCCATTTCCTTTGTTTAAGCTTCCTCCTCATTTTTATTCAGAAGAAGCTTGCTTCATCCAAGAAAAGTTACTGTTTCCTCTCCCTTTGCAGTACCTGCTAAAGCTGGTTCTAGCCAGCTCTAGCCACTAGGGCATGCGCAGTCAGGAGAAGCCTGACCTAAAGTCACCTTTGCCTAAATCTAATAGTAAAAATCACACCATCTTTGAACATGCAATACATGAAGTAGCATGATTTGGAACCGTGCATGCTCAGTTTAGCCTACCCCTTAACCCACTCCTCTCCCCCTACCCTTAGCCACTCCTTTAGGCTCACCTTTCCCAAATGTTATAAACCCCCAAGACCCCTTCTGCTCAGAGAGAAGACCTGAGGTCTCCTTGCTGAGCTGCTCACAATAAACTCCTTCTTTTCTCGAAATCCTGGTGTCCAGGGCATTGACTTCCATGCGCATCAGGCAACGAGCCCGCTTTGGGCGGGTAACAACACTACTTAAAAGTTTGGACTCAGTAATTGCAGTTCTGGTAATTTATTCTTGGGAAACATTTAAAATAAGACCCCCTTGCTTTGTTTAATTAAAGTCAACAATATAAAATGTGTTAAAGGAAAATATATGGTAGATCTGATTATGAGTTTGGAGAAGGGAAAGACTTCTTAAAGAAGCACCACATAAGATAATAAACTTTTAATTGTAAAAAAAAATGGTGGCAACTTCAAAGTCCATCATTAAGGAAATGGGAAGATAAATTATGATATATTCAGGGAAAGCATGTTACATCATCTTTAAATTTGACTTTACTGAAGTTTATGTGGCAATACTATAAAATGCTGTGATATGTAAAGTTTCTTTAACAATGATGAAAGTTGTTTGTATACCTGGATTTGGACTTTTAAAAAATTCAATACATTCATAGGAAAACAGACTTGGAAAAAATTCTAAGAGTATTTATATATAGTGAAACTGAAAAGGTCTCTTTTTTTTTCAAATCTCTTATTATGTGGTTACACTCTTTTCATAATAAAAACATGCATACATTGATCATTAATTTTGCAAGCAGTATATAAGTACTTTCCTTCAAAACAGTATTCAAAAATTATCATAAGTTTAAAGCCCTCTTTCACCAACACCCTCAATCCTAGTTCCCTTCACTTATCTCCAAAATAATAACTTATCAATTTGATCTGACCTTTTACAAATATATACATATACACAAATACACACATACAGTCACCCACAGAGAAATGGATAGTGAGGTTTTTAACATCAATAGCAACTTAATTTATGCATCATTATGTAATTTGCTTTTTTTGAAACTTGACAGTACAAAAGTATTAAAGAGGAAAATATCAGCAAGATTTGATTATGACTTAGAAGAGAAGGCCTTCTTAAAGAAGGACTAAAACGTAACAATCATATTGGATAGCATTATCAAATTTGGCCACATTAAAATGAAAAAGTGCTTTATGACAAAATACTCATAAACACATTTGGCATAATAGGAAAAAATATTTGCAACATATATTATAATGGTATATATCAAAAACAATCAGAGATAAAAAGGTAATCAAGTAGGAAAATGCCCAAATCCACAAAAGGATATTCTCAGAAGAAACCCTAATGATTAATGGCATAAAAAGTTGTTCAAACTAACCAATAATGAGAGAAATTAAAATTGAAGGAATAACAGAATGCCCTTTCACAGTTATCTGCTTGAAAAGAAAATTAAGTTTGTGAATATCATGAGTTGAGAGGTTAGAGCATTAACAGTTACTCTGATGCAGAGTTAGTGGGAGAATAACTAGTATGAATACTTTCAAGACAATTTGGCACTATCTTTCAAGTGAAAATGTGTATAAGCAATGGCACAAGAGTTTCACCAGAGAAACAGCTGCACAAGACACAAGAGAAGGTGCAAATACAAGACTGACAGTGCAATCAAAAACAACTAAATGATCACTGAATGTAGCAATTTAACAGAATGAAGCAGTTTAAAAATGTACGTTTCTAAAAGATAAGTATAATAGTGGTTCAGTGTTTACTCTGTAAATTCTTTCAGTAGCATGGGATGAAATGACACAAGTGCACTAGGAAATACTGACTTACTTGAAGCATTAGGGGTTCTTTTATCTCGTTATCTACCTAGACTTTAATTTCATTTGGCTAGTATTGATTATATCCTTCACAAGCTTGAAATTACTTATTTGGTGGAAATAATGTAGGAATGGAGAGCTTGATCTGCCTTTCATCAAAATATTATAAAATTTACTCCTGCCTGGTAGAAGAATTTAGCACAGTCCTAGCAGGACCAATGTACTTTCTTTTCTCACTTCTGTTTTCTACACATTCTTCTGAATATTTTGAAGGTCATATAGGCAACTTAAGGTCATAGGAAAACACAACTGGACCAATCATCTCCATGGGCATGCATTTTACAGTTTCTTAGATTGTTAGGCCATAAGAAGTCACCATACCACTTATTTGTACTTGAATGGGGAAATGTCAGAGTTCTTTCAAGAGATCAGTTCCTGGATGGAATTTTAGCACAAAAAATTTGAAAGGAATTTTGGGAGAAGAAAGCTGGTGAGAAAACTTGATTCAATTGCCGAATCAACCCACAGGCATTTCCTGGAATGCAGGGGGGTAATTAGTTTCACAGGTTTTCTCTCAGACCCAATTAAATAAATTAATGTACAAATTGCACACAAGTACCTTACTCCTTATGTTAAACTCATTTACTCTTGTACATTCATTTAATTAATTTTAAAAATACCTAATAGGTAGCATCTTGAAAGGTCTAGAAAAGCATTTAATGAATTGACCAAAGTGTTTGCAACACCTCTTGTCTTCATTTTATTTAACAAATATCTTTATAGCACGTACTATCATGCCACATGTTACTACACTTTTCTAAGTATCTTTCTGTATCTTAGAAGATGTAGAACCTGGAGGCTCTTAGAATTTAACTGTCCAGGTCACATAGCTAGTAATAGGGGTACTTGTGTTCAAACCCACACACTCCTGAGTCCATGTTCTAAATTTAACAAAGCCAAGAGTACTCCCAAAGTAAGCTTATTTGCTCTGGCATTTCATTTTCAAACATTAATGATTAAGTCTTTTTCCCCCTCAACCTTAGTAATGAACTTTAAAATATATATATTCAATTTTAGCAACATGTAAAACATGTTTTTCCTAAATAGATTTTTTTTTTAGATTGAACCATATGTAACAGCTTGTTTTTGTAGGTCAAATATTCATATATTGACAATTCCATACAATTCAGTCTAACCAGAAGAAACCTTAAGCATAAAGGAAAACACAAAGGATGTGGCACTGGAAGCCCAAACTCAACATCTGGTCCTTCATGTGGGACCTATGGGACCTTAAGCAAGTAACATGGAATCATTGGTCTTTATTTTCTCATCTTTAATGGGGGAATACGAAGACCTGTTGATCGTGTCCATCTGAGAAGCAAACAGTTGGAGCTGTAAAAAGTGCTCATCAACTATAATTTTCAAAACAAATACTACCTACTATTCTAGTGAACAATGCCAAAGCCCTAATTACAAAAGGTAGACACTTCCAAAGTATCTGCAGAACTCAAAATATGAAGCCTAGAAAAATATCAAAACAAGCCATCCTAGGAAATTACAACTGAATTGTTGGTCTACCCAGAAGACTAAAAGCCAATGATTCTGACCTGATCAGATTCTAATGAAGGATAAAATGGAAGATTTGAGATCACTGACTTAAGAAAGAAAAGGTTAAGTGCCCTGCAGTTCTATTTTAAAACTGAATCATGGACCAGTCGATTTTTAACATGGTCTTCTTCACAATGATTTCATCTAGCATCTCACCACATGCTACTGAGATGAGATCACCTTGGTTTACCAAAAGGATCCTACAGACGAACACATTCCAAACCCAAAGCCATGAATACAAGGAAAAGTATAGAAAACAGAATTTTGAAGTAAACCTTTCCTTTAATAGGCTCTCCTGTCTCTAACTTCTCCCACAATCATAGTCTTTTCAGATGTCAAGCTTTAAGATGAGAAGAGCCACAGATTACTTTAATTAAATTTATAAATCACACTTCACTTTTCATAAAGGGCACCCAATAAATATTAGCCTTTAACAATAACAACCACAGAATTATTATCTACTGGCTTGGTGGTAAAACAAAACTATACAGTAAAGCTATTTAAATAGGCTCAGTTGTAACATTAAAGGCATGATCTTCACAGATTACTGCAGCTTTGGAACATTTTAAAATATATTCTATAGCATGGATTTATTTCTGTAAACACTACTCATTAGTTTAAAGAATACCTATGCCAAATTTGGTTCAGTTTTCAACCTTAGAAGCTGAGTGTGAGAAGATATATATGGGTGTGAGTGTCAGTGTAAAGCTTAGTCAGAACAAAAGGCAACATTAAGAGTGTAATTAAAGCAACCCTTTTCTACCTTAAAAATAACAGTTTCCTGTCCATTAAATGAAATGATATACGTATAAGCACTTTATACAACTATAAATCTCTTCAGAAAGTAAACCATTTCTGTTCTCTACCTTTCAAAGTCTTGTTTAAGTACTTTATCTCTAGATAATCAAGATTTTCAATTCAACATAAAAGCTTGTTATATTTCCCTTGCTATGACAACTAATAGGGTCTCTTCTTTTATAAAAAAATAAGTAAAACCAGAGGTCTCAAATCATACCACCCACACAATACAGAGTTACAACATTGCCTCATGCTTTCTTTTGGTCTTGCAATTTATCTGTGACTTATTATTTATTCAACTTATCCAAAATGTATGCTTCAAATCCATATATGGGTATAAATCCCTTCAGGTTTAATTCAACAACTACCAAAAAGGATACATATGGATGGCAGTTCTCACTAAGTCAGCATGTGCCAGAGTAAATTGATTTAAGGAGATTGAGGACACATGTTTTACTGAATCAGCCTCTTAATTAGCTCAGCCACACGCCACTCCTAGCGGAAAACTGAGATTAATTACTTAAACTAAAAGGTTCATCTAGAAGATGTTATGCTATTTGGAGATCAGTACAAGTGCTAAGAAAACAGCTGAATGTATTTATTATTTTATACAGATCAAAAAAAGAAAAACAGAATTTTCAAATACTGCTAATTAGCAAGTGTGTGTGTGTTTGTATATATGAGACCAAAGAACAGAAATCTGATCATTTACGAGTGTGTCAATACACTATGCAAGATGGTGAGCAGGATCTGTCCAAATGTTAGTTTAAACATTATACATTTATTACAAAGCACACTTTTATTAAATTGAAAAACTGACCCCAAATGCCATCAAATTAATAAATACTTTTATTGAGTTGCTACAGAATGAGGTTTTATTTATTTTATTAATTTATGGAACTTTCAAATGCTGAGATTTTTGTTTTATTTTTGAAATGCACTATGTTATACAACAAATAACATTATATATCTATAAATTGTCATCTTGCTTTTATAAGCCCAGACTCAAGATTTTCTCTTCATCTTGTGCCCAATAATCTCTTTGCAGAGAAGAAAATAATTTTGAACCTCTCTGGGAATTGAAAGAAATGACTAGGTCATATGATTATCTAAGAAACAAATTATTCTGTTTTAGTTATACTTCAAATTTGACTGACTTATAATAATTTCTGAAAAACATTTTTCATTCAAGTTTCACAAGTATTACATTGAAATAGTATATGTAAATAATATATGGATATTTCTCCTGTTTTAATCAGTGAGTAGGAGGATGCTAGAGGAATGAGGGAAAAGAACTGTGATAATTTTTTTTAATATTCCATAAAAATTTATCTGGAAAAAAGGAGAACCTCTTCCCACAGCCCCTCACAAACATGCCCCTTTTGGGACTGAGGGTTTTATGGCCCCATCATTCCTACTTGATTTGAAGTCCATCATCAGAGTAGACTGGCCTTCAGTTAAGAACTAGTATGCTTTTAACACATTGTTTATTTGATTTGATTATATGGTCTATAAGATATTTTCCCGTGTTTATCAGAGACTTGCTAAAGAAAATCTCACTTATAAACACTTGCTTAAAAAGTGGTTTTAAAATATTCTATTTATAAGAATCATCCAGAAGTCTTGTTAAAATGCAGATTTCTTGGACCTCCTTCCAGAGATCTAGTGGTAGGGCTTAACAATTTACAGTTTTATCAAGCTTCCCTGAGGATTCTAAATTCAGGAGGCATCCAGATGACACTATAAGAAAATGGACTAGACCATATAAAATTTTAAAATAATGCTTCTAGCCTTCTTGTGAAATTTTTAGTGTTGGTTAACTCTCTTGCCTTCTAAAGTCTGGGATCCCAGAACACGCTGTTGAACATATAATGAACTAGGTAGTGGCCATTTCAGAAGCTTCCATTTTCACCATTTAGCATAGTTCTTATGTCCTTATTTTATTCTCCAAATAAAGCATAAATAAAGTGAACTAAAGGATAATGGTAAATAACAGGTTTTAAAGCAGGACAAGCCTGGACTTCCATTCCAGGAAATCCAGCTCAGCCACTTACTAGCTTTTTGAGCATGGATAAGAAACTTAAACTAATTCACAAGTTCCTTACCTGTGAAGGCACCTTTTAGAATTACTGAGGAGAATAAATGATATGTGATAATATGTAGCAAAAATACATTATGTTTGTCTAATAGTGATGACACCACAACACAACGTATAGCTGTTGTCATTGTCATTACTATAATTGTTACTAGTATGAACCAAAGTTCCCAAGAATTTCAATATAGGAGCCCCAGAACGAGCATTAAGCTGCTGGGTCCTACTGCATTGAAACTGGAATACTATCTAAAAGTTCCCATTCGAAGATAACAACAGAGTTATCCAGATATTTTGGGTGAGTCTGGACTTCTGCCTAAGGATAAGATATTTACACTCAAGAAGTAAATTCTTTAAATAGGAGAAGCAATGTGAGAATCATGATAGCATGTTCCATGTAAGGACATCTTCATGCAAAATAATCCAAATAGCTACAATATTAAAAGATTTTAATTTTAAGTTTACAAAGTAGTTTCACAAACACATTACATATTCTTTCCTCAAGTTCTGTGGGTTTTCATGAAACAGAAATCAAGAAACAACTGCTGAGAAATAAGTCTGTCATAGATTTGCCCTGGAACAGTTTAAATTCAAGACTTTTTTTTTTTTTAAAATAACAACAGAAAATTGGATTTAAAGTCAGAAGCCCTGCAATGCTGTGCTAATCCCTGCCACAAACTCACTGTCTCTCTCCTTCTCTGTTGAGTCTTGGTGAACTTAAGCTTTTTAAGTTTCTGTTTGGTCATTTGTGAAATAAAAACATTGAACTAGAGGATTCACTTGAATTTCAAAAATATTTATTAAACAGCTACCACATTCTCTGCCCTAATACCAAGAATAATGTTTGGGTGTGCATGTATCATTTTGGAGATATTGTGTTTTAGTAAAAAAGATGATTGTGAAAATAATTATAACATAAGTGATAATGGCTATTAACATACTATGGAGAAATTTCGTTTTTTGGCAACTTCCTAGTGGAAAACATGAAGCAATACTAGATAAATTCTTGCTTGAGCTTGCAAGAAAGTCAAGAAATTTCCCATGGACCAAAAGAAAGAGAAAATATAGATGGAACAAAAGACCACTCTAAATTCTTAGCTCATACCTCAGTAGCCTTGGTGCATTCTCCAGTCTCAATAACTTAGAGCAGGAGTCTGAGAACTTTTCTGTAAAGGGACACAAATAGCTAATATTGTAGCTTTTGCGGGACACTTGGCCTCTGTTGCAACTACTCATCTCTGCTGTTGTAGCATGAAAGTAGCCATGGACAATATGTAAATGAATGAGCACAGTTGTGTTCCAAAAATAAAACTCTGTTTATGGACACTGAATTTTGACTCTCACCTACTGGCACAAAAGAAAACAAAAAGAACTCTGAACTTGTAGTGGAGGGGTGAGTAGAAACCATGCGTCTGACCTCATAAGTGTTTGGGGTTAGATTTTCACACCATGTGGGTGGTCCAGGTGTATTCAAGCAGAGAAACAATTTAAACAGTCGTCTGTGCCTAGTGTTTCCTATGAGGTACCTGGAATAAAAATATACAACACTTTTCTGGAGCAGTACCTCTCAAAGCAGGCCTCTGAAGATTCCAACAAATCAAGTACCATGAAGATAAGGCCAATATCCAAAAGTATACAATATATGAAAAACAATCTCCAAAAAAATAAGTATCAAACTCCATGAGCTTCAGCTAACTGAACAATCCAATAGACTATAAAAGGTGTATTTAAAATAATTAAGGATGTAACAGAAGGAATCCAAACGTAATAAAAAAAGACATTCTGAAAACAAGTTACAAAAGAAACAGATAGCACTTAAACCACCAACAGATGATAAAATTTGAAGAGAGATTTCATCAATTCTAATTAAAAAGCAGTTTGTAGAAAGATGTTCAGCTTTAATAAAAAATAAAAATTAGCTGTATGATTCCTGCAATTTACACACTTAAATTTTTTAATGACATTAAAAAGATGATAAGAAGGAATCATCAGAATAATGCAACATAATGTCATCAAAATATGCAAAGAAAAAGTTGACTTCAACATAAAGAAAAATTTGAAAAGGCATACTGGTTTCTTTCTGAACTCTATTTAGTTCCATCACTTTATATATGTAAACACATGCACCACTGCCATATGATCTTGATCAAAACAGATTTAAAGTCAGCCTTGACATCAGGTTTTTTAACTCTTCCAAGTCTGTTCTTTTAAAAATTATTTTGTCAATTCTAGGCTCATTTAATTTTCATATGAATTCACAATATAATTGGTACTGTATACAAAAAAATCCAACTGCGGTTGTAATGATTCTATGGGCCACTTTGGGGAAAATAAATATCCCAACAAAACTGAGTTTTCTGATTCATGAACACGGATTTAGGTCCTTTATTTTTCACTCTTCGATATTTATAGTTTCAATGTACAAGTCTTATACATATCTTATTAATTTTACCTTTAAGCATTTCAGGTTTTTTGATGCTACCTTCAATTTCAATTTCCAATTCTCTTCGCTATACATAGAAACATATATATGTATTTGTATAGATAGAGAAATGATAGTTTTTAGAAACTGCAATAGCATCCTGCGACCCTGTACACTCATTTGTTAGTTGTAGAAATTTTTATAGATTCCTTAGGATTTTCTACGTGATGATCATGTTGTCTGCCAATTCCAATCTATATCTATATGCCATAAAATTATTTTTTCTTATTGCACTGACTAGGACCTACACTGCAATGAGAACTAGAAGTGGTCAGAATGGACATCCTTGTTTTGTTCCTGATAATAAGAAGAAATATACATCTTTCACCATTGTGAATGATGTTAACTGTAGGTTTTTTCTGCAAATGCTCTTTAAGAGGCTGAGGGAGTTACCTTCCATTTTTACTTTGCCAAGATTTTTTTTTCTTAATTGTAAATGATTGCTGAAGTTTGTCAAATTACTTTTCTGCATCTTATTGGGATTAGTATAGTTTTTCTCTTTCATTTGGTTCATAGAGCAAACGGCACTGATTTTTTTTTTTTTAATGTTAAGCCACCCTTGCATTCATGGATAAACTCTACTAGGTCTACTGCTGAGTTTGATTTGCTAATATTTGTTAAGAATTTTAGTGTGTATGTTCATGAAACATTGGACTGCAGTTGCTTTTTTATTGTAATATCTTTATCTGCTTTGGATATCAGTATAATGCTGGCTTCATAAAAAGTATTGGTTAGTGTTCCTGCCTCTGAAATTACTGAAATAATTTACATTATTTCTTCCTTAAATGTTTGACAGAATTTACCAATGAAGTTATGTGGGCCTAAAATCTTGTTTTGGGGAAAAATTTTAATTATAAAAACATTTTTAGTAGATACAAGGCTCCACAGATTTCTTGTCAGTTTATTAGTATGTGTCTTCCAAGGGATTTGTCCAGTTCATCTAACATAATAAACTTTCTTTACATAAATGGTTCCTAATATTTCCTTATTATTTCAATTCCAAAGAGTCTATAGTGATACCTACCTTTCATTCCTAATATTGATAATTTGTGTCCTCTTTTTTCTTGATCAATCTAGCTAGAGATATATCAATGTTATTGTTCTTTTAAAATGTTCATTTCTCTCCATTCTTTTTCTGTAATTATTTCATTTATTTCTGCCTTTACCTGTATTATTTCCTTTCTTCTGTATATTTTGGGTTTAATTTGTTTTTCTTTTTCTAATTTAAGATCAACCTATTTTCTTTCCTAAAACAAGTATTTAATACTATAAATTTTCCCTTAAACAGTGCGTTAGCTCTATCCCACAAGATTTGACACATTGTGTTTTCTTTTTTTTTTTTCAGTTCAAAATATTTTCCAAGTTCTGTTGTGATTTTGGCCCATTATGTGTCAGTGTGTTGGTTCATTTCCAAACACTTGGTTATTTTCAGGGAGAATACACCTGGTATGTTTGTTGCAACTAGCTTAATGGCCCAGTATGTGATTTATCTTGGTAACTATTCCATGTGCACTAGACACAATATTTTCTGTAAGTGTTAATTAGGTCAACTGTGTTAATTATATGTTCAATTCTTACATTTTAATATTTTTGTTTTTTTCTGCTTGTTCAATTACAGAGACTAGAGGAAAAGTAAAGACTAGAGGAAAATAAAGTCTCACAATAGTAGGAGTTAGTGAGTATGGATGTGGGAAAATATACAGCTGACAAGAGAATGAAGCGTTATAATCACCATGAAAGAACAATTTAATAATATTTACTAAATATGAAGATATGTAGCTCTATATGCCAAAATCTTACTAATTGGAATACACCCAAGGGAAACCCTTGCACATGAGATTTCCAGTGTTTTCATGAGACTTGCAAAGGATGATCATAATTGTACTGCTTGTCACACAAAAAAAAATAAGACAAGGAAAAATAATTAACATCCACCAACAGAATAATGGAGAAATAAATGGGAATTTTTTCAAATGATGAAATAAATTGCAGCTTAAAAGATGGACTAGAACTGAAAGTGTCAACTTGGATTATTTTCAAAAATACAAAATTAAACGCAAGGTCTAGAAGGTTTTTCACAGTATGATTAGACTTATGCAAATTTTAAAAATACAAAACAATGCTATACATTGTTTATGGATGCATACATATGTAACAAAATTATTAAAAAGAGATGGAAAATAAATATACAAATTTGAGAACATTGGTTACATCTAAAGACTCAGAAAAGAAATGCTGTGGTGTTTTGAGGCTGTAAGTACCCCCAGAAAGACATGTTATCAAAGTTAATCCATTCCTGTGAGTGTGAACCCATTGTAACTAGTACCTTTTGAATGAGGCTACTTCAGTTAAGGTATAATCCATCTCAATCAGAATGGGTCTTAATCCTCTTACTGGAGCCCTTTACAAGAGAATAAAATTCAGACAGAGAGAAAGCCATAGAAGCAAAAAATTGAGAGCAATGAAACCCAGAAAAGAAAGGAGAACAGCAGATGTTGCCATGTGCCTTGCCAGTGGCAGAGGAGCCAAGAATCCCAGGAGCCAGTCTTCGGGAAGAAAGCATCACCTTGATGATGCCTTGATTTGGACCTTTACAGGGCCTCAAATTGTAAGCTAATAAATTCCAACTGTTTAAGCCAATGCATTTCATGGCATTGTGTTGAGCACCATAGGAAACTAAAACAAATGGGTTGGAGAAGAAATTCCATGAGTGTTTCAATACCATGTGCAAAATTTGAAAATTAAGACCTGGACCAAAAAAAGAAAAAATAGTTAACAGTTTCAAAACCTGGGCGTTACTTGAATTAATCTCTGTACTTTTCTGCATACTGAAATAGTATGTATCTGGAGATTTATAAATCTCTTTTATAAATCAAGAAAATGACTAAAAAGTTAATGGAAAAATGCACAAAGATTATAAGCAAGCAAGTAATCCACAGAAGAAGAAATGCAAATTATGGAAAGAAACATCAAAAATTAACAAAACACTTGTGAATATAAAAAACAGTGAATACTATAGATAAGGATGTGGGGGGTGGGCATTCTTAGGTTGGCAAGAGTGTAAACTGGGCTAGCATTTTTGGAAGAAAATTTGGCAGGAAATATCAAAATTTTAATTATGCAAATGCTTAATCCTATCTCCCCATCTGAAAAACTATCATTCCCAGAAATATCTCTTGCAGACATAATCACAGAGGAATACAAAGATCTATGTAAATGGTTGTGTATTGTGAAATAATTGTTAAATGCATTAGAGTAAAAATGGCACCAACTTAAAAGCCTAGCTATACAGGAATGTTTCTTAATGGCCACTCTCATGCACAACTGTAGCAAGAGCCACCCATAATACAATCCACGTGACCAGCAACCTCAGGAATTTTGCTGGGCATATATGTCCAGTGTCCTGCAGCAGATCTGACACCATGTACCAGACCCCACTCTAATGCAGTGGTTCTCAACTGGTGATGATTTTGCCTCCTCCTGGAAACAGAGCAATGCCTGGAGACATTATCTGGCCCAAAATGTCATCATTGTCACAGTTGAAAACCCTGCTCTGGAGTAATTTACTTGTGTTACTCCTCTAAACTTAACTACAAGCATATGAAGCAGCAGATATTTTTCTTCATTTTAAATACGAAGCTTACCCAGATTCACAAAGCTAACAGGTGGCAGAGCTGCTTGCTCTTAATCAAGAGTTTATACTGCCAGTCGAAATAAATTATGTTCCCATTATGAAATATTATACAGTCATTTAAAAAGGTAGACTTACACAAATGGCATGAAATAATCTCCAGGCCACAGGTTCAGAGAAGCAATGTGTAATATACACAGCTAATGAGTCATATCCCAAAGTTATAAAGATCTCCTACAAAACAATAAACAAGTAATAAAAGTTACAGAAGACAGGTAATGAGCAATCCCATCTATATTATACAAGTAAAATTAAGTGTATAGGATTACTACAAATGTTATTTACCTATATACCCAAAATATTCTAACAATGTCATTGTCCTAAAAGCATAATATTTTAATAAACATTCACTTAGAAAGTCTCAATATAATAATAATTGAAGAAAACTTTGCCACAGAACACAGCATATGTGATGGTGTGATCCCCAAAAAATGCAAATAAGAAGTTGATAAAAACTGGGAGAGGTTGGTGGGGATGTCAATGGACAGTTACAGTGATGTCATGGCTGGTAACACATCAATTACGACAGTTCTTAGTTACTTACAATTTCTACTGTAATGATTCTTTTAAAGTACTTAATTGAAATTTGCAAATACATGTAAGATATGATGAAACATTTTTCAGATCACTGGGTACTTTGTAAGTTAATAAAACTATTTTCTGGAAATTCCCTTAATTAGGATAAAAAAATACATCAAAAATATTCAGGACAAAATATCTTCTATTTCACACATATAGAAGAGCAAAGGGAAAAAGAAAAGGTGGGTGAGATCATTCAAATTGATTCTTGATCAGAAGGTCCTTTGTTTTTCTGTGTACACTGATAGATTTGAGACTGCAAGCATGTTGGGCAAAAGGAGGGGAGAACTGAACTGTTCTGCATAAGGAAGGGTGAAGTATTCAGAGCAACTGGTAACAATCCCAAAAGGGAGATATCAGAAAAGGGAAGAGGAGAAAGTATCAGAGAGTGAGGTACTAGAAGGCTTGGTGTCCTCTAATGCATCTCTGTTCCAAAATACCCTAAGTCTTCAGCAAAATCCTCTAGAACTTCTGAAATGATCGGTGTGAATATTTTTCTTGGGAAAGCAATGAAGCAGTTGAATGCTCTCTGCTATGCAGGTGGACATGGAGGGAACACAGGCAGCACCTGCAGATGCAGGAGCCAGGGAAGGAGCTCTGAGAGGATGCCACCACTTCTTTCCTCTCTGTCCAAGCTCTAACAGAAATCTTGAGAGAGGACGTTAGACCTTCAAGGGCTGAGGAATGTGGGCCTTCAGGGACTTTCCAGGAGATCCCAGGGACAGGAAGGCCCTCAGGTGACTCCCACATTATATTACAATTGCATCAAATCTATAAATCAATTTTGGAATAACTGACAAAAAAAAATGAGTTTTCTGATTCACAAGCTTGCTATATTTCCCTATTTATTTAGGTATTATTTATTTTCTGTCAGTGTTATTTCATAATTTTCAGTATACAGGTCTGGCACATGTTTTGTTAAGTTTATCTTTAAGGATTTAGTATTTTTTTATGGTATTGTCAATAGTATTTTTAAAATGTCAATTTGATTGTTCATTAGTATGATGAAGGACCATAACTGACTTTTCAATGGACCTTATATACTGCAAGCATGTTAAACTCACTTATTAACTTTAGTTCCTTGGATAGATTCCTTAGGGTGGTCAACATAGCTATCATGTTATGATGACAGTATCATGTTATGTTGAAGACATCTGCATGGATATCATATTATGAATAGACAGTTTTCCTTCTTCCTTTAAAATATGAATGTCATTTATGTATTTTTCTTGCACTGTACCTCCACTGAAATGTTTAAAATGGTGGTGACATCCTTGCCTTGTTCCTGATCTCAGAGGAAATTATTCAGCATTTCACAATTAAGTAAGGTTTTAGCTGTATGTTTTTTATAGATGTCCTTTATCAGATTAACGACGTTCCTTTCTACTCCTAGTTACCTAAGAGTTTTTTGTTTTTTACCATGAATTGGGTGTTTAATTTTGTCAAATCATTGTTCTGCATCTATTAAGATGATCATATGTTTCTTCTCTTTTATTCTGATAGTGTGGTGAATTACACAGATTTTCAAATGAAGAACCTTATATACCTGGAATAAACTCCTTTTATATATTGCTAAATTTGTTATATTAAAAAAAGTTAAGTATTTTTATAATTATATTGATAAAGTATATTGGTTTGTAGTTTACTTGTAATGTTTTGTCTAGTTAGGTATCAGGAAAAAGCTACCTCATAAAATGAATTGTATCGAGTGTCATTCCTCTTTTATTTTCTGAAAGAGTTTGTATAGCATTAGTTTTCTTTCATCCTTAAATGTTTGACAGAATTCACGAGGTAAGCCATCTGGACCAGGGGTAATCTTTGTGGAAAGGTTTTTAAATACAAATTCAATTTCTCATTAGAAACAAGGCTATTTATGTTTGCTGATTTTTCTTCAGTGAGCTTTGGTGTTTTGTGTTTTTCAGAGAATTTGTCCATTTCATCTAAGTTGCTGAATTTATTGTCATAAAGTTTTCCATTATATTCCCTTATTAACCCTTTCATGCCTGCCTGTTGGACCTTTAGTGATGTCCTCATTCTCACCATGTATATTGGTCATTTGTGTCTTTTTTTATCTTGATGAATATGAGTTTTATGAATTATTTTTACTTTCTTCAATGCACCAACTTTTTAAAATTAAATTTTCCCCATTATTCTGTTTTCTTTTACACTGATATTGACTCATTTTTATTTCCTTCCTTCTGCTTATTTTGTGTTTCGCCTGCTCTTATTTTTCTAATTTCTTCAAGTTTAAGCTTAGGTCATTGATTTGATATTGTCTTCCTCTCTCTTTTATATCTATGTAATGCTAAAAATTTCTTCTATGCACCACTTTAGTTGCAGTCCACAAACTTCAATATGTCATATTTTATTTTTACTCAGTTCCTAATATTTTCAAATTTCCTCTGTGATTTCTTCTTTGACGTGTTATTTAGAAAAATACTATTTCATTTCCAAATCTTTGATAATTTCCTAGATATCCTTCTGTTACTGATTTCAAATTTGTTTCTTGTAATAAGAAACTTACTTTTACTATTCCAATCCTCTTAAAATTATTGAAACTTATTTTGTGGCCCAGAATAAGGTATTGTATTGGTATCTATTCTCTGTGTATTGGAAAAGGATATGCATTCTTCAATGATAAGGTGGAGTGTTACATCTAATTGTAAATGTCTATAAGACCAGTACTCAAATACTCCAGAGAAACTCTCTGCAGATATCCAGGGCTTTCTCTTTAGACATCTCTTTTTTCTTCGGTATTTTGCCCTGCAAATTCTGGCTTCCTTGGCCTACCTAAAGTCCAAATTCTACCTCTTCAATTCAGCCAGACCACTGGGCTTTGTTTTTGTTCCTTCCCAGAGATGCAACTTGGAATCTCTCTTAGATTGTATGCTGGGGCATATGGAGGGATCTCCTGTGCCTTCCGTCTAATGTCTAAAAACTATTGATTTATATATTTTATCTGGATTTCTAGTTATTTCATCATGGCCAGATATGGAAGGTCAGTGGTTTATGAATTACTATTTTTAAGCTTGGAATACTTTCTCAAACTAAATATTATGTGGAAATTCTAACATACTTAAACAGAAAACAAAAGAGCTGATCAAACTAAAGTTGGAGTAAAGAGCTTAGAGTTCACCTTCCACCCCTGATGCACCTACATTTCACCCTCCCTGAGAACCCAAAACCTGGTAGTTCCTGAGACAATACTTCAGAACTGTACATTTCTGCAAAACCCACTTCTAAGAATAAAGAGTATTAGCTTTGAAATTAGGCAGATCTTGGTTTGTTTCCCAGCTTGACTCCTTGGTGACTTCAGGTAAATTACTCAATTTCATAACCTACCAAATGGATATAATAACACCTTTCTCACTCACAGAGTTATTGTTAAAATTAATCATATAACAATTATTAGCATATTAACAACACAAGGTACAGTGCCTAGAACCTCATAATTGATTCATAAATTATGACTATTGTCTGTAGTTACTGCTACTGTTATTGCTGTTTATCATGAGAGATACAGCATTCTGTGTACAGTATATATTCGAGATTAATTCCAAAATGCCAGAGTTTTCCAGCAACAGAGCTTTCCAACAACAGAGCTTTCCAACAATTATACAGGGATGAAAAATTAGTAAGTTCTTGCTTCTAGACGTGTTGATGATATTGGATGACTCTTTCAGAGCAACTTTAAAGGAAATCCCTCTACTGTGTGGTAATTTTCTGTATTCAAATTTTAAGAATACTAATACAAGACAGGAACTAAGAGAAAGGGAAGATTGGTTACATTAAAAAGAAGCAAATGCTACTATGTCAAATTCTATTCCTGTGTCTGTTTCCATATCTACTCCATGTCAAACTCTACTCCATACTTTGGTTCAAAGAATTAAAATATTGTGAGTTTGGTTATACAGCTCCGATAAATCAAACTGAAGCAACAAAATTTGTTCATCACACACACACACACAGAGCTTTGAATTTCACCTCCAGGCCTTACCAGCTATCTGAGTTGGGGTGACATGAGATTTCCCTGTCAGCATCCTTATCTATAAAATCAAGCAAAAATGTATCATAGAAGGTTGCTTTGAAAATCAGCCACAGCCTATGGTGGTACAAGTATGGCATACAGTAGTGTTCAGTAAAGGTAGCTATTATATTCTGGGCCTAGACTTTTTGTTTCTTGAAATCAATTTACACAGAAAAAAGCAGCAATTCTATTTGCTGATTTTCCTTTATCAATTTGATGAAAAAGGTAGAGACAGCACTCACTACCTGCCTTCATAGATACAACTAGCAGAAGACTCTTGTATTTTACCTTTTCCGTGCAGGTATGTTTCTTGTCATTTACTATCTGTGATTGCCATTGCACAGAAAGCTATTCATATTTTCTCATATATGTAAAGTTCATTAGCATTTTCAAATGTATAATTTAAAGAGTATCCCAAATTATTAAAAGGTAAAGTTACAGATATGCCCAAACCAGATTTGTACCTCAGAGAATAATAATAAATGAGAGGCTACTATTTTATTTACAAAAAAAAAAAGGTTACCCTTACACAGCAACGTCTTATAATGCCCTTATATTATAATTCAGTTTATGAAACGTAAATTTAAATATAAGCATTTGTTTTAATGGGTCACTTATTTTCTAAAATCTGTATAGGCATACTACAGCCAAGGGAATTTGTAAATGCAGTTTATAAACTATAAAGCACTTTAAAAACCTATGTTTTTATGGGGAATATACTTGGAAGATCCGAGAGCAGGGATGCGAATGGATGTTTGCACACTGTTGTTTATGGTGGCTATTCATGATTTGCAATGGGTGGAGGTGGCCTAAGGGTAAATGGACTGATGAACAGAATGGTGAACTGTGGTGTATGCATACAATGGAATACTGGGTAACTGCAAGAAGGAGTGAAGCTGTGAGACACCCAATGAGGTGAAGGGATCCTGTAGACAGCATTTTGAGTGAAGTACGCCAAAACGAAAAGACAAAGATTATAATGCCTTACCAGTAAGGACTAATTACAATGTGTAAATTAAGAATTGAATATTAGAACACAGCTTATCAGGGAAACATTCATTGTAATGGTCCCTAGATCGTAAGCTCTTACATCAGTCACATCTATTCCTGAATTGTAACGGCTGTCTCCAAATTCTGAGATGCTGATCCTTTGTGTATAACCTGGTGGGTCTCTCGAACTCTGGGTATCTCTGTGACACCTGAAACTCAGAGCTAGAGATCAGCAGTTATGAACATCAGTATTAGCGCATACAGCAACTGTTTAGAAAGCTGAGAAAGAGTCCAGACTTCAAGCAGAGATATGAATGAAGCAGATCTGGTTAGGACAAAGGCAAATCAGGACAAAGGGTAAAGGGCAATACGGACTGTGTTTTAAAACTTCAACTTCTGTGTGGGGCCAAGGGAAGAGATGTTTATTTGGTGCATCTTTTACAGCACACTAAATAATTTGACTTGTACAGTCAGTTTATTCAAACACCATAATTACATGGAACTTTGAATAGGAAGCGAGATCTGGAAGGTTTTTACAGGTTAGCGTGAAATAGTGTTGCATCCCAAAGTAGTTTGGGCTGAGAATAAAAATATATATGCAGGGCCCCCAAGGAGCTGAGGGAAAATGCAGAAATGTTGGACTTCCCCACCTGGGTTATTACTGATATTCTCACAAACATTGAGGACTGACAATTTGGTGTCCCGAGCCCTCGATCTTGGGTTTGCCCTTATGAAGCTTGCTGCTGCAAAGGAGAGGCTAAGCCTACTTGTGGTTGCGCCTACGAATCTCCCCCAGAGTACCTCTTTGTTGCTCAGATATGGCTGTCTCTCTCTAGCTAAGCCAACTAGGCAGGTGAACTCACTGCCCTCCCCCCTACGTGGAACCTCACTCCCAGGGGTGTAAATCTCCCTGGCAACACAGGATATAAATCCTGGGGATGAGCCTGGACCCGGCATCGTGGGATTGAGAAAATCTTCTTGACCAAAAGGGGGAAGTGAAATGAAACAAAATAAAGTTTCACTGGCTGAGAGATTCCAAATGCGATCAAGAGGTCACTCTGGAGGGAATTCTTATGCACTCTGCAGATATCCCTTTGTAAGTTTTAGTGTATTGAAATAGCTAGAAGTAAATACCTAAAACTATCAAACTGCATCCCAGTAGCTGTGATTCTTGAAGATGTTTGTATAACTATGCAGCTTATATGGGGTGATGGTGTGGTTGTGAAAACCTGTGGCTCACACTCCCTTTATCCAGTGTATGTATGGATGAGCAGAAAAATGGGAACAAAAACTAAATGAAAAATAGGGTGGGATGGGGGGAATGATTTAGGTGTTCCTTTTTGCTTCTCTTTTTTATTCTTATTTTTATTCTTTCTGGTGTAAGGAAAATGTTGAAAAATTGATTGGGGTAATGAACGCACAACTATATGATGGTACTGTGAACAGCTGATTGTACACCATGGATGATGGTATGGTATGTGAATATATCTCAATAAAACTAAATTTTTTTTAAAAACCTATGTTTTTAAACATGAAGGGGGAATAATAATCTAATATGTACAGATATGATAATGAGGGTGAACCTAATGGTACGGGAATGGTCAGGTGTGACTATGGTTCATCAATGGGATTATACGTATCGGTGATACGTTGAAAGCAAATGTGTTCATAAATCGTTGCTTAAGGGAATCTAACCCACAGAGTAGCACCACGAACCTAAACAAGTGTTAGCATGATATACCTACAAGGTATGACATGGTACAGAGGGTTAACAGAGTGGAAAAAAAAAAAGCTACGTTATTATCATGAATATAATCATTTAAATTATGGTAGTAGTGTTCTACTTTTTCTCTTTCTCTTACATTGTATTTTTTTTTTTAATTCTCCAAGATGCATTTATTGAAATCCAATTCAGAATAACTGAAATAGAAGGGGATATAAGGACTGAACACAGGATTGAATGTGTATCTTCTAGAGGAATAGGTAAGGGAAAGAAATCAGAGAAGGATTAAGTAGACAGTTGATTATGCAGTTCCAACAGACTGATGTATTCTCTCACAAGTCTATGGTGAGTTATTAATAGGTTCAGAACACGTAAGACCATGTGATCAAGGACTCAAAAACTGGACACTGTGCACTTGTGGAGACTCCACAGCCAAAGGCAAGAGCGGCCAAGTTCATTAGAACACTTACTAAAATACTACAACTGAGCTAACTATAGGCAATGCTTTGGAGACCTCTTAAACCATATTAATGTGCAGTGCTAGGCTGTCCCAAAGGACATTTTAGTATGCTATTCCAAAAGCATTTCAAATGGAAATAAGGGTTTTCCATATTCTTAAGCTTAAAACACACTCTAAATATGCATCAGTGGATTTATTTCTCCCCTTTAATCTTCCCACGCACTGAACCCTTTCATGACTCTACCTCCTTCACAGGAAGGTTGGAGGAATTCACACAAATTATATAAACCTTTGGAGCCTGACAAGAAGGAACTATAGAAACTAAGATGAAAATAAACAATTGTGAGATTTATGGTTATAAAGACATTTCATTAATTTACCATTTTCACAGCTAGGATTTGGACCTAACATCTAAGTGACCCATATGCAGTTCTTGCGTATTTCCCTCTGATCATTACATGGCATCTCTCCTGATAGAATTCTTGGGTTTCATTTTATCCCTGGAGCTCAGATTAAATAAGGAACTATATTACGGGAGATGGGGGGGATTTTTGTTTAATTCTGACTATAGTCAACTGAAACAGAAGAAATTCAAGCACCTTTAAAAACAAACTATAAAGTCTTCCTATGTATATCTCTAAACATTATTGTTCAAAATCAGAAACTTAGATACAACCATTCTGCTAACATTCCCTTTTACTTCCTGATCCAAGTTTTTCTAAGACAACAGTTCCAACTAGGTCTTCATAAATTTCTATTTCCAAATTGACAGTCCACATTGACTTTCAGAAAAAATTTCATCAAATACAAGATGCCATCAGTGGTAAGACACATCCCTATGTAAGAGCTACTAAAATATGGAAAATATATTTATTAGAATTAACAAACAAATTATTTCTATCTTTCACTAGGCTTTTCTATATCATTATTAAATCAATACCTAACAGATTAACTATCTAAGGGCCTTTATTTCCCTAACTTTTTCTAAGTCATAATTCCTATAGCCAGGAGACATCTCTTTAAACTCACATTACCAGAGAGGGCTATTACTTTGGTTTTTTAAAAATACATTTTTTATTGTGAAATTTTACATATATACATAACAGTGATACTTTGGGTTTTAATAAAACATGCTGTACTTGAATCCTGGTTCTGTTTAAATAAACAAATGCAATATTTTGGGTGCAGTCTTACATTTATAGGATACTTATGCATGTTTGCGCCAAAAATCCACTCCCTGAAAAGGATGATCAGGATTTTGTTTGTTAATTTGCTTATTTATTTACCTGATTTGAACCCTGCCCCTAACAGCTTGGGTCTTTTGCACAGAGGTAGAAACAACACTGGAATCTGGATATCTGGGTTTTTGTCCTAAGTGATCGTGTAAACATAGCAATATTTCTTCTTGCCTATACCTCCAATGAATGGCTTGGATTACTTGTTCTCATAAATCTAGGAATCTTAATCTTATTAGTGATTTGAAATTGTCCCTTTAATCATTATAATATGGGGTAACTGTAGCTAAATCGATTCCTTATTAAACAATGGTGTGTTCACAAATATCCCTACATGACTGCTCTAGTAATAGGCAATTTGAAATTCTGACAAAATTGATTCATAGACTAAACACAATTCCTACCAAAATACCAGAAAGCTTTTTGAAGAAATTGACATGCTATCCTAAAAGTTATAAGGAAATGCAAAGGATTCAGAATAGCTGAAGCAATTTTTAAAAAAGCAAGCAAAGTTAAAGGACTTAAATTTCCCAAATTCAAATGTATTATAGAGCTACATAAATCAAGACAGTATGGTATTGACATAAGGATATACATATAGATCAAAAGAACAAAATTGAGAATACAAAAATAAATATTTACATTTAGGTCAACTGATTCTTGACAAGAGTTACAAGGCAACTCATGGGGAAAGGATAGCCTTTTCAAAAAATGGTGCTGAGACAATTGGATATATACACGCAGAGAGATGAATTTAGGTCCTTACTTCTCACAAAACTAACTCACAATGGATCATGAATCTAACTATAAAAACAGAAAATATAGAAGTGAACATAAGAGAAATTCTTCATGACCTTCAGTTAGACAAAGAGTTATTAGATAATGCATCAAAAGTATGTTCTATAAAAGAGAAAACTGATAAACTGGATTTTATCAACATTTTTAAAAAGCATGCTCCAAAAGATGCTATTAAGAAAATGAACAGATTCACACATACTGGGAGAAAATAAAAGCGAACAATATATCTGATAAAGGAACAAAATTCAGAATATACAAACAACTCTTAAAACTAACTAGCAGGAAAAAAAATAAAGAGCAGGAAGACAAAAAACCCAATTTTAAAAATGGGCAAAAATTTGAATAGACATTTTGGGCTTTTATGAAAAAAGCTGCTATGAACATTTGTGTACAAGTTGTGTAGATATATGTGTTCATTTCTCTTGGGATATATACATAATTAGTCACTAGTAAATACAAACGAAAACCTCAATGACATACCACTGAGCACCTTCAAGAATAGTTAAATTTAAAAAGACATACAATGACAAGAGAAGTTAAGAATGTGGAGAAACTGGAACCCTCAGACATTGCAGGTAAGAACGTGAAATTATAAAGCCACTTTGGAAGAGTCTGGCAGTTTCTTAAAATGGTAACCATAAATTTATCACATGACGTAGCAATTCCACTCCTAAGTATCTACCCAAAAGAAATGAAAACATATATCTACACAACAACTTGTACACAAATGTTCATAGCAGCCTTTTTCATAAAAGCCCAAAAGTAGATACAATACAAATGCCCATCAGCTGATGAATGGAAAAACAAAATGTGGTATATCCACACAATTGAATACTATTTGGCAAGAAAAAAAGAACGAACTACTGAAATATGCTACTACATGGATGACTCTCAAAAACATTACGCTTAGTGAAAGAAGTCAGGCATAAACATCACATTTTGTATGATTCCATTTATGTGCAATGCAAAGGCAAATCTATAAAGACAGAAAATAGATGAATGGTTGCCTAGGGCTGGAGGAGACATGGACTGAGTACAAATGGTCATGAGGCACCCCATTGGGGTGACTGAAATGTTCTATAATTGGGTTGTCGTGATGGTTGCACAATTCTGTAAATGTACCAAAAACTTTAAATTGCACAATGAAAATAGGTGTATGTTATTATTAGATAAATTATACTTCAAAAAAGGCATCAGGAAAACACATTCACAATATCCTTTTCAATTTCTAACATTTTAAATAATAACTTACCCTAGAAAAACTAGCTCAACATATATATAATATATATTTTAATATTTATATAATTTAAAAGTTATATTTAGAAAAACCTCTGCATGGAAACTTTTATGTTAATACATCAATTAAATACTTTTTTAACACATTCCTAACTAGAACTAATTATTTTGAACTAAAATCCTAATTGGACATCTACAGAGACAGGAATTATCCACATAAATAGACAAAATGGGACACTAAAGAATTAAATTTATAAAAGGACAGTTATTTCCAAAATTAATTACTCATAATTTCTACTATGTTAATTATGTTTATACATGATTCAGTAATCGATAATGAATTACTCAGACTTTCTATTTTGCTCTAACACAACTTTGAAGTTCTATTTACTTTACCTGTAAGGACACAACCAGTTTTCACAGCTACTAGTGTGGCTGCTCTCAAATTTTAGCTTGTACATAAATCACCTTGGATTCTCTTAAAATACATTTCATTACGTTTGAAATTCAACCTGGGAATCTGAATAGAATTCTAAACGGAGAATGTCTACTTTCACTCCAGCCTTACCGCCCCCGCTATCGCCTGATTTTCAGACAGGGGGTCTGCACAACACACTTTAAGAAGCAGTTCAAAGGGGTGATGATTTGGGCACACTGCTGAAAGTGGTCATTCCTCTCTGGTAAAGCCAGACAGCGGTAAGGGAAATGACAGAAAAAAAAAAAAATATCTGGGCAAAACATCTTTGAACATCCTTGTGAAGAAAAGTGATAAGATCCTATTTTTAAATGGAAAGCAATACTAAAGCAGAAGCTGTTTAATAACACCAAAATTGGCCTGGACTCATTAGATTCATTCCATGATTGTCTTAGTTAGACCTTTAACAATTAATAATTTATTACAGAGAAAAGCACATCAATTATGAAGTACAATCAAATATCCCTTGCTGAAAAAGGCAAGGATTAAAGGATCTAATCCTCAAGGTCCTTTCCAATACCAACTGGAATAATTCTGTGAAAATATCTGGGTAGCACTGACATGGCTGAACTTCATTTTCTCACTTTTCTCAGTCTAGGGCTTGGCATTAGAATAAAGATGAGATAGAGACAAGACAATGTGCTCACTCTAGCTGCACCTTAAATGCACTCTGCATTATAATTTACGGCCTTAATTTGGCAAAGGTGATCCTAAAATTTCCTTTCAGGAAATTCCCCAAATCATAATCCAAGAGGAACTACTAGTTCTCAAAACACATCAGTATGACTACACTTTCCATCTATCAGAAACCTGGAACTCCTTGATTATTCTTTATTTTGCAAATAAAAAGCCATAAAATGATCCAGGTTGTAACTGCAATCAAACAGAAACATTCAGTTGCACATGAGTTCAATAAAAATGTTCTGTTATAGTTTTGTATGAAAAATATTTTCAGACTTCTTTAAAGCTTTTCCTGAATAAAAGTGTACTGTATCTATGATTAAGTTAAGAAACAAGAAAGAAAGGAAGGAAAGAAGGAAGGAAGGAAAAAGGAAGGAAGGGAGGGAGGGAGGGAAGAAAGAAAATTTCTTCCTACAAAACTGGCTCTGGTCCATGTCTGAATTCTCTCAGGGCACTAAGACATAGATTAATGAATTTATATCTACATTAATGAATTTTATATTAATGAATCCATGATTAATAAATTTATTTATGTTTTAATGTACAACGTGTATCATTCTATCAGCTTGATGATTCTCTCCATTAGAATTCAATACATTGCTTCTTAAAATAAGGTTGGAGTGTCTGCACATTGCCCCACTCTAAATATAGGAACCTCACCCACACGTCACAGTCACCATCACCATAATCATCCATGTCACTCTAATGTTTAAACTGGAAAACCACAGGATGCCTTAAAGAGATGTGCACTTAAAGACCATTTGTTTCGTCAATAAGGAAATATTGAACATTTACTAAATCAGAGAACAGTGATGAACACAGGGAGGATGGGAAGTTTAGGCCAAGAAACAGTTCCTTCAAGACTGTAAATGAATTCTATCAAGGAACTATTTCTTTGCTTTTTCCATTTCTCTCCTCAGAACTCAGCACAGCATAAATGAAACTAGTACTGATATAAGTGATGAATATCTAGAGCACTCTGCTCTGAAAAATAATGCTGCCACAAAGAGGCTTGCCCATAAATTTTTGCACATATATGAATATTCCTCTAAAATAGATACCTACAAGGACAATAGCTGACAATAAGGTAAGCATGTTTAAAATGTGAATAACTATTATCAAGGAGCACCTACAAAAGGCTTTACCAATTTTCTCTCCTACAGTGTGTAAGAGTGTGTGTTTCACCAATTATGTCCACTGGATATTATCAATCTGTATAATTTGTGCCAAACTTATTTTATGACGCAAAAGCTTCTGAAAAAATTTTATTTTTTCTAGATTACCTATAAATTTGAGAAAATTGTTAATGATTATTTGATATTTGTGTTTCCTCTTCTATATGATCGCTAAAAAGTTAAATGTGTTTATTGCTGGATGATGAGATTACAGTTCTTATTTTATAAATTTTCTAAACTCCCTGTACTCAGCATGTATTATCTTGTAATCAACATGTATCTTTTTAGAGTACTAATGGGTAAAGAACTTCTGGAAGTACAAGTAAAAGACCAAACACCTGATAGAAAAATGAGTAAAGGGTATGAACAGAAAGTTAAAAGGAAAGGAAATAAAATAATCATTTAAATTTCTGAAACGATGCACAACCTCACTAGTAACAATAATGTAAATTAAAACCTCATTGAGATAACATTTTTTGCCTATTAGAAATCACAAAGACCAAAAATTTTAATAACATCTATATCTGTAATGGCATAGTGGAAAGACATGCTCTCATATTCTGATATTCTGAGTATAAAGTGGCACCACCTCTACAGAGAACAGGTCAGTAATATCTCCCTAACTTACCAGTACACATGCCCTTTGACGTTACATAGGCAAAATAGTACATCTACAGAGTTCTATATATTTAGCACTGTTTTTTATAAGAAAATATTGGAATCAACCAAATGTTCATCAACACCAAGCAGATAAAATTGATCATGGCACATATCTGCAATAGGATAAAATGGAGCTGCCAAAATACAAAGGGGAATCTCTTTATGTACTCATGTGACAATCTCATATGTATGTACAATTAATATGGACTTTAAGAAGCTATAAATCTATATATACATATATCCTTGTTTATGTATAAATTATCTCTAAATTGAACACTGGGTTCAATAACTGGAGAACAGGTATTGGAGGAAGACAATTGCATACCTTTTTGGGAAGTTCTGTGTGGTCAAGTTTGAGTTCCTATAATTCTGAAAATGATTTTATTTTGTCACCAGATTAAAAGTAATTTGCTAAGTATATTTTCAGAACTCTAAAAATATCAACCCATGATCCTCTGGCTTCCAGTGTTACTAATTCAATCTTTAATGTCAATATGACACACTTTCCATTGCAAATAATCTCTCCTTTACTGAACTTGCAGGATTTTCTCTTTATCCTTGATTTTCTAAGATTCTGCTACAATGTGTCTAGTAATTGTTTCTCATTACCAATGTCCTTGAATTTGGTAGCTGGTCTTTTTCAATCTGATGGTTAGTGCCTTCCCTTAATTCTGATAAATTTGATTCTGTTACACTAACATATTTCTTAAACTCCATCTAACCAATATTGGTTTTATCAACCAATTCAAATCAAATCATTGAATTAAACAACAGTCTACACACCATCTGAGACAGGCAGCAGGCTGAATGCTCACAGCTAATAGAGTCTACCCTAGCATTGCTGCATGCAATTATTTCCACCAGTCAGCCTGTATGTTTATGAAGAGCCAGCTGTATTTGTTTGAACACATGTACATATATTTTGTAATGACATAATTTAATCAAATATTAAATATTAAAGTCAGTGAAATATGGGTGCAAAAACATTTTGTTTCTATGAGAACTTCAGAAAAACTTGAGAAAGGTATGTTGCTAAAAATACTGCTATAATTTTATTTAAGATGAGACAACTGTAAAAGATATGAACATTTTAAAGTCCAGAATTCTGCACATAAATTGCTTTGAAATTGACCCTACTTTCTATTCTAAATAGAAAAATTAATAGTGGAAATTGGTTTTGATGCATGCTGAGAAAGGCTCACCCAAGGAAGATTACTTGGAAAGCTATTATCTAAACCAAACTCAAAGAAAAGTATTTGGCCTCACATCTAAATCTTGGCTGATGACTGTATATTCTGATCATTTAAATTAGATAAAATCATTAGGGTGAGTTCGTATGCATTTAAACATTTCTATCCTTTAACTGACTTTTTGATTAATCAAGTATCTACCATTCCAAATCCCATTGGATAAAAGTGGTCCTGTTGTGTTTCTCTGGTGATTTCCATCCCTCATTCTCTGTTCTCTCTTTTGGGATTCCTATTAAAGAAATAAATTTTGGACTATCTGATCCCATGATTCACAGCTCATAACTTTTCTTTCATACTTTGCATCCATTTGTCCTTTGCATCATTACTTAGGAAAAATTCTGGGTTTAATCTTCCAAGTTGGCTTGTCAGTTCATCTATTAAGTTTTTTATTCTAATCATCATATAATTTTGGTCCCATTGTTTTTAATAATTTTTCTGGATAGCAGCTTTTTCCTATTTTTATTCATGTTTTTCCATGAATGTATATCCAACCTTAATATTCAGTGCATTTCATTTCTGCTTAAGTATTCTTCTGCTTGCTCTATTAGTTTGTGGCTTCATGTATTAATTTGCCAGAATTTAATTACTCTCTTTCATATGGCTTGTTTTCTTAAAAGCATGATATTCTTGGGTGTTAGCTCATCTTTTTTTTTTTTAAGTTTCCCTGTTCATATGTTTATTATGATTATTTCAGTTTACCAAAGTCTCTCCTAGTAATTTCATGAGACAGGTGGGACCTTCGACAAGGTGCAGGGAGCCAATATCTCATCTTTTGGAAATGGAACTCACTCTTCCTTCTGGATGTTACCAACATGCCTTCTCTTATTCTACTCTCTCTTTGTTCTAGCCTAGAGATGCACATTTGGCTTCTGCTGCTTGGCATAAGTGGATATCAGAATAGGGATGAGCTGACCCTCCAGGCAGTGATGTTATTCTAGGGTCTCCTGCTGACCATATTGACTTTCCTCATGCATGAAGCAGCACCTCTGGCCTAGCTCCCACCATTCAGAGCTGGGTCCTAATGTTTATGTATTTTCACTAATCCAATCCAAACTGTTTTCAATCTTTCAAGAGACAAAGTGTCTGATGTACTAACAGCATTCTCTTAAAATACAGCTGTAGATTTTGTTAGGGATCTAACAAAAAACATGATGTAAAAGAAGACAGATGTGTCAGATCAGTCTGCAATCTTAATTTATTTCATGTATATGTTATTCCACTTTTACCCCAATTCTTCTTGTTATGAACTCCTTTCCCTGTACCTGCCCTGCCAATCTTGCCCTCCTTTCACATTACTAATTGATACAATGCTTTTCCCAAAGTGGATGCTCAAAAATATTTATTAATGATCAAAACTTGCCACAGCATAGAGTACTTTGATTCAAGTAAGAGGTAAATTGCAAAGAATGAATTTACACAGGGTTCCACATTCTGTGTCAAAACATTATCAGAGGGAGGGGCAAGATGGTGGCATCAAGAGGAGTGGAATTTAGTTAGTCCCCTGAAGCAACTAAGAAACAACCAGGAACAACTACTAAACAATCTGGAACAACTGCTAGGAGACAACCGTGACTGTCCACACATCATACACCAACCTGGATTAGGTGGAATGGCTGAAACTGCAGCATAAAATCTGTAAGTAAAAACTGCAGAACTGTGCCAGGGGCTCCCTTCCTCCATGGCAGGCTGAGCTACAAGACCTTGCTGTAGAGAAAGCAGCATTCCCAGAGACAGCAAATACAACTCAGCCCAGCTCCAACTGGGGTTTTAATTAACAAATGTGGATGCTGAATACAAGCTACAAACATAGACAAACCCCTAACAAGCAGAAAGACCAGGTGCTCTTTCTGACTGATGGATGAAACTGGGGTCCATGGACTGGCACTGAAAGGGGGCTTTCTTTCCCTTTTTCTCTCTCTCTCAAACTGAGTGGCTCAGTGGACAGAGCCTCGGCCATTTTCAGTTTGCAGTGCTCTGACCCAGACAGGGGTGGAGATAACAGAGTCAGAGAGACAAAGGAGCAATTCAAATGCAGAAGATAACTCCCTAGGGGGTGTATCTTCCCTAAGAGGAAGGAGGTAGATCCCAGCACTAGTGCTGGCTTTCTCTTCAGAATTAAGACCCCAGAGCCTGGGGGAAAACAACCAAAACAGAAACTAAAGGGGCCACACCTCCTTAAATCAGTCAGGACTGACAGGCTGACAGGTGCCACCTGCTGGGCAGGTTAGGAAAAGCACAGCGGCATTGAGGCCTCAAAGGAAAGTCTGTAATTGTTCTAAGATACACTCTCAGGGAAACTCAAAACTAAATATAATCCCATTCTGAGCCCTGAATGCGTTCTGGTCTGGGAAAATCTGATTGGGGCAACCAAGGAAATCAGATGCCTAGACAACATAAAACTAGAAATTGCAATAGAAAAAATGAAGATATGCCCGAATCAAAGGAACAAACTTACACCTCAATTAAGATACAGTTGAGATATTGTTTCAATTTAATGAAACAATCAATTAAAGGTTTTCAAAGAAATATGCTAAATCAAATCAAAAACCAAATCAATGAGTTCATGGAAGATATGGCAAAAGAGATGAAGGATATAAAGAAAACACTGGGTGAACATAAGGTAGAAATAGAAAGTTTGAAAAAACAACTAGCAGAATCTATGGAAATGAAAGGCATAACACAAGAGATGAAAAACACAATGGAAACATACAACAGCAGCTCTCAAGAGGCAGAAGAAAACACTCAGGAACTGGAGAACAAGACATTTGAAATCCTATACACAAAAGAACAGATAGGGAAAAGAATGGAAAAAATATGAGCAATGTCTCAGGGAACTGAACGACAATATGAAACACATGAATGTACGTGTCATGGGTGTCCCAGAAGAAGAGAAGGGAAAGGGGGCAGAAGCTATAATAGAGAAAATAATCAACGAAAATTTCCCATCTCTTATGAAAGACATAAAAGTACAGATCCAAGAATCACAACATACCCCAAACAGAATAGATCTCAATAGACATATGCCAATTATCAAACATCATACACAGATTATTAAACATCAAAGACAGAGAGAATCCTGAAAGCAGCAAGAGAAAAGTGATCCATCACATACAAAGGAAGCTTCATAAGACTATGTGTAGATTTCTCAGTAGAAACCATGATGCAAGAAGGAAGTGGGGTGATATATTTAAGATATTGAAAGAGAAAAACCACCAACCAAGAATCCTATATCTGGCAAAACTGTCCTTCAAATAAGAGGGAGAGTTTAAAATATTCTCTAACAAACAGACAATGAGAGAGTTTGTGAACAAGATACCTGCTCTACAGGAAATACTAAAGGGAGCACTATAGACAGATAGGAAAAGACAGGAGTTAGAGGTTTGGAACACAATTTTGGTTGATGGTAGCACAACAATGTAAGTACACTGGACAAAGATGACTGTGAGTATGATTGAAAGAGGAAGGCTAGGAACATGTGAAACACCAGAAGGAAAGAGGAAAGATAAAGACTGGGACTGTATAACTCAGTGAAACCTAGAGTGCTCAACAACTGTGATAAAATGTAAAAATATGTTTTTACATGAGGGAGAACAAATGAATGCCAACCTTGCAAGGTGTTAAAAATGGGGTGGTATTGGGGAAAAAAATACAATTAACACAAACTAGAAACTATAGTTAACAGAAACATTGTATTATGCTTCCTTTAATGTAACAAAGGCAATATACCAAAGCTAAATGCCTATAAGAGGGGGACATAAGGGAGGGGTAAGGGACTCTTGGCATTGGTGATGTTGTCTGACTCTTTTATTGTACTTTATTTTAATTCTATCTTTCCTTTTGTTGCTTTTTAGCTCTCATTTTTTCTTTTTCTTTTTCTTTTGTCTCTCTACCTTTTTGACTCTTCTTCCTTCTTTGGAGAAGAAACAGAGATTTCCTTATATAGATATTGGTGATGGTGGTGAATGCATAAATACGTGATTATACAGGGAGCCATCAGACGGAATGTATGGTGTGTGAACAAAACCATCTTAAAAAAAACAGGTTGATGAAGAAACCCTGAGGGCACTATATTGAGTGAAATAAGTCAGACACAGAAGGACAAATATTGTATGGTCTTACTGATATGAACTAATTATAATATGTAAACTCATAGACATGAAATATAAGTTACCAGGAAATAGAATGAAGCTAAAGAATGGGGAGTAGTTTGGTTGCTTATTATGAGCAGAATGTTTAACTAGGTTGAACTCACGTGTTTGGAAATGGACAAAGCTGACGGTAGCACATTATTGTGAGAATAACTAACAATGCTGAATGGTGTGTGAAGGTGGTGGAAAGGGGAAGCTTAGAGTCACGTATGTCACCAGAAGGAAAGTTGGAGGTTAAAATATGGGTATGTATAAAACAGTGAATCTTCTGGTTGACAATGTCCCATGATTAACTGTACAAATATCAGAAATCTCTTTCATGAACTAGAACAAATGTATGACACTAATGATACTAGAACCAGAAGTTTATAATAGAGGGGTATATAGGGAAAAAAATATACCTATTGCAAACTACTACTACAGTTAGCAGTATTTTAATATTCTTCCATCAACAGTAACAAATGTACTATGCCAATACTATGAGTCAATGGAGGGCGGGCTGGTTAGGGGTATGGGAGGATTTGACTTTTCTTTTATGTCTTTATTTCTTTTCTGGAGTAATGAAAATGTTCTAAAAATTGAAAAAAAAAATAACTGTGCTGATGGAGGCACAGCTGTATGATGGTACCGTGGGCAAATGATTGTGCACTTTGAATCTTTGGATGATTGTATGGTACGTGAACAATCTCAATAAAATTAAAAAAAAATACTAATCAAAATGACTGATGTATAAAACTCTAAATGTATGTAGATAAAGTGACAATAGTTTAATATTCATTCCTCATCATCCTGGAAAAATAATCTAAGTGTTATTGCTAGCTATTTCAATATTCTATCTGAAGAGAACCACAGTCAAGGAACAAACTGTTCTAATTCACCTTGGCTCAGTGCTCAGGTGTGCTTTAAAAATAAATATTGTGTTAATGTTGAGAAAATATAACTGCTGCGCTGTTTCACAGAATTTAATTTTTCACTTTTGTGTATGTTAATTTTTTACGGTTGTCATTTAAAATATAATAACATACTTGATATGTTGTATTTATTTACTGATTTTATCAAATGCCTCCTAAGAACTACTTACCAAAGGAAGAGTTGGAAATGAAAAGAGATGAACAAGATAGTACCATCATGACATGCTGGCCCGATGTATATTCACCCATATCTCAACCAACTGTATTTCCTTATTAACATTTGTGATTGGCAAGCCAGTTTAGGAGTTCCTTGATACATACCAATGCTTATACATCTTCTTTTCCTCTGTAATTCCACAATGCCTTGTCCATAGGTGTTGTTTAATTGATTAGTGTTAGGATATTTACATGCCTATTAGATCTAATATATGAATCAAATAAGTTTATTATTCAATATGAGAGACCAAAATGGGCAAAAATCAGTAACAGAAACACCCCATAAATATTTTGCTAGATAAGCAAGTGCAATTTGTACATTTAATACAGAAAATAAGATCCAAAAAGATTACATACTTTGAAGAGGCAGTTCTTGACCCTGTATCCAAACTCTCTGTTCCAGTACCTTTCCCTTCACATTGTAAGTTAGACTGATTTCTGGGGAACAAATTGGCCAATCTTGTAAATGTCCACCTCCCGACAACACTGGATCAAGGCTTTTAGACCCTTTAAAATATGCAAAAATCCAAAAGCTTCTAAGAAGCTCAGACAGCAGTAGGCAAAACCTGCTATGGAAGGAAAGGAAGGGAAGGTATGTTTAGCAATCTACTCTTTTCTGTGTGTTTACTAACCTAGAAGAAAAAAGGTTGCAAATCAAAGGCAGTGGTGTTTATAAATAATTCACCTCCATATAAAGATATTATGATTCCTCATATTAGATACACAGGATCCCAGAATTCTGGAACTATAGAGGAGTATGAATATAGTTCTGTGAACATGCACAGGTAGCCAGAAAAAGCCCATACTTTCAAAATAAAACTTTTAAGGTTGACTCCTCACAGACATTTTAGGATCATTTTTCCCTATTGCACCTTCTGCTCTCATCAGGGTTTTTCTTTTCTTTTCTTTTTTCCTTTTTTTCCCCCATTTCCTTGAACTATGCTCTTTCACACATTCTTCAGTCTCTTCTCTCTACCTAAAACTCTTTAGTCCTCTTCTAACTGGAGAAAGCTTCCCCATCCTTCAAAACCCAATTAAATCCCTCTACTTTGGGAAGCCTTCCCCAACTTCCTAGTGGGATTTTACTTCAGACTTAACCTTTGATTCATCGTGCTGTTATGTCACTGTTTCATGGCTGTGTCGCATCTACTTGTAGATGATGTCCTCTTCATCTGTGAGTGACTAAAGAGCCAGACACACCACCAGCCCTTAACACAGGACCTAGAAAACATTTACCATCAAATTGAATCACATTAGATCACCCAATTTTAATTAAATCACCTAACTCATTTGTTTTACTTATGAAAACTGAAGCCCAGAGAGGTAAGGAACTTGGCCATCACCAGGATACAAGCCAATGCCAAAGTGCAGATAACCAGTTATGCGCTCTCCTTCCTAATTCGCCAGCTCATAAGAGAAAAGGACTGGAGTGGTAGAGCCCAGAGTAACAAACCACCCTTCTTGGCTATTTGCCTAATTTTATACTCAAAGTCTGACTGCTATACTGTATTACTGGCAACGTCAGTTTTCCTCAATAACAAAGACTTTCCAGTTCAGAACATATGCATATGTGGCCAATAGGAAAAGTGAGTAAAAGTCCAACATGATAAACAGAGAGGTATGTCAAACTCCTAGTCAGACTATGAAAAACTTACTAATAATTCTTGACTTTGCTCCTTTAAGTATGGAGAGAAGGCATAACTCATTTGGAAAATCCGACCAAAAACCCACATTTCAACACAGTGAAATGCTTTATCCCCTATTGCTCCTACCACACCAGAAACTATATGTAATTATTTAATCCCCAGCCAAAAGCCAGTGGACAATGAAATCCCCTCAAAAGGTTTTCCCCAGTTAAGTATTCAGACACCAGCTCCACAGAAAACATTTTAAAAAGCTTTTTATGCAGTTCCATGCCAAGTTTTTCACTCATGGCTAAAAATGTCCATATTTGAATATTCATCATTATAAACATCTGGTAAAAATTGCCCTGTCCAGCAATTTACATCATTTAACTATGGGATCTAAGAGGGCATAGGTAAAAATTTCCAGTTTCATTTTATTTGGATTTTTAACCATTCTTTTCCATTTCATGGTTTGTGTGGCTTCCATTGTGCTGATATTTTCCCATACCCATTACTATTGGATTTTCCTCCAAATGAGCCAGTTGCTTTCAGACAAGTTCTTGTGGATTTCATCAATGGCTCAATACAAACAGCAAAATGGAGCCACAAATCACATCAGCTTTTCCAGTAGTTTCTGGGTTTTGTCTTAAACTAAAAGTATTGGCCAGCTGATAGGAAGTAACAATCATCCCAAACCCTGGGTCAAGATAGAGGGGGAAAAATTGCATGATGATCTACATAATTTAGAAAGAGCAAATGGCTTTTACTTTCCAGTCCCAAAAGCTTCTAAGCAGGTTCTCACCCTTGCTACTTTCCTCTATGGAGTAGAGAGAAGAAAAGGAACTACTGGGCAATGAAATGTAAACCTTAGAGAAGCAACTGTCAATCAGAGAAACATAACTCTTTGAATACTGAATGGATTGTAATGTCATCCATTAGTCAACTGGCTCACTCCTTCCCAACTCCTGTGTCTCACCACAGCTTAGTGAACAGGTGTCCCATAGGACTATGGATGTGTTTAAACTCTAGACAGCTGCCAAAGGGCAACTCCCCAGAGAACTGTCTGACAACTTTGAAGTAGGACATGACAAAAGTGAAAGATAATGGATAAGGAATTGGGGGTAGGGAGCAGATATGGAGGAGATTTAGAAGTGAGCAGGCTGCTTATCTTCCAGCCTTGGAAACAGACACTATGTCGTGGGTTTATGTTGGAAAACCCTGGAGAACAGAAAGAAGTTGAACCAGTAGGAAGAAGTTACAAGGAGGCCTAGTCACATGCAGTATTTGAAAATACATAACTCTTTAGAAGGAGATGGCCATTTATCTATGCTATTAGACTTCCGATTCACTGACTGCCCTGCAGACGTATCATCAGAGAAAGGTCTATGGGTGTGCACACTAGGGAAAAGTTCAGAAGGAGCACAATGAAAGAGCAGGAGCGCGTAAATCAGCCTAGTCCACAGGAGTGGGGGAGAGGGGCACGAACCGACGGGATGAGTGGCAGGGGAATGTGGAGGGCTGGGAAAGGAAGGTGCTTACCAGGCCACCTCCACAGGTGCTGAAAGAAGCCAGCGAGCCGGGATGCCGCAGCACCGCCCCCGTGTAGAAGCAGGCGGCTTCGGAAGGCTCAGGAGGGCGCGGGGCGGCCGATGCCCCGGTGGGACCGGGATCGGGACTCGGCCGCTGTTCCACCGCGAAGCGCGGCGCCAGGAAGCGGCCGTCTCTCCGGAGAAGCAGGTACAGGTCCCGGGAGAAGGCCGGTATCCTCAGCAACACCTCGTCGCCGTCCGGGTCAGCAGGCTGGGCCGGGGGCGGGAACGGGGGCGGCTGCCACGAGGCCGGGGCGCCTGGGGACAGGGCAGCAGCCCCAGTGGATCCCCGCGGCAGCTCCTGCGACTCAAGCTCCTCGTCCTCCTCGTCCCCCAGCGGCGGTGGGGGCCGCGGCCTGGGCTTGGGCTGGCCCTCTGCGGGCTCCTCCGGCGGAGCCGGGGCCACAGAGCGCACCTCGCGGGAGCTGCCGGCCGCCTGAGCTCGGGAGCCCCCACTGCCCCCAACGCTGCGCACCCAGCCGGTGTCTGCGCTGCCCCCACTGCCGCCGGCTGCGTCCACCGGCTCCCGGCGCCAGAGTGCAGGAAACACGACTTCCCACTCCTCGCGGTCGGGGGCGAACAGCAGCCCTGCGGGCGGGGCAGACAGGAAAGTGCCGGGCTTAAAGCGCCGCGGTTCTGGTAGCACAAGCATTCCTAGACACACTCCGTACAGAGACACAAGGCGTTCTCGTTAACGCAGTGGAGACCACCCGCCCAGCCCCTGAAACTCCTGCAACCACTGAAGCTTTGGGATCAGATTACGGACCCCAGCACTTTCAGAATAAAAGTACGACTATGGGGGGGAGGGGGGGTGCGAGGGGGGGTGGCGAAGAGAAGGAGGGAAGCAAAGTTTGGTGAGAGTACTTAGTTTTTGAAAGGAAAACCGGTGCAAAGTCTCCAGCAAAATTAAATAATTTTTCTTAAGGATATGCCAGAGCATCCATTTACATACCTCAAATTTTCCTCCAGGTGCTGTAAACTTAACTTTGCAAATATTACTACTCTTTTCAGAAGAAAACTGATCATTTCACAGATAGGTACAATGAGGTCGGAAGACGTGCGCTTCTCTCCAGAGCGTGACCCCCCCATTTGCGCCCGCACGCTCATTCTTATTGCTACCAACTGAGCAGGGCTCCCCGCGCACGGGCTGCACCAGCCCTGCCTTCCCGTGCGTTCTCGGTCTCCACTGGGGAAGCTGAGAAGCAAGCCGGAAAGTGACGGAAGAACTTACCTGAAACGATCCCATTCGACAAGAACCCCAGCTGGTAGAAGAGACAGCAGCAGCAGATGTGGGTCAGGCGCATCTCGCGGCTTTTCCCCATGCCGCGCTCCCGTGGCCGCGGCTTCTCGCCCAGCGCGCGCCTCCTGCACGGTCCACCGCGGGCGCCGCCGCCTCCCTGGAGCGCAAGTCCGGGCGGCGAGTTTGCCCAGGCCCTTTGTCTGCCGGGGGGTGGGCGGGGGGTGCTGTGTGACTCCCTCGCGGAGTCGGCCGGAGGCCGCTGTAGCCCGGGCGGGGTGGGGTAAGGGGAGGAGCGGGAGGAGGCAGCGCTGTGGCCCCGCCGCCCTCGGGCTCCCTGGCGAATTAGGTGATGAGTGTATTTTCTGTGTTTTGGACGCTGCAATAGTTTCCGAGGCCGAGTAGGCGAAAGCAGGAGCCCCACGGGACAGACCCACAATCAGCAGAGAGACCAGAGACGGGGGGCGAGCAGCGCTGCTTCGCAACCGGCAGAGGAGAGTCGGGTGGGAATAGGAGCGCGGTGAAGTTGGAACCGAGGCTCACCGCGCGCACCCGAGCGCAGCGGGCGGAGGCGGTTGCCGTAGTCTCAGCAACCCAGTGTGCGAAGCTCGGCACCCTCATCCGGATCAGGATACTGAAGGCTCATACCCGCAGCGGCAAGGGAGGGAATTGTTGCGTGGCACTGGGCGCAACCCGCGTTGTGGGGTGTGAAGGAGAAAAGAATCAAGCAGATCCGACAAGAAAAAGGGACCAAGTAGTGTCCGTTGCGGGACAAAGGTCCTAGAACACCTCACACGTGCTCTCACGCCGGATTGGAGGGTTGGGACCCAAATTCCCTCACTTGATTCCTGATTGGCCACTCTGGGAGGCCCTCTTTGCATCCCTACCCCCTAGCTGAGGTGTGTGCAGGTATATGCGCCTCCCCTCCCCACCCCGTTCGCCTCCTGCGGCAACTCCTTTTGAACAGTTCTCTCCCCACCCACCCGTGCATCCGGCAAAGCAAAACGTGCAGACGTGAGCACAAAGCTACAGCCTCGTTTACCAGAGGCCTTTGATTTTTTCTTCCCATCTTTGTCTCCTGGTATTTTCCAAGCCTGGAGATAATGTAATTTGTCATGGAGTGATCTTCAAAGGTTCTCAGGACATTAGAAACCCTGATGTCAGGCCTCTTATCACACCTTATCTTTCCCGCTCTCCATTCATCAGACTATCAGTCTCCCCCCAACCTCCTTCCTCCCCTCCCTCCCTCCCTCTGTCTCTTTTTCTTTCACACAGGCACTCCTAAATGGGGGATGAGGGGAACTACATTAGAGGTTATATTCTAAAGATCTCGTACTGGATGAGATTGTTTTGCCCTTTGTACTTTATTTTTGTACTTAGAAAAAAATATTTTTGCTATTTTTGTCATTAAGGAGTAATTAGACCCCAAATATTCTTCTTGCTTTCTTTGTTTCATAGTACCTACCCCCTTTATCGTGCCTCTCCCTCCTCCCATCAAACCCTTCACATTGAACTCAAAGAAGGATGATTGATCTATATTTGCATCCTCTGAACCAAGCCAGAAAAAAAAAAAAAAAAAAAATCAGCACTGAAGTTGGTTCCCGACATCTTTTGTTGTTTTATCTTCTGTTCCTTGTGTCAAAGGTGACCACTATGCCTTTAAGGAAGGCAGATGATGTTACTTCAAAGGAAAGTCTTTGTTTGAATAAGCAGTCTCCTAGAATACTTATTTTCAGTTGATCAGAGGTTAAAAACAAACACAAAGACACTCTAGGTGTGTTTGTCAAGAGTGTTCTGTCTCCAAACCTTGTCTTGTAAAATCTCTACAACTGTAATAACTAGTATGTGGGTTTCCAGATACTTAAGAAATATCTGGATTACTTCAGAACCTACACACTTCTTTTTAATGGGACTCAAATATACCAACTTAAACTAGGCAAAAACTAAAAGAATATTTTTAATTACAAGTTACTAAGATTGAAGACTAGTTTCAAAGAAACAATTCCACTAGGATATGAGTCCTAAATAAAATGTTTCTCATAAGCCGCAACAACAAAGAAGAAAACTATAGAAATATTAAATTGTATTTACTTATTGAAATTCAATAGATTCCCTAAAACTAAATGAACTGTATGATTAAGTTAAAAACATTCAAAAGCAGAGGTTGCCTATGTACATTTCCATACTTGCTTTTTTTCCCTACTATTAAATCCCTACCACTCTTGATAGACATTAACACTAATTATTATAGAAACATTTGCCCAGTTCCCATCTAGCTGTATTCTTTCTCGCATTCAAAATTCGTTGTACTTTATTTGTATATTTTCTGAGGCTTTTATAAATTACATGTGTTGTAATGATGCATAATATCTTATTTCTCCTACTACACTATCAAATTTTTTAAAAGGTAGGAATGGTTTCTTGTATGTATCTTTTTTTTTTTTAATACTACCTCACCTAATCCAGTGATTCACAATGAATAGGTATGGAAAGTCTCTGGAAATTCTCCAAGATTCTTTAGAAAGTGTTGGAAATTGATATCATTATGGTGTTTTATTCCAATTCCAATTCCTTAATGCAGAGCTGTAACTCTAGCTCTGCTGGTGATCAGCCACTGTCAGCATGATTTATCTGGCTTGCAGATAGAAGATAATATAGAAAGGATGTCTGGGAATTTCTTTTTTTACCTAACTAGGAAAGAATTAGATGTGCAAATAAGAGCATGAGTTAAAGAAGATTTGCGTATGTATGTATGTGAAACAAAGAACTCTGCCTGATTTGGGCTTGAGTGAATTCAGTGTGGTGAACTAGAGAAAAAAGGCAAGACTGTGACATGTGTGTGCATTACCAACCTTAGAGGAAAGAAAAGAACAGCTGGGAGAAATAAGTTGGTTAAGACAGGTCACTACATATGTCTCCAGATGGTAGCTAGCATCAACCCCGCACTGCTTTTGTGTTCTCAGAACAAGGACAGAGGGCGGGGAGGTAAGTGACGAAACATTAGGGTAAGTGGAACCAACTGTTCTTATACACAAGGTGCTCACATGTTGCATTTTAAACCACGCTTCTCTTTATAGAAGTAGCTTTGATGACTTCAATCCTTCCCAACTCTCTTCACTCATTGGCACTAAGCCTCTCACAACCTAAAGCTAATCTTGAACCCTCCCATCCCCCCACCCCCAAACCCTTAAAATCTTGAGAAAATACAAAGAACTCTTTCACTGAGTTGCATAAGGATATCTGTTGAATGAGGATATCAACTGCCAGTGGCACTCACATCTAAATCGAGATCAAGACTTAAGCTAGTTCTAGCCATTATGGACTAACAGGGACCAGATTTAATTCTCATCTTAAACAATTAAAAAAACAGACAACATATATAAAGCAGCAGTTTTCAGGCATTGGACAACAGACAACTTAAGACAATGACTTATGAGAAATGGAATCAAATGAGGGGATCCCTACAATTTTCCAAGCTTACTACCTGGAGGCAATTTCCAGGCCTCTGCAAAGGAGGAGAAATCCAAACAGAGCTCTGAAGACTGGCTGAGTTGAGGAGTCAGAGCCTGGTGAATAAAATTTACAACGCAGAGAACCAGAGAGAGGCAGCTGCACAGAGAGTGTATTAGTTATCTATTGCTGCGTTAACAATCTACCCTCACATTTAGTAGACTTGTAGAAGGGGCACTTATAAAGACTAAAACAACAAACACTTATTATCTCACAGTTTCTGAGGGTCAGGAGTCTAGGAATAGCTTAGCTGGTTGGTTCTGGCTCAGGGTCTCGCATAAGGTTGCAGTAACTCTTGTCAGGGCTATAATTTCTGAAGACTTCACTGGAGAAAGAGGTTCTACTTTCAAACTAACATGGCTCTTAGCAGAAAACTCAGCAACTAGCACCATGGACCTTTCCATAGGGCTGCCCATGATGTATTTATTTAGAGCAAGTGACCCGAGAGACAGAGAGAGAGAGAGAGACAGAGAGAGACAGAGGGAGCATGCCCAAGATGGAAACCAGAGTCTTTTCATAACCTAATCTTGGAAGTGACATATCATATTCTATTCATAAGAAACAAGTTCCTAAGTCCAGCCAGCACTCAAGGGAGGCAGTATTAAAGAATTTGTGGACATTTTTAAAATCGCCACTACTTGTCCTCTGATAGTATACTATCAAAATATACTCATCCCCTCCCAAGGCCCTCGAAAGGCTTATCCTGTTCAATCCTCTTTCAAAGACCAGACCCCCACTATCTAAATCACACCCAGAAATGCATGGATGTCCTGGGTGTACTTCCATAAACAGAGATCCTTGAGTTTAGTGCCTCTCCGTCTATAGACCTGTGAAGCTAAAGGAACAATTTATTTGTCTCAATACAACCAACAAACCATGGTCAGACAGGCATGAGCTAATGCTGTAGGAGTTTCTGTTACAAAAGGAGGAAAGTGGAGGCACAAAGTTGTCACTGATCCATAGCAATTGCAGAACCCAGTTGGGAAAATGTTCAGAGTTCCTTGATTATGTCTCAAGATCTGGGAATACTTTTCCATGGCTCTCAACTCTGCCCTCTGACAGCTTGGTTCCACCTTCTGAGTCACCCATCCATTTTCATGAAAGGTACTATGTGCTTATAACGGAGTAGTTTCTCAGCTGACTTCCTGCCAGTAGAGATTAGGGAGTCCAAAGTCTTCAAATCATTTTATACATTTTCTGTCCCTTTCCATACAGAAATATTTCTAATATGTAATTCTTTTTTCAAACTTTGTGGGTCTTCTGTGAATCTTTATAGGGATTACTCCATTAGAAAAAAGTCACAACTTCAAACTTTTGTTTTTAAGATAAATTCTTCTCTACCTCGGGTTTCTGAGGAAACTGCTGGCAAAAAAAAAAAATGCTCTTAGATTTCTTAGCACCCCTCTTGTTTGATTGAAAGGATTTGTGAGGCACAGACTTCAACACTATAGAGGGCCTTCATCTGACTGACAGGTACTCTGAATGGCCATGTATCTTTCTGAGTTCATAAAAAAGATTTTATAATCATATCTTATGCATTACCATTAGACGATGCTTTTCTGAGAATGTTCTGGATTTCATCTTTGCTCTGATGACATTTCTTTTCATCATTGCCTTGTTTTCCATGTGGAAAAGCTAAAAACTTTCAAAGCCATCAGGTCCTGAGTCCTTTTTGTTCTTATTGTGGAATATAACATATTACATAGAAGTGATCACTTTCCAAGTATGATTTAACAAGTAGTTAGAGCAAATTTCAAAGAATGTTATGAGTTACAGTTTCACAGTTTCAGTTATTTCCTTATTGTGAAATATAACATATATGCAAAAAGGTGATAACTTTCAAAGTACGATCTAACAGTAGTTATATAGGAAATTTCAAAGAATGTTATGGATTACAGTACTATAGTTTCAGTTATTTCCTTATTTTGAAATGTATCTACCAAAAGGTGACAACTTTCAAATTACAATTTAACAAATAGCTATATAGCAAATTTCAAAGAATGTTATGGATTACACTTCCACCATTTCAGTTCTTTTCTTCTAGCTATTTTAATATCCTAGCAACTAAGAAAAAGAAAATTATATAGAGATTCAGTACACATAATCCTTTGGTAAATTCCTTCTTGTCTGTTGCTACCCTTTCTATAGTTTAATCACGTTCCTGATCTTCAGGGATGTCTAGGCAGTGACCACCCTAACTTGTTCATGTTGAAAAGGGGTGTCAACATTATGGGAAAGGGGAACGCAACTGGTTGGGTTCTTGAGGAAGCTATTGCCTCTGGGTTTTGGGACTTAGCTTGCATAGGAACACTCTGGAGGATTTAAGTTTCTGAAGAAAAACTTGGTGAGTGAAACTTTTATAGAGTCTCAGATAGGGACCCAGGTATTCTTTAGGGTTTTCGTGACTACTGTTGACTTGTGGCTATTATACTATGGCCATTTAGGATATCTGGCTGAAGCTTGCATAGGAGTAACCTCCAGGACAGCCTCTCAACTTCATATGAAATTTCTTAGCCACTTAAACCTTATTTTGTTCCCTTTATTTTCCTTCTTTTTGTCCAAAAGGCATTCTCAACTCCTCAATGCCACAGTCATTTTTGTGAACAGTCTTCCTTTATATGTCTGTCTTTTCCCACATTTTTCTATGAGCATAAGAAAGCAGGTGGCAACTTCAAAATTTTTTGCTTGATCACCCAGTTTATTAGGCCCAATTCCCATAGCAGCCAACAGTGTTGATAAATTTAATGCCATTTTATAACAAGGATTCCCTCAGTTTCCAATAATTTTGCCTCACTTTCCTAAAAGTCCTCACATGCAGCCTAACCAAAGATCAAATGGCTTCTTTTAAATGCTTTTTTCAAGTTATTAAAAAAATTATATATGTAGTTAAAACCCTTCCACACACACACACAAAAAAAGGAATCTCCATTTCCAGATGGTTTCAATGGTTACTATTACCAAGTATTTTTTTTAAAATTCTACATAATCTCCCTAATAGACGAGAACACCTCCCAACTCATTTTTCGAGACCAATATTACCTTGATACCAAAACAGATAAAGCCAATACAAAAAGGCAAAAAAGAAAACTAGAGACTGATATCTGTCATTAACATAGACACAAAATTCTCAATCAAATATTAGCTAATTGAATCCAGCACTATGTAAAAAGAATAATATAATTTGACCAACTGGGATTTATTCCAGGAATACAAGGCTGGTTCAATATTCAAAAATCAACCCATATATATAAGTCACCATAATAACAAGCTAAAAAAAAGGAAACCACATGACCATATCAATTGATGCAGAAAAGCATTTAACAAAATTCAACATCCATTCATGATTAAAACTCTCATCAAATCAGGAATATAAGGGAATTTCCTCAAAACTGAATAAAGAATATCTAAAAAAGAAAAAGAACTATAGTTAATAGTGAAAAACTTAATGCTGCCCCCCTAAAACTGGGATCAAGGGAAGGATATGGACTCTCACCAATCCTGCTCAACATAGTACTGGAAGTCTTAGCCAGGTCAATGCAGCAAGAGGTAGAAATAAAAGGAATGTAAATTTGAAAGTGATAAATAAAACTGCCCTTGTTTGACAATGACTTCATTGTCTATGTAGAAAATCCCAAAAATATGCAAAAAATTTCCTAGAACTAATAAGCAAGGTCACAGAAGGCAAGGTTAACACCAAAAATCAACTGTATTTCTATCTATTAGCAACGAACATTTGGAAGTAAAATTAAACACAGTAGCATTTACATTAGCTACTGTGCCAGTTTGGATATATTATGTCCCCCAAGAAAAAGCCATTTTCTTTTAATCCAGTTGTGCCAGTTTGAATGTATTATGTCCCCCGAACACCATTATCTTTGATGTAATCTTGTGTGGGCAGACCTATCAGTGTTAATTAGATTGTAATTCTTTAAGTGTTTCCATGGAGATGCACTCCACCAAATTGTGGGTGATGATTCTGATTGGATAATTTCCATGGAGGTGTTGGCCCGCCCATTGGGTGGGTCTAAATTTAATTACTGGTGCACTATATAAGATCAGATAGAAGGAGCGAGCTTGCTACAGCCAAGAAGGGACACTTTGAAGAAAGCACAGGAGCTACAGTTGAGAGAGTTTGAAGATGGCTGTTGAAAGCAGACTCTTGCTCCAGAGAAGCTAAGAGAGGACAAATACCCCAAGTGCAACTAAGAGTGACATTTTTGAGGAACTGCAGCCTAGAGAGGAACATCCTGGGAGAAAGCCATTTTGAAACCAGAACTTTGGAGGAGACACCAGCCACATGCCTTCCCAGCTAACAGAGGTTTTCCAGACACCATTGGCCATCCTCCACTGAAGGTACTGATTGCTGATGTGTTACCTTGGACACTTTATGGCCTTGAGACTGTAACTGTGTAACAAAATAAACCCCCTTTTATAAAAGCCAATCCGTCTCTGGTGTTTTGCATTCCGGCAGCATTAGCAAACTAGAACACCAATCTTGTGGGATATTTGGATTAAGTTGTTTCCTTGGAGCTGTGACTCACCCAACTGTAGATGATAACTCTGAATTATTTTCATGGAGTTGTGGCCCTGTCCATTCAGCGTGGGTCTTGATTAGTTTACTGGAGTCCTTTAAAAAGAGCCACACAGGCCCAGATGCTTGCTGACGCTTTGGAGATGCTAGCCCGGAATTTGCTCTGGAGAAGTTAAGAGAGACAAGCCTAGAGACACTTTAGAGAAAGCCATTTTAAAACCAGAACCCTGGAGCAGATGCCAGATACATGCCTTCCCAGCTAACAGAGGTTTTCCAGATGCCAATGGCTTCCTTCAGTAAGGGTACCCTATTGTTGATGCCTTAGTTTGGACACTTTTGTGGCCTTAGGACTGTAACTTTGTAACCAAATAAACCCCCTTTCTAAAAGCAAATACATTTCTGGTATTTTGCCTAATTGCAGCATTAGAAAACTGGAACAGCTACACAAAATGAAATATGTAGGTACAAGTCTAAACCAATATGTGCAAGATCTGTGTGCTGAAGACTACAAAACAGTGACAGAAAAAATTAAAGAATATCTAAATAAGTGGAGAGTCATATTGTATTCATGGATTGGAAGAATTGACAAAGTAAAGATGACAATTATTCCCAAATTGCTCTTTTCATTTATAGCTGTTTCTATCAATATCTCAGCAGCATTTTTTGAACATAGAGCCAAGATGATTATAAAATACATATGGAAAGGCAAAGGAGCTAAAATAGCTAAAAAAATTTTTTTGAAAACAAAGAGGAGTGTCTGAGGACTCACACTATCTGATTTTAAGTCTTATTTTATAGCACAGTAATCAAGAGATCCTTTTAACATCCATCTCAATTTTGGAAGGGGCACATTTCAAGTGCTCAGTAGCCACATGTAGCTAGTGGCTAGTATTAGCCAGAGTAGCTCTAGGACTTCACAGAGCACAGACTTGTGCTCATTGTTTTTTGTTTTTTTTTTTAATAATTCAATTTTATTGAGATACATTTACATACCATGCAGTCATACAAAGCATACAATCAATTGTTCACAGTATCATTATATAATTGTTTGTTCATCACCAAAATTAATTTTTGAACATTTTCATTGCCACATACACAAAAGTAATAAGAATAAAAATTAAAGTGAAAAAGAACAATTACAGTCAAAAAGAACACTGGGTGCTCCCCCCTTCCCCGTTTTTCTACTCATCCATCTATACACTGGACAAAGGGAAGTGTGGTCCACATGGCTTTCCCAATCACATTGTCACCCCTCATAAGCTACATTGTTATACAATCGTCTTCAAGATTCAAGGGTTCTGGGTTGTAATTTGATAGTTTCAGGTATTCACTGCTAGCTATTCCAAGTCATTAGAACCTGAAAAGGATTGTCTGTATTGTGCATAAGAGTGCCCACCAGAGTGACTTCTCGGCTCCTTTTGGAATCTCTCAGCCACTGAAACCTATTTCATTTCATTTCACATCCCCTTTTTGGTCAAGAAAATATTCTCCATCCCACGAAGCCGGGTCTAGATTCCCCCCCAGGAGTCATATTCCACATTGCCAGGGAGATTTACACCCCTGGGTGTCAGATCCCATGTATTGGGGAGGGCAGTGATTTCACCCGCCAAGTTGGCTTAGCTAGAGAGAGAGGGCCACATCTGAGCAACAGAGGCATTCAGGAGGAGACACTTAGGCACCATTATAAGCAGGCCTAGCCTCTCCTTTGCAGTAACAGTCTTCCCAAGGGCAAGTCCCATAATTGAGGGCACAGCCCATCAAACCATCAGTCACCAATGTCTGTGAGCACATCAGCAACCATCAAGGTGGGGAAGCCCAACACCCCTGCATTCTCCCCCAGCAATGTTCACATTAGTGGTAGCATATTGTGCTCATTGTTTTATACCCAACAGCTGGAAAAGTGCCTGGCATGTGATTTTTAAAATCAATTAATTATTTAGTTAACAGATTTCTTGTCTTCTGTCAAACAAACACCTATTGAATATATACCATATGTGAAGCCAAAAAAAAAAAGGTTGAAATAAGATGATTATGTTACTGTGCTTCTAGTTTAGTAAGGGTGATCATATTGTAAAGAAATGGAAAGTCTTAGGTACCCCAAGAAGGAAAAGGGAAAAATCTCATTTTTGGAAAAGGGAAAGATTTATCAGTTTTAAATAAGGCACAAGTAAGAGCTGAGATGTGGCATACCCCAGATAGATGGAGGGAAGGAAGGAAGGAAGGAAGGAAGGAAGAAAGGAAGGAAGGAAGGGAGGGAGGGAGGGAAGACAGGCAATATACCGAGAATCATATACAAAGGGAAAAGGCATTTCAAAAATGAAAACAAATTAGAAACATTTTTAGGGAAACAAAAGTTGAGAAAATTAGTAACCAGAAATGTAAACTATAAGAAGTGCTTTTATATATTTTTCTAGGAAGAAAGAGAATGATAACAGGTGGGTATTTGGACCTACAGAATGGATTGAATAGCACCAGAAATGGTAAATATATGGTTAGATATAAAAAAAAACTTTTCTAATTTTTAAAATCTATTTAAAAGATTTAATCTATTCAATAGCTGTTTAAGGCAAAAATAGTAAAAATTGATTGCAGTGTTTAAAACATAAGTAGAAATAAATATATGACAAAATAGCACCAAGTACTTGGAATTATTAACACAAAGTAGCATAGTATTATTGATGGCAGACCATGATACATTTAAGATGTATATTGCAAAGCCTAGAGCGCCCGCTAAAAAAAAACTAAACTAAAATTTTAAAAACTTTATAGCTAAAAACATAAATATTGGAGATAAAATATACCTCTAAAAAATTCACTTATTTCTAAATAAGGCAGGAAAAGTAGAGGAATAGGAATAAATAATAGATGAGACAAATAGAAAATAAATAGCAAGATGGGAACTTTAAACCCAGCCATAAAAGAATTACAATAAATACAAATGTTCTACACACTCTAATTAAAAGGCAATTTGGATGAAAAAGTAGCACCTATCTATATTCTGTCGCAATGAGACCCACTTTAAACACAACAGTACATATAGGCATATAGAGATGGAAAAAGATACCATGCAAACAATTATCTAAAAAACAACTAGTGTGACTATGTTAATATTTGATCAAGTAGATTTCAGACCAAGGAATATTTACAAGGATAAAGAAGGACATTTCATAATGATAAGGAATCTATCCAATTCTTAAGTACATAGGAATATTAAATAGGTATGTACCTTATAATAGAGCTTCTAAATACTTAGAGCAAAACTGATAGAAATAAAGGGGAAGCAGACAAATCCATAATTATATTTGAGAATTTCAATAATCCTTTCTCAGAAGCTAATAAAACTAGGAGACAGATTATGAATTAAACTATAGAAGACTTGAGCAATGCTTCTGTCAACTTGACCTAATGGACACTTATAGAATAACTCCAGGCAATAATGGCAGAAGACACATTTTAAATAGACACACTAAGCACTCACCAAGATAGTCCATATTGTGCCTTATGAAACATCTCAGCAATTTTAAGAAGACTGAAAGCATTCAAAGTATATGCATATGCTTTCACAACAAATGAATTAAGCTGGAAATCAATAGCAAACGTATCTGAAGTACTCCTAAATATTTTTACACAAAGCTTAATGGAATTTAGAAACTATTTTAAGGTGAATGAATGAAAAAAAAAAACCCACAACATAAAAAAACTTGTGGGATGCAGATAATGCAGAGCTTATATAAATGTTTATAGCATTAAATACAATAGAATCAAAGAAATATATTAAATGAATGATCTAAACTTCTAACTGAAGAAAATAGAAAATAAAGACTCAATTAATCAAACCTATTAACTGAAGGAAAGAAACAATAAAGATAAGAACAGAAATCAGTGAAATAGAAAATGGAGAAGCCCAATGAAACAAAAACTTGGTTCTTTGAAATAAAGAACAGTGATCAACATCAGCCAGACTAATCAGTAAAAAGAAATGGTGCAAATTTCCAGTATCAGAAATGAAAAGAAGACATTATTACAGATTCTGCTGTCATTAAAGGATGATAACAGAACTGTAAGAACTTCATGGCAAGAAAATAATAAGCTCAGATGGATTGGAAGAAGTTCTTGAAGATACAAGCCACCAAAGCTCTCAAGAAGAAATAAATCACTTGATTATCCCTACATCTATAAAAGAAATCAAAATCTTAGTTTAAAAGTCTCCCCCACCCAACAAAAAAACAACAGGCCCAGGTGGCTTCATTGATTAAATTTAAGGAAGAAATACTGTGAATTCAATTAAAACTCTTCTATGAAACAGAACACTTCCCAACTTAATTTACAAAGCTATCATTACCTCAGTACCCAAATCAGACAATGATATTACTAAAAAAGAGAACTACAGAACCATATCCCTTATGAACATAGATGCAAAACTTCTTATCAAAATATAGCAAATTGATATCAGCAATATATAGAAAGGTTAATACACCATGACCAACTGGAGTACATCCCAGGAATGAAAGGTCAATTTAACATCTGAAAATCATTTAGTACAATACACAATATTAAGATAGTAAAGCTGGAAATGCCATAATCATCTCAATAGATGATTTACAAATGCTTGCAAGTTGTCAAAAATAGTCTAAAATTGGTTCATAAACAAAGAAAACAGTAAGCTCAGATGGAATGGAAAAACTTCTTGAAAGATACAAGCTACCAAAGCTCTCAAGAAGAAATAACCTGATTATCCCTACATCTAAATCAAAATTTTAGTTTAAAAATTCCCCAAAAGTTAACATGACAAAATTTAACAACCATTCATAATAAAAAACTCTCAGTAAATGAAGAATGGATGAGAACTTCCTCAACCCGGTAGAAGACATCTGTGTAAAACCCACAGCTGTAATCATTCTTAATGTTTAAAAATAAATGATTTGTCCCTGAGATCAGGAACAAGGCAAAGACATGCTCTCTCCATTACTATTCAGCATTTTGAGCTGAATTACTAGCTACTGCAAATAAGAAAAAAAATGAATAAATAAAGGCATAAATATTGGAAAGGATAAAGTATCATGTTTCAGATAACATGATCATTTATGTAGAAAATCCTGGGGAATCTACAAAAAGACACACACACACACACACACACACACACACACACACACACACACACACACACACACACACACACACACATTAGAATTGCTATCAGTGTATGACAAGGGCCCAGGATACAAATCAATATTCAAGAATCAACTGAATTTCTATATACAAAAGCTAATTATTTAAAAAGGAAAGGAATATTTTAAAATAGCATTGAAAATCACTTAACAATATATGTACAAACTTATACACTCAAAAAAAATTTTTTTTTGTCTCTGAGAGAAATTAAGGAAGACCTAAATAAAAGAAAAGATAGTCCATATCTATGGATCAAAAACCACAAGAATTTTACTTCTTCCCAAAATTGATCTATAGATTTAGCAAAATCAAAATCCCAGCAAGCTTTTATATTTTAATAGAAATTGTCAAACTAATTGTTACTTTTCTGTGGAAATGCAAAGATCTTGAATAATCAAAACAGTTCACTCAAAAAAGAACTTATACTACCTATTTTTAAGATGCACTGTGTTTTGGTTTGCTAAAGCTGCTAGAATGCAATCTACAAGAAATGGGCTGGCTTTTTCAATGAGGATTTATTAATTTGCAAATTTATAGTTCTAAGGCCATGAATATGTTCAAATTAAGGCATCAAGAGGTAGATACCTTCTTTGAGGAAAGGCCGATGGCATCCAGAGTTCCTCTGTCACATGGGAAGGCACATGGCAATGTCTGCTGGTCCTTCTGGGTTCCATTTTTGAAATGGCTTTCTCCAAAATGTGTCTGGGCTTCTATCTTATGTTCTCTCTTGGCTTCTCTCTTAGCTTCTCTCCAAAATGTCTCTGCCTTCTGTTCTCTCGTAGAGAACTCCAGCAAGTGGATTAAGACCCACCTTGAATGGGTGGGGGTCACATCTCCATAGAAATAACCTGATAAAAACATCCCACCCACAGCAGTTCTGCCCCCACAAGACTGGATTAAAAGAACATGGCCTTTTCTGGGGTACATAACAGATCCAAACCAACACATACTCTAAGGCTGCAATTATCAAGAAAGTCTGGTACTGGTATACAAATAGACATGTAGTACAATGGAACAGAAATGGCAGTGTAGAAATAGGCACACATATATGGTTATTTGATTTTTGACAATGGAGGCAGGACAATTTAATAGGGAAAGAGTAGTCTTTAAAAAAAAAAAAATAGTACCCAAACAATTTGGACATCAATATACAAAAATATGAACCTTGACTAAACCTCACCCCCTTTACTAAAATTGAGTCAAAATGGATTATAGGCCTAAATATAAGAATGAAAACTCTAAATCTTCTAGAATAAAACATAGGAGAAAAACATTATGATATTGAGTTAGGCAAAGATTTCTTAGATAAGAAATCAAAAGGACAAACTGTAAAGGTAAAATTAATAAATTGGACTTCACCAGAATAAAACACTTTTGCTCTTCAAAAGGTATTTAGTAAATGCAAAGGCAAGCCACATACTAGGAGACAATATTTACAAAATAGATATCTGCTAAAGGATTATATCTATAATACATATTGAAATCTTGCAACTCAATTATAATAAGACTAACAAGACAAGTAAAAAAAAGAAAGAAAGAAAAAGAAAAAATGTTGTTTTAGGTTCCTTGGCTTCTCAAGCAAATACCGTACAATGGATATGCTTAAACAATGGAACTTTAAAAGCTCACAGTTTTGAGGCTGGGAAAGAATCCAAATCAAGGCATCATCAAGGCTATACTTTATTCCAAAAGACTGGCATTCTGGGGCTGGCTGCTGGTGATCCTTGGTCCGTTACTCCTCTGTCACATGTCAGTACATGTGATGAGCTCTCCTGGCCTCTGCGTTCTCTTCTGGGTTCCAGTGAATTTCAACTCTTGCTTCCTGTAGTCTTCTCTCTCTGTCTGTCTGAGTTTCATTCCACTTATAAAGGATGCCAGTAATAAGATCAAACCCCATCCTGATTGTGTTGGGCCACACCTTAACTGGAGTAATCTCACCAAAAGTTCCTGCTTAAAATGGGTTCACACCTAGAAGAATGGATTAAGTCGAAGAACATATTTTTCTGGTGTACACACAGCTGCAAACCAGAACAACGGGCAAATGATTTGCACCATACACTTCATCTAAGAAGATATGTGAACAGCAAATAAGCACATGAAAAGGTGCTCAACATCATTAGTCATTAGGGAAATACACATAAATGCAAATTAAACCCACAGGGGGATACTGCAAAAAAATCGATAAAATGAAATTACCTACAATACCATATGCTTACTAGGATGTGGAGCATCTGGAACTCTCATTCATTCTTGGTGTGAATGCAAAATGATACAGCCATGATGGAAAATTTTGATGATTTCTTATGTTTCTTAAATATGCATTTACATTATAACCAGAAAACCAACTCCTAGATATTTACCCAAGAAAAGCAAATATGCATAACTAATTTGTACCTGGACTTTCATAGCAGCATTAGTCATAATATCCAAAATCTAGAAACAACCCAGATGTCCATCAAGTGTTAATGGATAAACAAATTGTGGTATATTCTTGTAGCAGAATATCACTCAGCAATTAAAAGGAAGAAACAACTGATACAGGCAACAACATGGATGAGTCTCAAAAGCATTATGCTAAATTAAAAATAAGGTTCCATTTTTATATAAAATTCTAGGTAAGGCAAAGTTACAGTGGTAGAGAGCAGATCAGTGACAGAAGACAAGGCTGGAGTGAGCGCAGAGAGAGAAAAGATTGGGAATGATATTTCTTGGGTGTTAGAAATGTTTTATATCCTAATTATGGTGCTGGTTACACAACTGCTTATATTTTTCAAAACTCATTCAAATTGTACATTTAGCATTGGTGAAATTTATTGCATGTTAATTTTATCTCAATAAACATATTTAAAGGGAGGCAAACTAAATATGTGCTATTCCTAATGCTTTGATTTTAGGCATCAGTGAGTAGACGTTTAGGAAATAGGGCTCCTCCGCCAGTATTACCCAGGTTAGTAAAGGTCATGACCATCCACCCTGACGCTCAAACCGTAAGCCCAGGATGTCATCTCTGACTTTTATATTTTTTACCACCCACATCCAATCAGTCTTCAAATCATGGTGCTTTTTTTCCTTTTAAATAGCTCCTAAATATATCTACTCTCTCTAGCATTTCTAGCACTAACCTAGTGCAATGTATCTCATTGGAACCACTATAATACTCCAGTGGCTTATCTCCTGCTCCCCCTGTCTCCACCACAATTCAATCTTTATTCTATAGCCAGAGTGATTATTTAAAATTAAAATAATATCCTCTGATTGAAATCCTTCAATGGTTTTTCCAGTGCTCTTAGACAAAATCTGTACTACTTATTATGATCTAAAGGCACTGTGTGATCTGATTTTTCCCATATCTTCAGTCTCATGACATTCTACCCTCCTCTTTTGGACATCATGCATACCTTTCCCCTGTCTTTCCCAAAAGCATCATGAGCACCAGGTTAGGTCTCACTGCTTTAAGCCATCATAGAACCTGTTGCTTCTACACATAACTATCACTCATCTGTTACATCTATTTGTAATCATCTGTTCAATATATGACTTCGTCTAAACCCTTTTAACTCTTCCACAATTCTACCTCGGAATAATCACAGGTAATAGTTTTGTGTCTTCCAGACTATTATAAAACAAAAACATATTGAAAAATGTCAGCAAAATATACTTCATGAAAGACAAAATTACAACATAAAAATATCCATAGCCTTTCCTCTCTTAAAGGGCAAATAACTTTTTTCTTAAGAGAAAATAATGTATCTTGGAAGGTAGGAATAGGGTGCAAGAAAGAAAAGAGCCAGTGAAAACTGTGTTTTGAGAGTTTCATAGAACTTTTGAACAAAGTGAGACAAAACATTGCAGGGGCAACTTCTATGCTAGTAATGAATAGGCTTTGGAAAGACTGGTAAATGAACATTATTACAAAGTTTTGTTATTTGTAATATAATAAGATCTGTGTTTTACTTATGCATAATTCCAAAGACCATTTTCAATGTTGTATATTAGAGACAATACCCTTACATGCTAGATACTCAATAAATATTTATTGAATAATTGAATGAATGAAATCAACAGCAGTGTTATCCACCTGTGAACCTACCAGAAGTGGGAGAATGATTCAAATGAGACTAAGATAAGCCTTTAATGCTTACAGTTTTATGATTAGTAAAAGTATTCAAATGTGTGTGTGTGTGTGAGAGAGAGAGAGAGAGAGAGAGAGAGAGTAAGAGAAAAAGGTATAAGTTAAGAAGGTTTTCAGAATTATTCTGAGACAAAAGGGACTCCAAAAACATTTGGAAAATACTCCTTTTATTTGTCTATTAGGGATGCGAAGTTAACCATTAACAAGAAATGAAAGTAGAGCTTCAAATAATAGGGTGTTGCTTTGTGTAGGTTTTGGCTGCCCTTCATTTGACATCTCTTTGTATATTATGGGACTCCCTCAGTCAAGAACCATGCTGGGGCATGGGGCACTGATTCCCACTAAAAAAGCACCAAAGTCCAGGTTCTCATTCTACTTACCCACTAGGGTACAGATCTGTGACCTTCGTTTAGCTAACTGAATGTTCATAGCTGGCAAATCTGGAACAAGTAACACAAAGAAATAGGGGCACTTAGAGTGCCCATCAGCGTCATTGTCCAGTTGCTGCGGTGGTCATAGTGCCAGTAGTTTGTTCATTGTCCTTGGCCAGCTGCACAAGCATCCTAACCCACTATGCCAATGATAGGGAATGCCGACAGCTGCCCAGCTGCCAAGTTTTCTTCTTCCCATTATTTCTTGAAGCACATAATGACATCATTTCATTAAATGCCTTTTTTGTTAAGGCTAATCAGAATCCAGATCCGTTACTGAAAGCAAGAACCATGACTTAAATCGGTGTTAAGGAGTGTGTTGCAGTCAATAGGACTTCAGAAAAATCCAGGGAGTCTCGCATGGATGGGGTTGGAAGCAGTTCATTCTGTTCGTATTCCTCAGTGGAAATCTGTCAGCCCATGGCACATAGTAACAAAGTTTCTCTTTATTGTCTCTCCTGGAAAGAAGTATGCCTTGAGAGCAGAATTTTCTGTGACCATGTAATTGCGTATGGAATTAAAAAAAGTTAGGATGGTGTACCTGCTTGTAATGGTTCTACACAAAGCTGAGAGAGAGAATATAAAGCCCAAATTCCAAAATTCTCAATTCAAGTCATCAACTGAAATTCCTGGGCTTTCTATGAGTAAACTAAAAAAAAAAAAAAACTCTCTAATATTCATACCAGAAGTTCCCTAATGTATTGGTGAAGAAGAAGTCCTGGAGTTTGGGATGCTAGGGGGAATTAATTTCATATGAATTTTATGTCCCCACAGAAGGCCTTTACCAAGGCCTTGAGAAATACATTGGCAAGAGGAGTGGAGTATCATTGTCTGTAAAATGGCTGTTTTAAAGTGGCTGTTCTTTGAAGCTCCAAGTGCTGATGTGGAAGCAACTGAAATGCTCTCCCTGACTCCAGTGGTGTAACCAGAATCCTGGGGTGACATGTTAGCACTTAATGTCAGAGACAAACTGGACTCTGGTTACTGGCAAGATAATCTAAATAATCTGATCCACAGAGATTTTGGGTAACACATCATAGCATGTTAAACTAGGCAGCTTACTAGGTCCTATGTGATCTGTGTTTAAAAAGTATAAAGACTAAAATGAGCAAATAAAATTATCCTCTAGGTCCAATGACTCATTATGATAGAGGAACATGGGCTTCTTATCCAATTCCCAGACCTGGTTGAGTACATAGCCCATATCTCCTTGAATGAAAGATATGATTGCCTCCTAAGAAAACCTGGCAATCACATCTTATGTAAGCAAATCTTCTTCCCTGCCTGCCACAAAAGAACCTATTACCATTTACTAAGATTACTTTGCTTGGAGGAATTGCATATGCCCAGATCTTTTGCACCTTATTGAACATGAGCTATAAACAAGCACTAATACCCAAGGATCCACAATTCATTTGCAAAAAAAAAAAAGCTTCTCAGCCTTTTGGCTAAGATCAAGTGCAGAATTCATTGCGATTTGCATATTAGAATGGGGTCTCCTGAGGGTCATACATGGCTTTTTAGCTGAGTCTGTCATGATAGGCCCATTGAAATCTCAAATCCACACTGAATTCATAAGGCTATCATAACAAATACATTCCCAAATGACTGAAACACAATAAAAATGTGTTTTCTGTATTCTTTAAGCTGTGATTAACAAGCAGTATGTAATGATCCAAACACCACATAAATTTATTTCTTGACCCTGTGAATGTTACTTTATATGGCAAAAGAAACCGCAGATGTGAGCAAGTTACAGATTTGAGGCAGGGAGGTTACCCTGGACTATGCAAGTGGGCATCAGACTCAGGCTCTTTCCATCTTTAGGCTCCTCCAACCTCTATGACCTTATTGCTGTCTGCACCCAGCCTGTAGGGGAGGCAGATGTGTTTCCCAAAACCTTAGATGAAGCACAAAGTACGTCTGCTCATATTCTTTTGGCAAAATCTGGCCATAGTATTTCTATATGCAAGAGAGGGTAGAAAATGTAGTCTAACGTTTTATTCAGGAAAAAAGAAAAGTGGATTTTCGTGAGAATCTATGATCTCTGCCATGATACTTTGTTTTTTCTCCAGTTGCAGAGTGTGTACTAGGAATAGAAAATCTGAGAAATTGGCAGATTTCCCACATGAACTCCCTGACATACAGGGAAAGGGCTATAGTGATGATACACCAAGTGGAAACCACTAGGACTCCCTCTCCAAGCCAAAGTAATAAATCAAAGCAATCATGAATTACTGGGAAAACTAAAGAGAAGAGTGACTTTATTAAAGGTTTGAAATATGCAAAGGTGATAACTTCTCTCCCCTCATTCCTATTTAACTCACCTGGCAGATGGTAGATGGACCCTGAAGAATAATAATAGATTGTTGTAAACTTAGTCAATTTTGGGTGTAATTCTAGATGTGGTTTCTTTACTGGGGCAAATACAGAGAGCTTCAAACAACTAATAGGCAGCTATTGGTTTGGCGATTTTTCCTTTATTCTTTTAAATACACAGCAGTGGAAGAAATTTGTTTCTACCTGTAAGAGACAGAAGTACAGATTCTTCCTGAATTATGTCAACTCTCTAGTGCTGTCTGTAATTTTTGTACACAGGGGTATTAAAGCTTCTATCATCCCAAGGGACATAATGCTTTTCTACGAAAGTAATAATGAAGCTGGTAGAACACAGAGAGCATGATGCAGTCAGTCCTGCTGGGATGCATGCCTATTGAAGAGTGGGAGATTAAGGGCCTGCCATCGCAGTGAAGTTTCTGGGAGTCCACTAATTTGGGGCCTCTCAGACTCTCAGTTTCAAAGTGAAGCAGTATTTTGCGGTAACTTGTGCCTACCACCAAAAAAATATTTCATGGATTCTTTGGATTTTGGAGAAAGCATATATTTCATTTGAGTTAGCTTTTCCAACCTATTTGTTAGATGATTCAATTCAGAGCAAACAAAGTCTTTCCAGCTGGTCTTATTGGAGCACAAATACCTCTGCCTCTCTACCCTGTAAACCCAGGGGATCAAAAGGGGCATGAAGCGTTTGTGTGTTATCTAAGCTCTTTACGGAGCCATGGCAAGAAATGATCAGAGAATCAAAATGGAGGCCCTAAAAATTCTAGATCATAAGTCATGCCCTCATCTGCAAATAACTATTCCCTTCTCAAGATAAAGGTCTTGGCTTTCTAATGGGCCATGACAGAGGCTGAATACCTGACTATGGGATAGCAGGGGTCCTGGTAACCTGAGCAGCCCATCAAGAATTGAGTGCTGTTCTGTTCCACTACAATATAAACACTATGTGGAAATGGACTGGGCTGTCTTGTTCATCACTAGTCCCCAGTTCCTGGAATAGTGTCCAGTATGGAGCAGTTGCTTAGTAAATATTTGCTGATATATAGGAAGGATGGAAGGAAGAAAGAATCTAGGAAAGTATGTCCAAAAATACTCTCTCACCAAGTAGAATTTGTGTATTTACAGGGCTAAGTCTATGTACTTCTAGAAGGCCACATTTTTCATAAGTTGTTCTCTCAAACTATGAGCACATTTACTCTTATCTCATGGAAGTCCTTCCCTCCAACCTTCTCAATTGCTTCTTAGGAAATTTTCTAAGGCAAGTGGACTAAAGAAGAAAAAGTCCGGTCCTGGTTCAGAGGTTTCTGTATTCAGTTTGCTGGTCCCACCAGAAGTAGTCCTTATGGACAGTGGGCTGAACTTAAAGCAGTAGGTGTGTTTTGTCCACTGGGCTTAAAAGAAGGATGGCATAAAGTGAGTTTCTACATTGATTAATGGGCAGTGAATAATGATTTGCTGAGGTTGTAAGAAATTAGAAAGGAACCTTATTAAAGGATTTGTGAGAAAGAAGCCTGTATAAAATGCGAATGAACTTGAAATGGGCCAAGGAAGGGGATGTGAATGTCACTCAAAGGAGCCTTCTGTGGGAGACGTGCTCATTCCTGGGTTATACAAAGGAGTCCTCCCTGAGGATGTCAAGCAGCGTCTTTGTCCACACACTTGTCCCTGATCAATGAGAGTACAACCAAAGGGCCTGGGTAGCAGGTGTGGAAACTATTCATAAGCTCATCAACATCTAGGTCACCTTACAAAAGTTTGTGTGGCCTCTGCTATTGCTGATTCCCTAGTATGGCAACATAAAAATATCGTTACATTATATGAGAATATTTGAATAATCATGGGCTGAGGAAGACTTTTGAAACAATATAGGAAGGCTAGAAGTCATAAAGACAAAGAAAGACATTAGATTTTTTCTCTTTTAAAACATAATATTAAAAGATTAAAAACATATAAGATAACGGATTAACATCCCTAAATAAAAAGAGCTACTATAAATTAATTTTAAAAGAGCATAAGCAGTCCAAAAGAAAAATGGGTAAAGGATACACTAAGAAATTGAGAGAAGAGGAAATGCAAATGTGAAATAATCATATGAAAAGTTGCTTAATTTCCTAGTAGGAAGAATAATGCAAAAAAGATCCTGTTTTGATTTTTTTTTCACCTACTGAAAGAAAAAGGGTAATAAGAGTCAGTGCAGATGAGGATGGAGAGGTGGGAAGGATCATATACTGCTTCTGGGAGAATTTAAAACAATATGTACAGTTTATCCAGAAATCCCACCTAAAGAAATCTACCTTGAAGATAGAGAAGCCTGGGCACCTAAAGATGTTTATTGTACTGTTGTTTATAGTGCACTAAACTGAAGGAGAACCTCAAGGTCCATCAGACATATGATTGAATAATTTATTGTGCAGGCTACTATGGAAAATTCTCAATTATTTTTTTAACAAAAAGAATGGGTTTTTTCTCCTGATATGGAAAGTATCATATAATATATTATAAAGTGTATTTTTAAAGTGAGTTGCAAGGTAATGTGCATAGTATTTCCTTCTATCTGTGTGTGTATATATTTGTAAGAATATGCAAAAAATGAATGGTAAAATCACACCAAGCTCAAAATACATCAAAGAAATATGAATGTTTGTTATGTATGGTAGAGAGACATAGAGGAAGAGAAACATTTCTCATAATAGTTTCTATTGTGTCATTTAATTTTCTATAATGTTTAAAAAATCTAAAGAAATTTTAAAGGAAAATTTACAATTGATGGTACTCAGTGCTACTCTATTTTGCTTTATTTCAAATTTTGCATAATTAAGTCATTAATGTTTATCAAGTGAAAGTGCAAAGAGAAACGAGAACAAACCCCTTCTAAGAGAAGACATTAAATAAAAATTCTTCAGGAGAAGCTCATTTTTTTTCTACTATGATTTAGCTGCTAATTATTTGCGCATGTGTTTTAAACATATGACTGATGATGCCCTTGAGGTTTTTTTCTTTTTTCTTTCTTTTTTTTTTCAGCTTGGGAGACATTTGTTTTACATTTTTACAATTTAACAAAAATACACTTGATCCATAGAAGAAACTACCCTGGCCGGAATACCTCTTACTACATTAAGGTCACATATCGTATGACTATTTAAATTAGAACCAGAAACCTATGTCTTCCGGTTTCTGGAATGCATTTCAAATGTTATCTCTGGATAAATAAACTCATAAAAATTCAAGGTAGAATTATAAACTGGTTTTCCATCTCAGAAATACATATACATGTTAAGATCTTGGTTTTGGTTTTAAAATGCTTTGTGAAGAATGATGGTGTTCTCTTCTATGACGGCAACAATATATTTCTGTTGATCTAAACAGCTAATTTATATCACATTAAATTCATGATTTCCAAATGTTCAATGTGTAATTCTACACTATATTTACATGTCTAAATAAAAGATTTACTTTAAAATATATAAATTTGAGATGACTTCAAAAGCTTTTCTTTTTTTTATTTCTTCTTTTTTGTTTTTCAGAAAAAATTGCTTTAGAACAAACTCTACTTCTAAAGACTCAAATATAATACAGAAAACCTATTAAGTAACACAAAGACATCAAACAGCTGGGAATAAATAGTGTAGCATTAACAAGTCATACTTCCTTCATCTTTTCTTTTCGTTATCCAATTAAAATAGCCTTCTGTCTCTGATGATGAGAAATGGTAATTTCAGCAAGTAAAATATTTTGATTATATCACAAAGATTTATGGATTTAAATTCAAATTCTCTCTATGTAAAGATTTCATGGGCTTTTAGTGATAGCCACTTGAACTCTATTAAAGGATAAATTAAAATTTAAATTGTTTAATATAAATTAGCCAAGAGAATTATGAAAAAAAAGTACTGTGTTTACTCCAAATCAGATGCTTCACAAGAATAAAATGAGAGAAATGAAGAGAAAAGAAAGAGAAAGTCATAGATTGACATGGCCTCAAATCTCATAGTAACTGGTATAGTTTATTTTAGCTTTTCTTAGCTACCAAGGTTATATTATAAGCCCTCAGGGCAGAAGCTGTGTCTGCTCACTGTCTGTACTCAACAAATAATTAATCGTATTATTAACAGCAGTACCTGTGAATAGTTTTTAATAACACTATTCAACAGAATACTAATTTGATTATCATTCAAGTTTGTATATCATGCTGAGGAGAAATGCTAAAACTGATCATTTATACTTTTAAAACTACAGCTTAATGAAAAAGCAATTTAGTATATTGTTAAGGGCTGTTTTATGTCACACAGAATTTTGTGTTCCCCTAGAACAGCTCAACTGAATGGAATTCCCTGGGACGTTCAGGCTAAGTTGTAATAGAAAATTGTTACTGCCTGAAAGACTGCATGCTTGTCTGATAGACAAAGAATTCTAGAATAGATAGCATTCATCATTACAGCCCTAACCCATCCAGTGAAAATTAGTAGTTGAATGCTTAAGTCAGTCTGGATGTATGATTACATTTGATGAAATCAGTTAAAAATATACTTTTCCACTAATGCACATACACATGCATATCTACAATTGAGACAGTAAAATAAGTTTTTTATTGAATTTGCTTGTTTTTATTCATCTGATTACTTAGCCAATCCAAAAGAAATTCAGTAAGTTAAAAACATTTGATAGGGCAAAACAGTTTGAGCTCTCATTTGGAAGAGCGTCAAGTAAGTTGCTATGTAACAAATGAATTTCATTTTCAGAGATCTGTAAAATGAGGTACTTAGAAAATTGTATGTTTATGAGTAATCTCAGGTCATCTATACAGTTCATTTGATATTTATCATTAATTTTGGAAAATTCTCTTCCATTATTTCATCAAATATTTTTTCTGCCTGGTCTCTTTTCTATTTCTGAGATTCCATGTATATGTATGATGGACAGTTTGGTATATCTCACAATTCCTAGATGCCCTTTTCTTTTCTTTTTTGTTATTTTTTTCTTTTCTCTTTTTTCTTTTTATGTTTCAGTTTGGGTAATCTCCAATGATCCATCTTCAGGTAAACTGATTTTTTTTCTCTTTTAATGAGCCTGTCAAAGGCATTCTTCATCTCTGTTGCAGTGGTTTCATCTTTTTAGCATTTCCATTTCATTCTTTCCTACAGTTTCCATTCCTTTGCTAAAATTACCCTTCTGTTTTCACATGTTGTCTACCTTTTCTATTAGAAACTTTAACATATTAATCACGGTTATTTAAAATTCCCTGCCAGATATTTCCAGCATCTGGATCATATCTGAGTCTGGTTCCAATGATTATTTGTATTTTCAGACTATATTTATTCTTGACTTTTCAAATGCCTTATAATTTTTTTGGAACCAGACATGTTGTATAGCACAATAGGTACTGAGGCAAGTATTTTTTTATGTTTGGGGATTATACACCCTTCTGTTTTTTAGGTCTTTAGTGTGAGGATTTGTGTTTATCTAATTGGGGTGGGGTTTGAAGTTTGGTGTGCTATGGTTACCCTCAGTGCACCAGAAGTTTCATATTGCTTTAGTGATCCCTCCTGTTAGGTGTGGGCTAATTTACAGGAAGGTGCTTCTCAGTGTCTGCTCCCCAATGAGACTCTGTCTCTAGCAGTCTCCCTCCTGCATTCTACTCTTATTTTTCCTCATTGTTCATTACCTTAGCAATGGGAAGTGGGAGAGGAGGGCGGTTCTCTGATGCTCTTATTAAGCCTCTGTCTTAACATGTCAGCACCCTCTGTGAACCTGAGTCTTGGAGGAATGTGGCCTTCATGAGTGCTCATTCCCCTTTTCCAGCTAGAGCACTGAGTTTAGCAAGTATTCCTACCCCACCCCTAAGACAGAGTTTTTCTTTTAATTTTTTTAAAATATTCTCTTCTTTTTCCAGTGGGTTTCCACTAGTGCTGTAAGGTGACAATTGTCCTTGCTCTTTCTCCTGCAGATTAAATTTTTGTTCTATAAGGAAGATGGGGGAGAATGATCTGGGTGGAGTTTCAACAGTGCCTACTGCTCTCTTCTCCGAACTGACATCACTAGGGAAGCGTTCTCAGGATTCCCCTGCACCTTCTCTTTGAACACTTGGTGGGGGTCAGGGAGGAAAAGCTACAGTCCCCCAGGGTACACACTCCTCTGCTGGGCCACATTCAGCCTTTAGACATTCATTAAAACATTTTAGCTGCCATCTGGTGGTGTCTGCCCCAGGTAGGCAAATGCCTTCTTTTCTGTAAAGTTGGTCACTTGGTCTGATGCAATATCTTGTGTGATCCCATAAAGGTGGGACTGTCACTCTCTAAGCCCTCAGATAGACATGCCAGCTGAGGCCTTGTGGGCAGGAAGGGCAAACCCATAGAAACATGTGATTTTTAGTTTGAGATCAAACTGTTGGGCTTTCCAGGATGGAAGAGGCCAAATGTAGTCAACATGCCACCAAGTGGCCTATTGTTCTCCTCAGCACGCTAAAATGGATGCTCAAGGCTGTTCTCTCTTGTTGGCGACTTAGACATTAGACAGTGGCCTTATGTAGACCAGAGAATAGGAGCAATTGCTTTGGGGCATATACATAACCTCCATCTCTTCCATCTCATCTATGTGCCAATTATGCAAACCCTGGGGTGACCACTGGTAGGCTGGCTGATACCAACTGGCTGGTTCATTTTTAATTCTTGCCTCTTCTGTGAGGTATGTTCTCTTGTGGGCATTAACATGTAATACCACAGTATTCACATTCCATGATCATTCCCATATATCCATCCATTTACCTGTGCCCCATACATCTCTGACCTGCTATTTTGCAACTTTTTCTTTCCAGGCCCTTCTCAACCATCCAAAGCATTTTTCATCTCCAATTAATCCTCATGTATTCTAACCTCAGCCTTCTTTCTTCTTTCTTTTTAAATCAATTTTATTGAGATATATTCACATACCTTACAGTGATCCAAAGGGTACAATCAATTGTTCACAGTACCATCAATAGTTGTGCATTCATCACCCCAATCTATGTTTTGAACATTTTTCTTGTATCAGAAAAAGTAAAAATAAAAATAAAAAATAAAAGTAAAAAAGAACACCCAAATCATCTGCCCTCTACCAGTTTGGATGTATTATGTCCCCCAAAATGCCGCGTTCTTTGAGGCAATCTTGTGGGAGCAGACATATTAGTGTTGATTAGGTTGGAACCTATTGGTTCAGTGTTTCTATGGAGATGTGATTCAATCAACTGTGAGTCTTTATTGGATCACTGGAGTACTTTAAAAAGAGCCACACAGGCCCAGACACAGAACAGTTGTGAGTGACATTTTGGAGAGCAACTGAGAGTGATATTTTGAAGAGCAGCTGCAGCTAAGAGAGGACAAAACACCCCAAGAGCAACATTTTGGAGAACGCAATTTTGAAACACCACCTAAGAGCAAGCAGATGCCAGCCATGTGCCTTCTGAGCTAACAGAGGTTTTCTGGAAGCCAATGGCCAACCTTCAGTGAAGGTAACCAATTGTTGATACCTTACCTTGGACACTTTATGCCCTTCAGACTGTAACTTTGTTACCAAATAAACCCCCTTTATAAAAACCAATCTATTTCTGGTGTTTTGCAAAATGGCAGCATTAGCAAACCAGAACAGTATTCACATTCCATGATCATTCCCAAATATCCATCCATTTACCTGTGTCCCATATATCTTTGACCTGCTATTTTGCAATTTTTCCTTCCAGGCCCCTCTCAACCATCCACAGCATTTTTCATCTCCAATTAATCCTCATGTATTCTAACCTCAGCCTTCTTTCTTTTTTGTTTTAATTCAATTTTATTATTTAGTTTTAGAATTTTTTAGATTTAGATTTAGATTTAGAATTTTTAGTTTAGAATTATTTAGTTTAGAATTAAAGTTATATTCACATACCATACAATCATCCAAATTGTACAATCAGTTGTTCACAGTACCATCATATAGTTGTGTATTCATCACCCCAATCTGTGTTTTGAACATTTTCCTTGTACCAGAAAAAGTACAGCTAAGAATAAAAAATAAATTTGAAAAGAACACCCAAATCTTCCCTCCCACCCTATTTTTCATTTAGTTTTTGTCCCTATTTTTCTACTCATCCATCCATACACTGGATAAAGGGAGTGTGATTCACAAGGCTTTCACAATCACACTGTCACCGCTTGTAAGCTACATTGTTATAGAATTGTCTTCACGAATCAAGGCTACTGGGTTGCAGTTTGATAGTTTCAGGTATTTAGTTCTAGCTCTTCCAATTCAGCCTTCTTTCTTTACACAATGTGGATGACCAGATACACAATCTGAAGCTCTATTGGGAGAGTTTTCTCTCTCAACTGTCTCCACCACTGCCCCAGGCCACCCTTGAGTTGGGCTGTAATGCGGCTACCATCCATTTTGCCTCTGTATACTAAGCCAAACCATCCATAAATCTCCGTAGTTCAGGTCCAACAAACAGGCATAATCTGAGGGAGAGATGCAGGTGCAACAGTGGTGAGTACCATGGCAGTTAGAGCTACTTCTCATGCAATTTGCTTGTGTTCCCTGGTGCTGCTCACACTTGATTCTAGATCTATCACTTTCAAGTTTTGATGAATTATTGCTGGTCCTGCCCAATTTATGAGTTGGTGGGTCTGACAGGATCCAGCTCATAATAGACAGTTCTGGCCACATATTCACTTAAAATTCCAACTGGTATATGCCGAATTGTAGCTTTATTGACTGTTTTTCTATTATGCACCCAGAGATAAGGTGTTCTGTTAACCATTTCTGTAATTCTTTGTGAACCAGGCTCCCTTGGCTGTCACCCCAACTGTGTTTGTCATTATTAAAATTGCAATCTGCTAGATTCTGAAGTTTAAGCACCACTAGCTGGCTCTGTTGTTTCATGGTCCTATCATTCTCAGTGCTATCAGTGAGCCAAGTTCTTAAACAAGTACCCTTACTATTGGCCCTGGCCTGCAGAAGAGAGCAATTGCTGAACTTTCTAGTGATGCTGATGTTATATTTTTATGGCCTTCTCAGTGTACATCCTCACTGGACCCTTAAATCCAATCTCTGCAACCTCAGCTCAGTGAGATTGGCACTCTCTGCTAGGCCTTGTCTCGTCTATGCCATGGCTAGAAAATGTCCCCAGGTAGAAAGCCAAGGCAAACACAGCACTTAACTCATGTGTTTTCCCTTTTTCAAAGATTAAAGTTGCCCTGCCTATTATGCAATACCATAAAATTGTTGCTTCAAATATTTTGCAGTTTTATTATTTTTTACTTATTGTATATATTTATTATTATTATTTATTATTTTTATGGTAGAAGGTAAGTCTGGTATGAGTAAGTCTATCATGGCAACCAGCAGAAGGTCATATATTATTTTTGCTTAAATATTTTATAAGCATCTAATTATACTTACTTTTTAAACAGAACATTATTTTAAAAGTTATATTCATGTTGATAATTCTAAATATAGTACATTATTTTAACTACTGCATATTAAATAAATAAATAAACCATGGTTTATCCAATCCCCAACTGTTAGGCAGTTAGTTTTTTTCCACTTTTTATTTTTACATACAGAAATGCATAGAACATTCATCACATTCTCCTTGTGCACTTATGCAAGACTATCTCAAGAACAGAAGCTTAAAAATAGAACTGATGGGCAATAGGCTGTGCACCTCTTAAATTTACTAGGCATTGTCAAATTACTCCCCAGGATGGGTGTGCCAGTTTACTTTTCATTGACAATTAAGAAGAGTTGTTCCCTCTTTGCCAACCAACAATTGTTTCTATCAAAATAACACTTTGCTAAACTGAAAGGTAGTGTGGCAGATTAAATTTTGTACCCCCCCCCCTTTATAAATGGAATGAAATTCAGACATACAGCAAGAAAGCCACAGGAAGAAGCCAAAAGTCAACAGAACCAGGAAAAGAAAAGAGAAGACTACACCACGTGCATTGCCATGTGACAGAAAAGCCAAGGACCAAAGATCTCAGAAGCCAGCCCCAAAATGCCACAATCTTTGTGGAGAAAGCATCACCTTACTTACTGACAACTCGATTTTGGACTTCTCTTAGCCTCACAACCATAAGCCAATAAGTTCCCATTGTTTGGACCAATCCATGGTATGGTATTTTGTTTCAGCAGCTGGTAAACGCTATTTTGTTTTACTTTGCATTTTCTAACTGGTTATTACCACTTTACAAAAACTTAATTGATATTTGCATTTTGATCTTGTTATCCAGAAAATACATATTTTAAGATTTGTTTGCCAATATTTTATATTACCTTTCAACATCTATGCTTTTAAGTGAAATTGGCCTATACTTTTCCATTATCTTATGATCTTTGGTTTATACTTGTCACGTATAGTGAGTTGAAAGAGCTTTCCTTCTTTTCTGATTTTCTTGAACATTTTGAATAAAATAGTCACTATCTCTCCATTTTAGCCTGATTGAATTAAACTTTAAGTACTATGGGTTTTAGAAGGATTATTAGGGGGTGGACTTTATAACACAATGCTGGCATGCCAGTAAATCCTGTAAGCCCTAGATCCAGGATGTTTGGGCTGGTATCACAGTTTCTGCTATTTTCCAGTTTTGTCCTCTGGCAAGTAATTCTAACTCTCTACCTCTAATTTCACCATCTCTTACTTGAGGATATTAATGTATATACCATATAACAGTGCTGTAAAAATTAAAAGAATTAAAATGTTTAAAGCCCTTAGCCCAGGGGCTGAACTCCATCACAGATAAGTGTTATTGTAAGAATCCTTCCAGACTGTAGACCCTACTTTGGCGTACACTGCAGGAAGCGTTGAGTTTAATTACAGCCACCCAATATATTCATTATAAATCTTCAATTTGGAATTAAAGATGAGATTCCAAATAGTTCGGACCTCAGTATTTCCTCATTTGTGTGTTTCTTCAAAGGACAGATAATCACATAATCATAAAAGATTATGATGCTATGTTCAGAAGACAGAGCAATAGATAATGGATGATAGGGAGGGAGGGAGGGAAAGAATGAAAGAAATGGTGGTGTGACAGGATGTCAAAGTTGGTGGATTGGGGTATCAGGGGAGGGGTGTCGGGGGGTATGCTGGAGTTCTGTGTATGGGGTTTGTATTGTTTTTGCAACTGTTCCTGTAAGTTTGAATTTATTTCAAAATGAAATTTAAAAAAAAAGATTATGATGCTTAAGCAACTTTCATCTTTCTTCTTTTACCTGTTTTAATCAGCCATTTCTGTCAAAAGACTTCTTCATCATGGAGTCCAAATATAATTTCCTTTCTGCCAGTCTTTCAAAATTGTTTTCATGTGATTTCCTTATTCATGAAAATGCCTGATTCACCAACTCAGAGAACAGTCTTCAATTGAATCTTGTGAGTGACACAAATTCCCTCCTCATTCCACCAGAGAATTTTGCTCTCGAGCTGATTATATTTTGGTAGACTGAAGGAAGAGGAGAAAAAGAGAGGCTGTTTATTTACATTTCATCCACTCAAACAAACTTACTCATCTATGACTGGAAATAATAAAAACAAAGAAATTATTTTGGATTCCCAGGCAAATTTGTGTGTGCAAGCTGTCCCTACTAATTAAGCTGTTTGATGGAGGGTGGAGAGGGTAGCAGTAGTGTTGTTAAATTCTTGATTCCTAAAAATGTACTTCTACTTTTATAGTGTAGTAATTCAAGACTTGACTCTGAAGTCAGGGTGCCTAGGTTTGAATCCCACCTCCCCCACTTAATAGAGATGGATCTTGGACAAGGATTTTATCTCTTTGTGCCTCAGATTTCTTCATTTGTTGTGTGTGTGTGTGTGTGTGTGTGTGTGTGTGTGTGTGTGTAGTGATAATAATAGTGTCTGCCTTATAAGTTTGTTGTGAACCTTGAATAAAACATACCAGTTGGCTTAGAAAATTGACTCAGTGAAGAGCAATTATTACTATTTAATGATTAGGAGAACATATTAGTACAGTTTGTATTACGTTTAGCTTTAGATAAATAAGATATTCCATTAATAAAAGTCAAAGGGTCTTAGCAAAGAACAAACTTTTCCATAGGTAAGTTAGAAATGGGGGAAAATATAACACATTTTACCTTTTCTTTGGAATTGGAAAAGATCTCTACATCAATTGGTATAATAGCATTTAAAGTTTGAGGAAGTGGGAATATAATTTATATCCATTCTCTCTTCTGATTGCTGAAATTATCACTTCCCCTTTTAAAGCCTTCAACTGATTGGATGAGACTTCACTCATTGTTAAAGGCCATCTCGTCAGTTGATTGTAGATGTAACAATTAGCCATAGGTGCAATCGACTTACTAATGATTTAAATCCATGAAATGTCCTCACAGTAACAATCAGGCCAGTGTTTGCTTGACCAAACAACTGGACACCATAACCTGGCCAAGTTGGCAGGTGAACTTAACTATCACATCAACTGATTCAGAATGGGCCTTAATCCTATTACAGAGAGTCTTATAAAGAGAAAGTCATGGGAAGGAGCCAGAAGCCACAAGTCAGCGGGGACTCAGAGAGAAAGGAGAGGACATCACTATGTGACAGGAAAGCCAAGGAATCAACAAATTGCTGGCCAACAAGAACAGTGCTGATGCAGGGAGGAAGCAAGTGTTCTAGCCTCTGAAACTGTGAATGAATAAATTCCTATTATCTAAGCTAACCCATTGTGTTGTATTTGTCATAAATAGAGTAGTTGTTTTGGTTTCTTAGGTGCTAAAACAAATACCATGAAATGGGTTGGCTTGACAACAGGAATTTATTGGTTCACAGTTTCAGAGGCTAGAAGGCTTGTTTCCTCCCAAAGTCAGTATCTTCTAGCTACTTGGCAATCTTTGGGGATCCTTAGTTTGTCCATCACATGGCAGTGCACATGGTGGCATCTTCTCTTTCTCTCCAGGGTTCCACTGACTTCCAGATTCTGGCTGCTCCCCGTGGCTTCTCTCCTCATCTGACTTCCACTCTGCTTATAAAGGACTCCAATAATCCAGATTAGAGCCCAACCTGATTTATTTGGGCCACATCTTAACTGAAGTACACCTTGAAGAGATTTTATTTACAATGGGTCCACACCCACCAGAATGTAGACCAAGACCAAGAACATCCAAACTGGTGTATACAATTCAATCTACCACAGAAGGAAAAGCAAGCCTGTGAGTCTGGAGACACCATGCTAAACCAAGTTTTCTTATAACTAACTATGGCACCTTGGGAAAGATCATTCTGTAGATAGCAGTTTACTAATATTTACAGTGGAAATATTGGGCTAGATACACATTAAATTCCTTTCAGTTTAAACATTTAATAATTATCAGATGTTTTAAAAATACAATCTAATATCATTTATAGGACAAGAACGCTTGTGTCTTCCAAATTTTCCAATGGAAATTACAAAAATATAAGGTGAATTTCCATCATATCAATTTCCATTATTTGGGGATTGTGCTGGTTTGAATCTGTTATGTACCCCACAAAAGACTAAGTTCTTTTAATCCACTCTTGTGGGGGCAGTCCTATTGTGGGTGAGACCTTTTGATTAGATTGTTTCCATGGAGATGTAACTCCACCCATTCAAGATGGGTCTTAATCCTTTACTGGAGTCCTTTAAGAGAGCTCACAGAGAGAACTCAGAGAAGTTAAGAGAGACATTTTGGAGAGAAGCTAAAATATGTAATCCAGGAGAAACAAACAAGGTCCCACAGGAGCTAAGACAGAAGCCTAGAGACATTTTGGCAAAAGTCACTGTAACCAGAAGCTAAACCCAGGAGAGAAAGTTCATCAGAGCCAATCATTTGCCTTCCCACGTGACAGAGGAAACCCAGAAGCCATTGGTCTTTCCTCAGAGAAGGTATCTACCTCTTGAGGCCTTAATTGGGACATCTTCATGGACTTACAACTGTAAATTTGCAACCTCATAAATCCCCATTGAAAAAGCCAATCCATTTCTGGTATTGCATTTCAGCAGCACACTGGAACAGGGATTATGAAAACAATTGTATTTATCACGCAAATTTGACTAGAGTTATAATGTAATTAAGGCATATTGTTCTGGAGAATACAAATACTGGTGGAATTTCATTAAATAAATGGTAGAAAGAGACCCTGATTCTAAGCTTTGTCATTCTTAGAAATGGAACAGACAATCAAAACACAACTAGCTAGTAAAAATATGACATTGTGAGATTTTTTTCCTGGTTCATACTGAAACGAATATGGAGAAGAACATTAAATCATCTTCCTTCCAAGGCTCTCCCTATAATCTCTAGTAAATGATCATTTTATTTCTTCTATTATAATCCATTGTGTTAATATTAAGCAACAAACATGAGACAAAGATGTTTTGTTTGTGAGTCCTAGGCAAGCCAAGTGACATATGGGAAATTACTTTGATGCACTAGTAGCCTTCTAGTATAGTACCAGGAAAGTTATCCCAGAAGTCATGAACAGAAATGCTCTCAAACCAAATTGAAGTGCTTGAATCATATTTAAAACATACATCAAAGGGAAAAAGAGTGAGCAGGTTAATATGTAGGATAGCTTATAAGTGGAGCGAGAGAACCACGCTACCTGAATCCTGGAATCTGCAATGTTCATATGTCTAGTCTCTGCTGACTCAGACTTCCCCACTGATGATGTGTTTACTGGTATCAGAGTTCAGGTTTGATCAAGAGGGTCTATAAATGTAAGGTGCTCTGGGCCAATGATACAAACTTCTGTATCAGAGAAACACAGGGACAAGTATACCTAGTCAGAGCTGCAGCTTTTCAATTAGACTGCAGAATAGCTTTGGGTTGTATTTGCATTTCTTTGGCAGAGGAAATATAGAGCAAGAATGGTTGTCACTAAGGAGTGGCCAAGTTAAGTAGTCATGAATAGTGAATGCTTCATGTGTCTCAAATGTAATTAGTGCATTCTGAACATTGAGTATATACCAAATATTTAGGATCCAGTTGCCTCATGATCATTGTGTATCTTTTGATCTGTTTTATCTCTTTCCATTTATGTTTTACACTTTATTGAACACATCCTGTGAATTCTGCCTAAGCCTTAAAAACACTTTGCTTACTAGTTTCTACTTATCTATACTTAAAACATCTGAAAAGTTTTCATTTATGTTTTAAAAACCACAGATGAATTCATGTTTTATAATAGGATTGAACATTCCCCAAATTAAATGTATATTCCACCAAGCCACAGAATTTCCTTCTGAGTAAGTTGATATCACAGTGTTACACGGCTGCCATCTCTCTGGTTAAACATAGCTAAACTAAGATTGGCCTTTAACTCAAGAGAAGTCAATTGAAAGTCTGGAAAAAGCTGCACAAGAATTAAGGACTTTCTTTCCCTTGGCAATTCTAACTATAAATAAAGTGTCAGAGATCATTTACTTGGTAGCGGGAACAGAAAGTGAAAGGCAAAAAGGCCATGACGTAGCAGAGGACAGAAGTAAACAGAATCCATGTGTAATCATAAGACAAAAAACCTTCATAGGAAAGAGTAAGTTATTGGTTTGGTAGTGGGAACATAAGCAGAAGATATACAAGGAAAGGAGAGAGAAAAGGTAACTGATATGTATTAAGGAAAGAAATGCTGAAATAGTAATCAGTGAGCGGATCCTGAAGAGACTGTTGGTAGTGATACTTTGGGTCTTAAAAAGCTAACCAGTCCCCAAATTTTCTGTGAGGCCTCGTGACTGGTAATTTCCATGATAACAAGTTGTAGGCCTTTTTCTACATCTGCAAGAGACATAGCTCAGTGATTAAGATTCCTGTTGGCTAGTTTTGTACATCTGCTATCGAAATGCACTGATTTCTTTCAAGGTATACACATATAATGACCTGAACATTTTATCATTAAGAATTCTGTCAATTCATTTGGACTGTAAAATATTAGCACAATTTATGAAATAATTCCTATATAAATTTACGAAGGTGTCAACTAATAATATTTGGCAGATAGAATTGTTCTATTTCTTTCAGGGTTGATTTATAACACATTAAGATGAATAAATCTACCACCATACCTTCTTGAATTCTTCAGTGTTCTTAGCATATGGTAGTATGTTAGGAAACTGACTCAAAGGACCAAAAAGGGTTTATTGAGGAATTGGTTTTCTAAAGGGTCAGCAAACATGTGGCAGGTTTACTATCACTCCCTCCCCTCAATCCTATTGCTGATATTGTTAACTAATCAGAGTTTTATTTCTTCTTGAATCTTAAGTTCATTGTTAGAAATGTTCACAGTGCTGTTTGTCAGACCTCACAACCAACAGATCTGAGCCAGCTCTCCCAATGAAACCTATTTGCCACCAGCATGTTACTTCTTCCTTCTCATAGTTGACTTTAGTGCGGTCACTTTCTCTAAGTGATTAATGGAACTTTATTATGTTAATGTAATCTGGTACTTTAGCACTTTCTCAGAGACATAAGAACTAAAAACATGGAATATACACTATTCCACACACTAATAAATTCACCTGATTCATTAAAATAGCTTATAGAAGCTAAACATGATTTAGAAACACTCACTTTCTAAACAATTGCCAAGCCCTAAGTATTATAAGGAAGAAAAGAAACCAAGAAACCATAAAGGAAAATTGGAGACAGCAACATCAAAATAAAAACTTCTAAAGGTCAAAATCACCTTAAAGAATATTTTTAAAACATAATCTACAGAGTGGGTAAAACATTTGCCATGTATACAATATACAAAAATGATTAATATCATTACTATATAAAGTATTTATATAAATAAATAAGAAAGTCCCTTAAGTGATTGTTCATGAGGTGTAATCAAAAGGGGTACAAAGCAAGGCCAGACCCTAAAATACTGGTTTTTACTACTTCTATACAAACATAATTTCGTATATGTGCAGGGTTTTTTTAGCCTTAAGAATTTCCACTTAAAATGGTAATACATTGAGAAGAAGGGTTAATTTATCATATCTGTGGTAGAATTCATGGGAAACAAAAATGGACAACTTATACCTTTGATGCCAAGGTAGAAATGGGACCTACTGGATGGAAGGAACAATAATTATGCAGCACTTATGTATACTTTAAATACTCTTCAAGTCTAGACTAAATATCATGGTGCATGATATAAATATCACACATGAGTCTAGACAATTATAATAAATGACTGATATAATTGGGCAGACATTGGGCACCTCCTGATGGAAGTACAAGTCACTATCTGTAATCGAAGTGGACTCTCCTCCTCCAGCAACTTGTAACTTGAATGTGGTCAAGTCTGTAGCTCTAACTAGTAATTTTCAAGATAAATAAGGGTCTGTGAACATACGAAATTGCACCATGAGAATGCAATCTGCAAAATCCAGACTGTGGGAAACTACCAGAAAAATTACCTGTTTCTTCAGTAACAAAGACCAAAGGAAGAAAGGAAGGTAAGGAGGGAGGGAAGGAGAGGGAAAAAAAGAGAGACTCTGTAGATTCAAAACAATACAAAACACAAATACCAAACTAAAAAAAATTAAGAGATATATTAATCAATTGTAATTTATGGACCTTAGTGAGTTCCTAATCCAAAAACAAATTATTTTTAAAAATGCATGACAAGGAGAAAGTGAACACAGATGGGATATTTGATGATATTAAAGAATCATTAATTTTCAGGTTGATAATGAAATTGTGTTTTTCTTTTTAAGATTCTTTGTCTTTTAGAAATACTCCTTTTAAATAATTACAGGAAAATGATAGAAGTTCTGGAGTGACTGAGGTCTTGTTTGCCTGGAGAGAGGGTTTTCTGGATTCTCAGGACTTGCAGTTCTAAAACCAGAAAAGTCCAAGGCAAATGGGGATTTCCATCAGAACTCACTGGGGTAGGCATTGTTAAGTTGGCTGGTGTGATGGTTAGGTTCATGTGTAAAACTTGGCCAGGTAACAGTCCCCAGTTGCCTGGTCAAGCAAGTACCAGCCTAACTGCTACTGCAAGGACATTTCGTGGACTTAAGTCATCAGTAAGTTGATTGCATCTGTGACTGATTACATCTACAAACAACTGAGGGGAATGTCTTCCACCATGAGAGATGCTGAATCCAATCAGTTGAAGGCTTTAAAAGGAGAAGTTACGACTTCAGCAGTCAGAAGAGAGAATTTGCGTCTCTGCTTCAGCCAGTCAGCCTCTCCTGGGGAATTCATTGTAAAGCTTCATCAGAGTTGCCAGTTTGCAGCCTGCCCTACAGAATTTGGACTCGTGCATCCCCACAGTTGTGTGAGACACTTTTATAAAAATCTCATGTTTACAGATATATCCCATTGGTTCTGTTTCCTTAGAGAACCCTAATATAGCCTTTGTACCAAGAGGAGATAGAGATAAAGCTGGGTGGGATTTGGGAGGATAATTGTTGAAGCTGTAGTATTTATTTGAAAATAACTGTGATTTAAAAATCATATGGACCAATGTTGTAGTATATGTGGGATGATGGAATGGATTTTACTAGTTAGTGATGGGAAGCTTCATTAAAAGCTTTATGAATAGATTTTTTTCCAGAGCAGAAAGAAACCGAATATGAAACATTTTATCATCTAAGATAATGCAATGATCATTGCGTCAGTGAGTAATGACTTCTTGAAAGTTACTTTATTGTTGTAAATTGTATGGCTTTCTGAGTCATAGTATTGCTAGCAACCAGAATAGCAACCAGAATATGAACATTTATTGAGTGCCTATCACTTGTAAAGTCCCTGTGGGGCCTTCTGATGTAGCAAAACTATGAAAATCAACAGCCACAAAAAAATAAAATTTAAGTGTTTCCTATTGAGCTCAGAGAGGAAGCATTCATTGCTCTAAATGAACAAATGATAAAGTTATACAGTTAATCCAAATGTAATGTGTTGTATGCATCCCCTAATGTTTAAAATTAATACTGTTTGTTGGTGGATTTGACTGAAAATATGCTTTGAAAACATATTCATTCACAAGATGAGAGAATGTTTTGAATAATTTTTTTTCTTTAAAATTCTATATGTAACTTTGGGAAAATCTCTTTCTTTTGATAAAATCTTCACAGTACAAGTGATGAATTATTTGGTTTACTTATTTGTTTTCACAATACAAAAAGTGAAGTTATTTTCAAATAACTTTTATGATCAAATCAATGGTTCAGTGATCTGTGTAAACCATGCTCCAGATAGAACATGCTAGCAGCAAAATCTTAACTGGTTAGTGAAAGGAAATTAATTAACCTGCCAGTCATCTTTCATTCAAATTATGCTCTATTTCTCCCCTAGAATGGAGCATGATTACATTATTCTTAGAAGGTAAAAATAAATATTATAGAAATGACTTCTGTTTTTCAACTGCATTTATTAACAAAACTGAGTCATGGAAGTCTGCAGAACAGGTTCATTGAGACCCCATGAGTTGTGAGAACATTTGCTATATTGCACACTCCATGTCTTCAGTTGTTCTTTGGAGGCAAATGAACCAGTGTCCAAACTCTGGCACTAGATGGTAAAAATGCAGGTTCTTATAGTGACCCTGAAAGTTGCAGGTTCTTCTAGTCACCCTGAATGATGAGCAAACAGTCAAGGGCTTTTGATTCATACATCCCCTAGGCGATCTCTTCTGGTGATGCATGAGCATAGACAGTGGTCTGGCAAAATGCTGTATGACTGGGTTCACAGTTTGGTGAATTTTATCCAAAAAGGCAGCAAAGCAGAACTGTAGAAGAAAATAGAGCCCTGTGTGTGTGTCTCTGTGTGTGTGTATGTGTGTGTGTGTGTATGTGTGTTTCTTAAATTTGCACATAGAAATCACCTGGGGACCATTCAAAAGTCCTGATGCCCCCTGGAGATTCTGAATTAATAAATCTGTAAAGTGCTGGTGTATTAGGGTTTTTAAAAATTCCCCAGGTAAACTAAGTTTGATTTATGGTTAGATACTTAGAAGTAGAATTACTAGGTTGTAGGTAATGTGTATAAACATCTTCAAATTTACTATGTATTACTAAACTGTTCTGGGTGCACAATTTTACACATTAAACAAAAGTGTGTGAATGTGCCCTTTTCTCTCTGTGGTTACCAACACTTGGTGTTGCCAGACTTTGATTTGCACTCAATTTAATGAGTGAAAAATCTTCATTTATCAGTTTTCATTTGTACTTGCTTGATCATTAATGAGAATGAATAATTTTTCAGTTTTGTTTATCATTAGGTTTTCTGTTCCGTTTGTTTAAGCTACTACTTCTTGCTGCTGCATTTTCTTCTGTATTCCTCCTTGATCTCCCATAGCTGCTTGTCCAACCCTACCCTTCCACTAAAGACTGGAATAACTACTACCTCCTACAAGGATTCTGACACAATTCCCTAAAGCAACAATCACTCTACTTCCAGATATTCTCACAGGGCTCTCCAGATAGCCTTGTTATGGCATTTATCAAACAGCTTAAATCCATTATTTTTTTTACATGTGAAAGACTCTTTTTCATTCTTGTATCTGCAACAATTTTAATATGACACTCTCAGAGTATGTTTTAATAATATCTGGGAATTGGTTGTTTTAGTTAAGGTCTGATTTTAAAAATGAAAAAAGAGGGAGGCGGGGCAAGATGGCGGCATAGAGAGGAGTGGAAGCTAAGTAGTCCCCCTGGAACAACTACAAAAAACCAGAAACTACTAGTAAATAATCCAGAATAACTGCGGGGGGACAAACGAGACCATCCACTCATCATACACCAACCTGAATTGGGAGGAATGCCCGAGAACACAGCATAAAATCTGTAAATAAAACCTGCGGAACCAGGTCGGGAGACCCCCTCCCCCACAGCCTGAGCTTCAAAGCCTCGTGGTGCCAGAGAGAAGCTCTCTCCCAGCAAGCAAATATAGCTCAGCTGAGCTCCAACTGGGGTTTTAAGTAGCGAGTGTGAACTGCTCACTACAGGTACGCAGCCCCAAAAAACAGACAGAGGCTTTGGGTGATGACTGACCTTGGAGAGCCAGAGGGTCGCCTTGGACTGGGTCTGAAGGGGACTATCTGTTTCTTTTTTGGCTCAGTGGAGAAAGCTCCAGTCATTTTCAGTTTCCAGGGCTGTGATTTCGGGAAGGGTGGAGACAGCACAAGCAGAGAGCAAGACCATTGAAATTCTAATGACCTCCACCTGGGGGGTCTGTCTTCTCTAGGAGGAAAGGGGTGGGGCCCTTTCCATTCAGAACCAGACCCCAGAGCCTGGGGGGACACAGCCATACCTCCTCACACCAGTCAAGAATTATAGGCTAACAGGCATCACCTTCTGGGCAGAAAAGCACAGTGACTTGAGGCATCAAAGGGTGGAGCAATTTTCTAAGACACACCTGCAGGAAAATGAGATACTGAATATTTCTTCCCTCTGGGACCTGAGCCTGTTCTGGTCTGGGAAAACCTGATTTGGATAACCAAGGAAACCATGCCTAGACAACAGAAAATTACAACCTACACTAAGAAAAACAAAGTTATGGCCCAGTCAAAGGAACAAACGGACACTTCAACTGAGATACAGGAATTTAAACAACTAATGCTAAATCAAATCAAAAAGTTTAGAGAAGATATTGCAAAAGAGATAGAGGCTGTAAAGGAAACACTGGGCATGTATACTTCAGAAATCAAAAGTTCAAAAAAACAAATAGTAGAATCTATGGAAATGAAGGGCACAACACAGGAGATGAAAGACACAATGGAAACATACAACAGCAGACATCAAGAGGCAGAAGAAAACACTCAAGAACTGGAGAACAAAACACCTGAAAGCCTACACGCAAAGGAGCAGGTGGAGAAAAGAATGAAAAAATATGAGCAACGTCTCCGGGAACTCAAGGATGAAACAAAGTACAATAATGTACGTATCATTGGTGTCCCAGAAGGAGAAGAAAAGGGAAAGGGGGCAGAAGCAATAATAGAGGAAATAATTAATGAAAATTTCCCATCTCTTATGAAAGACATAAAATTACAGATCCAAGAAGCGCAGCGTACTCCAAACAGAAGAGATATGAATAGGCCTATGCCAAGACACTTAATAATCAGATTTTCAAATGTCAAAGACAAAGAGAGAATCCTGAAAGCAGCAAGAGAAAACCGATCCATTACATACAAAGGAAGCTTAATAAGAATATGTGCGGATCTCTCAGTAGAAACCATGGAGGCAAGAAGGAAGTGGTGTGATATATTTAAGATACTGAAAGAGAAAAACCACCAACCAAGAATCCTATATCCAGCAAAGCTGCCCTTCAAGTATGAGGGAGAGCTCAAAATATTTTCTGACAAATAGACAATGAGAGACTTTGTGAACAAGACACCTGCCCTACAGGAAATACTAAAGGGAGCACTACAGGGTGATAGAAGACAGGAGTGCGTGGTTTGGAACACAATTTTGGGAGATGGTAGCACAACAATGTAAGTACACCGAACAAAGACAACTATGAATATGGTTGAGAGAGGAAGGTGGGGAGCATGTGAGACACCACAAGAAAGGAGGAAAGATAAAGACTGGGACTGTGTAACTTGGTGAAATCTAGAGTACTCAACAATGTGATAAAATGTACAAATATGTTCTTTTACGAGGGAGAACAAGCAAATGTCAGCCTTGCAAGGTGTTAAAAATGGGGAGGCATTGGGGGAGGGATGCAATCAGCATGAACTAGAGACTGTAACTAATAGAATCATTGTATTATGCTTCCTTTAATGTAACAAAGGTGATATACCAAGGTGAATGCAGATAAGAGGTGGGGATAGGGGAGGCATGTTAGACACTTGACATTGGTGGTATTGTCTGATTCTTTACTCTACTTTGATTTAAGGTTATTTTTCCTTTTGCTGCTTCCTAGCTGTCATTTTTTTTTCCTCTTTCTTTTGCCTCTCTACCTTCTTTGACTCTCCCTCCTGCCTTGTGGAAGAAATGTAGATGCCCTTATATAGATAGTGGTGAAGGTGGTGAACACATAAATGTATGACCATGCAGAGAACCATCGATTATTTACTTGGGATGGAATATATGGTGAGTGAACAAAACCATATTAAAAAAAAAATGGGTTGATGGCAAAATCTCAAGGGCAATATACTGAGTGAAATAAGCCAGACACATAAGGACAATTATTGCAGGGTGTCACTGACAGGAACTAATTATAATATGTAAACTCATAGACATGAAATATAAGGTACCAAGATATAGGACGAGGCTTAAGAATGGGGAATGGTTGCTTAGTATGAGCAGAATGTTCAATTAGGATGAACTTAAATGTTTGGAAATGAACAGGGGTGTTGGTAGCAAGATGTGAGAATAACTAACAGTGCCGAATGGTGTGTGAATGAGGTGGAAAGGGGAAGCTCAGAGTCATATATGTCACCAGAAGGAAAGTTGGAGGTCAAAAGATGGGAATGTATAAAACTGAATCCTATGGTGGGCAATGTCCATGATCAACTGTACAAATACTAGAAATCGCTTCCATGAACCAGAACAAATGTATGACAATACAATTAGAAGTTAACAATAGAGGGGCATATAGGGAAGAACTATATACCTATTACAAGCTATATACTACAGTTTAGTAGTATTTCAACATTTTTTCATAAACAGTAACAAATGTACTATATCAATACTATGAGTCAACAATTGAGGGGGGTTGGTTAGGGATAGGGGAGGATTAGAGTTTCCTTTTCTTTTTTTCTTTTTTCATCTTTCACTTTATTTCTTGTCTGGAGTAATGAAAAGTTTCTAAAAATTGAACAAAAATTAAGTGTGATGGATGCACAGCTGTATGAGAGTACCCAGGGGCAAGTGATTATACACTTTGGATCTTTGGATAACTGTATGGTATCCGAACAATCTCAATAAAAATGAAAGAAAAAAAATAGCAATAAGTAAAATAAAGTGTTAAGAACAAAGTAAAAAAAAATGAAAAAAGAAAACAGGTAGAATATTCTTCAAAATTTGTCAAGCAGAGAAAAAAAGGAAAGGAGGATGAAAAAATAAAATTGCACCTCAATTACTGACTTAGTTTAAACATCCTTTTCTTGTTTTATATTGAAGCTGCAAATTTTGTAACTCTGCTAATTGGAACTATTGATTCTGGGGTTGATCAAATCTTTTCTTCATTAAATATGATGTAAAAGTTAGGACTGTAGGAGATCAGATGTAAAGACAAAGTTTAATTGAAGAAATCTAAGTTTTGGACTTATCCTAGCTACTTGTTTAAGCCTGAACTCAACGATACCAAAATGTTTACCAAATGGGTCAGGATTATAAATGCAGTCAGATGTCAAAATTGTATTTTGCTCCCATCCCTTTTATTTATGCATGGGAAAGATGCTATTTAAAAAGACTTTCTGTTTACATTTTTAAATGACTGTAATATTTTAAAGACTAGTTAGTTAAATTGCTTTTGGACTATAAAACCTTGCATTCCAGTGCTGGGGCTCTTGTTGGATATTTGCTTTATGATAGAAGGATGGTTTTATATCAGGGTCAAATAATCTGTTTTTTCTTTTCAAAACTGCAAACTACCCATTGTCATTTTTTTTTCTCTTCCCCTGCCTCTTTGTTCTTAACTTTCTTGCTCTCTGGTTCCCAAGACAGCAAACCAGGTACACATATTTTTGTGGCTACTTTCCTGACTTAATTTAAATCTTACCTGGAAATCAAAAGCATGAAACAAGCAAACCAACAAAAAAAAAAAGAAAAAAGAAAGAAAGAAAGAAAGAAAAACAGCAGAAAGTATTTTATTTAACTACTGAATTGTTCTATATTTATGTGTGCTCTATTTCTAAATCATAATATATTTCGAAAATTTAGTATGTGACTTGTATGTGCTATACATACCACCTGCATAAGAGATTACTAGATGGAAAATGGGTAATTTAACATATTTCCTTAAAACACTTCTGATGTATCTTAAAAGTTCATGAACATTTCATTTCTTTGGAATAACCTGTATAATAGAAACTGAATTAAATACAAGATTTTTTCGTTTCCATTGGTTCAAGCAATCATCATAGGAATAAAATGTAGATTCACTTTATCCAACTATCTCTTTAACAGAAACAAATAAACCTATAAGGCCTAAATTGTTTAAATTATTTCAAAGTGAGTCACAGTAAGACAAAGGTTAAAAAAAAAAAAAAAAAAAAAAGCGTGCAAAACCATGTAGGTGAAAATACCAGGCTATCCTATGTCTCATTTTATTTTACTATGTAATTTTGTGCAACTTTACATACCTTCAAGCATAATACCCAAATTTCTACATTTTTGAAAGGAAGGGTTCCAACTATATCAAACAATATGATATGTTTGAACCATATCATATTGACTAAAACTGCAAAAAATAGTAATTCATTTATCTATTATTATCCACTTTAATGAATAAAGAATCTGAAGCTCAAAGCAAATAAATTCTCTCCCCCTCTCTCTCTCTGTGTATTATTGAACTTCCTGAACACTGAATCAGAGATTGTTAGAGGCAAAGTGAACCTCTGAGTTCATTTTGCAAATGCAACACTCTCATTTTAGAGACTGCAGAAAGCAGTGATGACCTATGCAAGGTCAGCAAATGAAGTTTCCAGTGTTGAAACCAGGATGTTTTAGCTCTTTCAACTCTATCCTGCCACTTCTCTTAAGGATTCCTAGGTCTCCCGCGGATCGAAACATCTGTAGGTACCATCCTGTGATGTCCTCCATGACAGACAAAGGAATTTAGTTTTCCAAAATAGAAATGAGAAATCTTTTATTAACTATAAAGAACAAAAGTTGCTGACAGATCTTACAGTTTCAAGGAAAGGGTATCACTTGTTAAAGCACTCTTTCTTTTTTCGTAGCCTCTGTAACATTAGTCAATGCATAATTTCAAATGGAAGAAGTGTTTTTTTTTTTTTTTTACCAGAACACTAATGTCATGTAGACAGTTGATGCAAGTATCTATCATTGATTTTTTTCTCCCTAGAAAGTTACAGATATGCTCTCTATTGATGCTGCTGCTATTGAAGAAAATACAGATAAGGAATTATTTGGCTTTTAGTTATCACCTTCTCATTATTCTCTGCCACATCACTGTGTATTCCTTCATAACAAGTGTTACAGCCCTTAATTATCAGTAAGTTAGGTATCTTATTTTTATTTATGTATTTACTATTCTGTCTTCAACTAAAATGTCATTTCTTTGGGTGGCAGGGACCATGCTTGTCTTGTTCTTTGGGGTATCACCAGTGCTCAGCACAGCTCCTAGTCCTTGGTCAATAAGTATTTGCTGAATGAAAAACAATGAACAACATTATACTCGTAACTAGTATGCATAACAAGAGATCAGGAACCCCGTAATTTTTTTTGCATTTGACTGAATGGGTATCTCTGTGCCTTTGTAGACGTGAATATTGACATCAAAATATTTCAGGTGTTTACGTCTCAGCGCATAATGAGATGAGGTATGTTCTTGTCATTAACCTCTGTATTTAAGGTCCTGTTATAACTTTGACTAATATTATTAACATCATAAACTAATGGAACTTTAATTTCAATGCATGAAACATGCCTTATTTAATTGTGCTAGGTAAAACAGATCAACTTTGGAATTAGACTGGCCTGCATTCAAATGTAGCTTTGCTACTTCCAACCTGGGTGATCTTGGACAAGTAAATTCACCTCACTGAGTCTCGGGAATTTATCTGTAATATATGAATATTAGGTGTAAAATTTACTACATGTTCTAGATACAATATGAAAATTTCCAACCCATTGGTAAAGGTCTTAAATGACTATAAGGAATTTGTTTTGAAGTATTCTAAAATTAGCAATAATCAGTAGTAAATACAATAGGTGTTCAAAAAATATATTTATTATTATTACTAATCTGTGGCAATGTCAAAGATTCAAACCATAGGAACAAACAATTACATGCCAAGCTGGTCATTTTGTGATTTTGGGACTTCAACATGGGCAGCATGAATGATTTCAAAGTAGTCTTTACAGTGATCCTTTTGCTCTGCTGGCAAGAACTCCCTTCAGACATACAAGACTTGGTGGTGTGCTGTCATTTTTTTGCCAACCCTTGTCCAGCCCAGCAGAGTGGGTTTAGAAGTAGTGCAGCCATAATGATAAGAGACTGGCTTAGTTTCAGAATTCTGTTATGCCCAAAATGATAGAAAGCACTGGGTTCTGGTAGCAAATTTCCGTTTTTTTTTTCCAATCAACCCTAACACTCACTCACCTTTCATTTTTGCATTTCTGTGCAATGAACTGAACACCTATCATGGGGTCAGTTTTTGTTTTTTTTGTTTTTGTTTTTTGTTTTTTTGTTTTTTTGTTTGTTTTATTTTGTTTTGTTTGCTCCAGGCTCTTAAAACTGCTGGTGTAGTTTAAAATTGATAAATAATCACAATATTTGTGATAAATGTTGCAGGAGGTAGAGGTACGTAAGTAATAGAATAGGGTATAAAGGAAGAAGAAGTTCTCTCTGTCTGCATGGGCAAGGGATAGTGTCACAGAAGTTTGAATTAGGAAGTAAAACAATCAGCAGATTTTCTCCCAGTGTGGCTGAGAACAGAGAGCTCACCTGTCATTGAAGCCCAAACCTCACCAGCTTCCTCTAGGAGCAAGCAGATCAATATCTTGAGCAGGCTGACTGGCATGCTGGAGCCAGATTCAGGGAGAGTGGTGGGACTGGATGTCAGACTGCCTGCTGTGCCAAGTGTAGTAGAATTCTGTTTTGGCTATCTATTGCTGCATAACAAATATCCCTAAAATTTAGCGACTTAAAACAACAATGATTTATTAGTTGTCATGATTCTGAGGGCTAGCTGGGTTCAGCTGGGCAGTTCTTAAGCTCTATGTGGAGTCTACTGCGGTCCCTCATGAGGTTGCATTCAGCTGGGACTCAAGTAAGGCTGGAAAGTCCAAGATGGCCTCACTCATATGTCCACTCCCTCACCTGAGGTGGTTGGAATGGCTGGGGACCATCTGGGCCTCTTTCTCTCCCTTTGGAACCCCTCATTCTCCAGGGATGGTTGGAACTCCTTAAAAAAAAAAAAAAAGCTTGCTTACAAGAGAGCAAAAGGGAAAGCTACATGTCCACTTAAGGTCTGGGCTTACAAGTTCCAGAACATTCCTTCTGCTACATTCTGTTGATCTAAGTAAAGAACAAAGTTGCCTGCAAGTTACACTTCACTTCTTGATGGAGAGAGAGGCACGCATCAGCAGGGATGAGAGAAATGGTTGGTGAATATCATTACAGACAAGCTATGCCATGTGTTCTTTTTTGCCAGGTGAGTGTCTTCAAGTTTTTGAACTAAAGTCTTTCTTACTTTAGTTCCAGCAATGGCCTCGGTTTCCATTTATGTAAAATCAAAACAAAGACTTTATCTAAAATCCATGAATGTGGTCCCATCCAAGTACATGTCTCAGGAGTCAAGGAAATGCATACATACATCCTAAAAGCAAGATCTGGAGGAGAATGCGGGAAAGGGACCAAGAAAAATGAGCATATCACTGATCCTCATCTATATAAAGCTGCAGAAAAACAAACAGAGCTTAGAAACTTTCCCACCTAAGACTGCGTACAAACCTCCTCACAGCCTCTTTCCTTTTTTTTTTTGCTTCAGCACCCAGACATCTTTAGATCACTTGTATCCCTGAGGTATCAAATAACATGAACAGGGGAGGGGTGTCTTTTTGAATTAACAACAGGCTCTTTGTCCTCTTTGAACGTGCCAGAGCAATACCTTAGCATGCAAAGAAATACTGGTAAATAGGGCAACCTTTTGCAAGACAAGTTTTCAGGAAATAGGTTGGCTTCGTTACATAGCTCTATGGCGTGTAACATAGACTTCTCCAAATGGATGATCCTACTTGCTGACCATGTGCACACTGATGGCCAGACTTTTGTGTCATTTTTCACATGGTTCTACAGTAAAGTAAGCTCTGACTGTCTAGCTACATAACTTGAAGCACTATTTTATTTGTCCTTTTTTTTTTTTTGCTTTCAAATATACACACATAAAGCCAATTTTGCTATTTTATAATTATTTCTTAGGACTTATTTTCATAACAAGACAAATAAACCATAATACAAATGATATATACATGTAAGCACTATATAACATATGAATGCAAACATATCAATATTAACATTAAAATCCCTGACCCATAATTATAGTGGTCTAACTGTAGCACTTTCTAGCTGTGGTGGTCTAGTCTAGTCAAGCTGGCTGTAAAATCTTGACCTAGTCAATTTAGAATGATTACCTAGGACTAAAAATGATTTACACAAGTAAGCAGTATTTATATATTATACAAACAAACCAATCTCCATGTTACATTCATGACTGAATCTTAGTGAAAAGGATACTGGCTTCTGTTCAAATCTAGTCTAGCTGAGTGTGACACCTTGAGCTAGTCCTAGTCAAATGCCTTGGAATGTGCTTTTATAATTTTCTATTGTCAAAACAAGGGATTAGAACCAGATTATTCCAACGGTCCATCCCCAGCTCTGACATTCCTTGTTTATGATAATGCATTAGAAGTTAATAACAAAGGCCAATAGACCTTCTCAGAACAACTGAATCACTTTACAGATCTCAGAGGAACAAAATGTCAGCATAAGAAATTTGGAATCCAATCTCCTTAGTCTCTTCCAAATTCCCATGGATTTCCCTTCTTACTCCAACGTCTCCCCATTTTATCACATAGAAGTATTAACAGATAAACTAACCATCCAACCCTTTAACTGAAGAGGATGAGAATCAATGAGTTTTCAGAAAAGAAATGTTCCATCAAAAGCAGACTTCACCTGCTCATAAATTCAAACTTTTGAAACTATATAATTGCAAAGTTGCTCTCTAGGTAAAGATTAATTTTCATCATGGCAAAGACTTTTATTCTACTCTCATTTATGCTGAGGATTTTTGTTGTTCTTTTTTTTATTGAGGTAAAATTCACATAACATATTCACCACTTTGACTACAACCAACATAACTTCTTTTTAGAAAAGTTGTAGGTTTATAGAAAAATCATGTAGAATATACAAAGTTCCCATATATTGCCCCCTCAAGACAGGGTTTTCCCTATTATTAACACTTTGCATTAGTGTGGTACCTATGTTACAAAATTGGCTTTATTTGAGTATATTTGAAAGCAAAAAAAAAAAAAAAAAAAAGTCAAATAATGTAGCTAGACAGTCAGACCTTACTTTACTGTAGAACCATGTGAAAAATGACACAAAAGTCTGGCCATCAGTGTGCACATGGTCAGCAAATAGGATCATCCATTTGGAGAAGTCTATGTTACACGCCACAGAGATATGTAACGAAGCCAACCTATTTCCTGAAAACTTGTCTGGCAAAAGGTTACCCTGTTTACCAGTATTCCTCTGGTAAACTGTTATTATAATTGCACTATTAACTACAGTCCATAGTTAACATTAGAGTTCCCCATAGGTGTTGTACAGCCCCATGTTGTTTTTTTTTAATTTTATTCTTGTAATATATACAATGTAAAATTTCTCCTTTTAACCACATTCAAATATATAATTTAGTGCTGTTAATTACTATCACAATGTTGTGCTGCCGTCACCATCATCCATGACCAAAACTTGTCTATCAACCCAACCAGAAATTCTCTTCCAAGTAAGAATATACTCCCCATCCCCTACCCTACGCTAGCCCCTGGTAAATGCTATTCTAGTTTCTGACTATCAAATTGCTTATTCTAATTATTTATTATCAGTGAAATCACACAGCATTTGGCCTTTTGTGTCTGACTTATCTCAGGCAACACGATGTCATCAAGGTTCATCTCTGTTGTCACATGCATCAGAACTTCATTCCTTTTTATGGCAGAATAAGATTCATTGTATGTATATTCCACATTTTGTTTATCCATTCATCTGTGAATGGACACAGGTTGCTTCCATCTTTTGGCAATTGTGAATAATGCCTCTATGAATATTTGCATACAAATATCCGCTCAAGTCTCTGCTTTCAATTCTTTGCTGTATATACTTAGAAGTGGGATTGCCAGATGACATGGTAACTATAATTTTCTGAGGAATCATCAAACTGTTTTCAAAGAAGCTGCACCATTTTAAATTACCACCAATAATGAAAAAGTGTTCCTATTTCTCCTCATCTTATCCAACACTTGTTATTTTCTGTTTTTTTTTTTCATAGTAGCCGTTGTAATGGAAGTGAAATGGTATCTCTTAGAGGTTTTGATTTGCATTTCCCTAATGGCTAATAATGTTCAGCATCTTTTCACATACTTTTTGGTCATTTATATCTTCTTTGTAGAAATCTCTATTCAAGTATTTTCCCCATTTTTCAATTGGATTTTCTTTTCGGTACTGAACAGAGGGATTTCATTATATATTCTGTATTTTATACCCTTATAGGTGGCTTCCAAATATTTTCTGCTATTCTGTAGGTTGTGTTTTTACTTTCATGATGAAGTTTTTTTGATATGCAAAAATTTTTTAAATTTTAATGAAATTCCATTTATCATTTTTTTCTTTTGTTTCTCATGCTTTTGGTGTAAAGTCTCAAAACCATTGCCTAATATAAGGTCCTGAAGATGCTTCCCTATGTTTTCTTAGAGAAGTTTTATAGGCCTTGTTTTTATACTTAGGTCTTTGATCCATTTTGAGTTAATGTTTACATAAGGTGTGAGATCAAGGTCCATCTTCATTCTTTTGCATATGGGTAGCAAGTTTGTCTGACACCATTTGTTGCAGAGACTATTCTCTCCTCATTGAGTGGACTTGGCACCCTTGACAAAAACCAATTGGTCATAGATGTGAGTGTTTATTTCTGAACTCTCATTTCAATTCAACTGGTCCATATGTCTATCCTTGTGCCAGTACCCTACTGTTTTGATTACTGCAGCTTTGTGCTAAGTTCTCAAATCAGGGAGTATGAGTCCTCCAACTTCATTTTTCCTTTTAAAGATGGTTTTGGCTATTGGGGGCCCCTTACCCTTCCATATAAATTTGATGACTGTCTTTTCCATTTCTGCAAAAAAGAAAAAAAATGCTGTTGTAATTTTTACTGGGATTGTGTTAGATCTGAAAGTCACTTTGAGTAGAATTGACATCTTGATAATATTTAGTCTACCAAACCATAGACATGAAATTTCCTTCCATTTATTCAGATCTTCTTTGATTTTGTTTAGGAATGTTGTATAGTTTTACATGTATAAGTCCTTTAAATCCTTGATTAGATTTATTCCTAGATATTTGATTCTTCTAGTAGTTATTTTAAAAGGATTTTTCCCTTGATTTTCTCTTCAGATTGATCATTAATAGTGTATAGAAACCCACTGATTTATGCATGCTGATCTTGTACTCCACCACTTTGTCGAATTTGTTTATTAGCTGGTAGTAGATTTGTTGTAGATCTTTCAAGATTTTCTTTATGAAGGATCACATCATTTTCAAGAAGGGAAAATTTTACTTCTCTCTTTCCAATTGGGATGATTTTCATTTCCTTTTCTTGCCTAATTTCTCTGGATAGACCTTTCAGTACAATGCTGTATAGCATTGTAACAGTGGCATCCTTGTCTTTTTCCTGACCTTAGAGAGAATTATTCTAGGCTTTTACCACTGATCATGTTAGCCGTGGATTTTTCACATGTCCCTTTTATTATGTTGAGAAAGTTTCTCTCCATTCCTAGTTTTTTGAATGTTTTTATCAAGAAGGGGTACTGGATTTTGTCAAATGCTTTTTCCTGCAACAGTTGAAATGATCATGTGTTTTAATCCCTTCATTCGGTGTATTACATTGATTTTCTTAAGTTGGCCCACTCTTGCATAGCTGTGATAAATCCCACTTGATCATGCTGTATGATTCTTTCAATATGCTGTTGGATTAGCTTTGCTGGTATTTTGTTGAGGCTATTTGCATCTTTATTCATAAGAGATATTGATTTTTAATTTTGTTTTCTTGTGGTATCTTATCTGGCTTTGATATGAGGGCCATGCAGAATCTATTAGGGTGTGCTCCCTTCTCTTCATTTTTTCTGGAAGATTTTGAGCAGGATTGGTGTTAATTCTTCAGCATTTGGTAAAATTCCCTGTGAAACCTGGGCTTTTCTTTGTTGGGAGGCTTCATTACAGATTCAATCTCTTTACTAGTTATTGGTTTGTTGAGATTTTCAATGTCTTTTTGAATGAGTTTAGGTAATTTGTGTGTGTTTAGGAATTTGTCCATTTCATCTAGGTTATTTAATTTGTTGGCATTCAGTTATTCATAGTATCCTCTTATACTCCTTATTTAAGTGCGGTTGGTAGTAACACCCCCCTTTTAATTTCTGATTTTAGTACTACGTATCTCTCTCTCTTTTTCTTCATTAAAGGTTCGTCAATTTTGTTGATCTTTTCAAAGACCCATTTTTTCACTTTGTTGGTTCTTTCTATTGTTTTCTTTTTCTCTATTTCATTTATCTCCTCATTAATCTTTGTTATTTTGTTTTCTTTTTCTCTATTTCATTCATCTCCTCTCCAATGTTTGTTATTTTCTCCTTTCTGCTTGCCTTGGGATTAGTTTGCTCTTCTTTTTCTACTTCTTTCAATTTTGAGTTAGGTCTCTGCTTTGGCATCTTCCTTCTTTTTAAAGGTTAGCATTTAGAGCCATAATTTTCCATCTCAACACTGCGTTTGCTGCATCCCATAAGTTTTAGAATGTTGCATTTTCATTTTCATTTGCCTCCAGATATTCCTAATTTCTCCTCTGTTTTCCTCTTTAACCCATTGTTTAAGAGTGCATTGTTTAATTTCTGCATATTTGTAAATTTTCCATTTTCCCACTGCTATTAATTTCCTGCTTCATTTAGTTGTGGTAAGAGAAGATACATTGCATGATTTCAATATTTTTTTAATTTATTGAGACTTGTTTTTTGACCTAAAAGATGGTCTATCCTGAAGAATGATACATGTGCACTCAAGAAGAATGCATATTCTATCGTTGAATGAGTTGTTCTATATATTTCTGTTAGGTCTAGTGGTTTAGAGTCTCATTCAAGCTTTGCATTTCCTTATTGCTCTTCTATCTAGGCCTTCTATCCATTATTGAAAGTAGTGTGTTAATGTCTCCTACTATTAATGTAGAACTATCAATTTCTCCCTTCAAATATGTCAGTATTCACTTCCTGTATTTTTGGGCTCTGCTGTTAGGTACATATATATTTATAACTGTTACATCTTTTTGTTGAATTAACTCCTTTATCAGTGACCATCTATGTTTCCTGTAACTGTTTTTGACTTAAAGTCTATTTTATCTGATATTAGTATAGCTACCCAAGCTCTCTTTTGGTTACTATTTGCATGGTGTATGTTTCTAGTTTTTACTTTTAACCTACTTTTGTCTTTGAATTTAAAGTGAGTCTTGTAGACAGCATATAGTTGGGTCATGTTTTTTATCCACTCTTCCAATCTCTGCCTTTTGACTGGAGAGTTTTTTAAAGCCTTTGTCTGGTATGTCCAAAGTCTAATCTTCTTCATTGATGGTTTCTGGATTTTTATGTTTTTACTTTGTGTGTGATTGCCAGTTTGGATATATTATGTCCCCCCCAAAGCCATATGGTTTAATGCAATCTTGTGGGGGCAGGCATATTAGTGTTGATTAGGTTGGAATCTTTTGATTGAGTGTCTCCATGGAGATGTGACTCAATCTACTGTGAGTGAAATGTTTGATGGAATTATTTCCATGGAGATATGGACTCTGCCCATTCAGGGTGGGTCTTGATTTAATCACTGGAGTCTTATAAAAGAGCTCACAATCAGAAGGAGCTAAGAGCAGCTGAGAGAGACATTTTGGAGACGGCCACTGAAAGCAGACTTCTGCTGAAACTTTGGAGATGCTAGCTGAGAGTTTGCTCTGGAGGAGCTAAGAGAGGACAAAATGCCCCAATAGCAACATTTTGAAGAACACACAGGTGCTGAGAGAGGAGCTGGAGCACAACCTGGGATCAGCAGATGCCAGCCATGTGCCTTCCCAGCTAACAGAGGTTTTCCAGATGCCATTGGCCTTCCTTTGGTGAAGGTATACTCATGTTGATGCCTTAATTTGGACATTTTCATGGCCTTCAGTCTGTAAATTTGTAATCAAATAAACCCTCTTTATAAAAGCCAATCCATTTCTGGTATTTTATATAGTAGCAGCATTATGTAAACAGTGGGCCATCATTTCTTTTTCTTTTTTGTACTATAATCTATTGTTGCACACTGTACATTTTCATTTTTTTAATGTTAACTCTGGGATTGAGTCTCAGAGTGGTCTGTCCCTTGAGTTTGTATCTAGCTAGTGGTATGACAGAGATTTCTTTGAGTGCCAGGAGCTAACAAAAACATACAAACCAATGCAAAAAACACCTTTCAATCTTGGCAAACTGGTTCTGTGTTGGCATACTCTCCTTCAGAGTTTAAGCCTCCTGTCAAGTTGATCAGCCAGAGGCAAATGTGAAGTGCAGGGGTCCTCTTTTCCTGAGTCTGCATCTTGTCCTAGGCTTTTGTTTGCTCATGGCCTTAGGAAATCCCCCATTTACAGGAATGTTAATAAACCCTCAACATTTTTCCCCTCCAGGGTGCTCTATTGCTTGACCTAGAGCAGGTAATCCTTTGCCTGGGTCCTCGTTGTCTTAATTTTTTTTCTTACACTGTTTAAGCTGTCCACAGCCCGCTTCTGTCTGCAGGGCAAGTTCTGTGAGGTGAGTCCTAGGGATGAGTTTCCTGGTTCAGTCTTAAGGATGCTGCCTGATTGATTGGCACCAACATACAGGCACCCCACTGTGTGCATAAGAGTTACTCTTCTCCCTCTGGAACAGGGCCAGGGACTTATAATAGGAGTGGAGGCTGGTTCCAACCTCTGCTGGGGAAGGGTGAGGAAAGGGTTTGCAAGAGTGCCAGAGCCCCTCCTACCATTTTTAAAGTTGAATTTTCTTGAGTTGGCACTCACCCAGTTAATGCAACCCTTCAACCATTTTTCAGAGTTTTGAAGAAAATGACTCTGCCAGTTGTTCAAGTTTTGCTAGTTCTTCAAAGATCCTGGTGGGGGCGGGGATCAGCATCCTGGAGCATCCTCCACCACCGTCTTGGTCAACTGGACCCCAACATCGCTTTCTAATGAAGAGTTTGGAGACTGGCAAAACAAAGCAAAGAACTGGCCATGGAAGGGAGAAGTTTTGTTGAATAGTCTCCAAACCGGAACTAATATGTTTAGTATACCAGGGACTCTCATAGCCTTGGTGGACTTCATAAACATCCAGTCCTGGATTGGAGCCCTAGCTATACCACTTATTAGCTGCATGCTCTTGGGAAAATTACTTCATAACTCTAAGAAATAGTTTCTTCTTGGAATAATGTTATCTTCAATATCCTAGATTGTTATTTGAATTAAATAGGAAAAAAAAAATCTAAGAAACCAGCGCTGAGCTTGACATACAGTTCATGCTCAAATTGTTTATTGTTATTACTATAATCGTCATCATTGTTGTCATCATCACTAAGCTAGAATCCAATAAAAATTTCATTAAAACCCCAAACTAAAGGAAGTATCACGAATGCTAATAATGTGGTATTTGTAAACTTATCATTATAATAAAGCATTAATAATTATGTCTTTGCTTGTAGGTATTAAATAGAGCAACTGAACTTCTACTTTCTAAGAATTTATAAAATAAATGATTTCAAATATTTGGGACAGATGTTACACCAATAAGTAAAGGATTTAATTTATGTGTAAGTAAAAAGGGCTAGTGTAAATCAAATGACTAATAATAGTATCCAGATGGGAGTAATTACCATCACCATTTTCTTCAGTCAAGAGAATGTTCTTGGAAGATGTTGCCCTAGACAAATCTTGTATGTATGTATTTAATTTTCTGATTACTAATTTGATATACAATCATTGTAAAAAATTTACTGTAGAGAAGAACACACAAAGATTATCCAAAAATATACATTATCCAGAGATAACTGCTATTAATATTTTATTCTGTATAGTTTATATTTCAAGCTTTTATTTTCACAAATACAGATAGTTTTTCCTTACACATTGGGTTCATAATATATATATACTATTTCTCAATATTTTGTTTTGTATTGTATCATAGCTATGTACAAAATTAATGTACTATTATTTACTAAATATAGTAATAGTACAATAATAGTACTATATAGTAATAATAATATTACAATAATAGTAATAATAATGTACTATTATTTATTCTATATTATATATAGATATATATATCTAATACGTTTTATGAATAAAATTCTGGTAGACATTCTTTTCAATTAAATTATGTGCAAAACATATATTCGCACAAGGAGAATTGTGGAATTGTTGGGCAAAGACTTGACCATATTTAAAGCTGTTGATCTATGATAGACTCTTCAGGAGTTCTTCTGAATTATCAAAATGGGAGTCTTGGAATGGGAGGAGCCTCTTAGATCTAGTTTATTCAGTTATTCCCACTGATATTCATCTATACCTCTTCTGAATGTCATTCCAATTGTGACAATAATTAAATTATGACATTTAATTATTTTACATATGTGTTTCTTATGCTCCCAATAGGCAAATTTTGGAGTGCAGATTATCATGTTACATATTTTTACACAATTATGGCTTGATAAATACTGCTTGCTATACTGTGTGCTATGTTCACAGTATCCAAGAACATTGAGACAAGTTAGAGAATGAAGGCAATTCAGAGGAAGGATAGGGAATTAATAATAGGAAGTATTTAAATGAGACTTTCAAATTCTTAATAGGATGACAAAATTCCACTGCTGATTTTCATAGCAAAATGAGATGGAACTAAAAGGTCCTCAGTGTTGCTTTTCCAATTCTAGCTTTCTGCTAAACAAGAAATAATATTTCTCTTTAGGATAGGAAAGTAGCTTTAACTAAATAAAGGATATTTAAAGCCAGGAGAAGAGACCAGATGCCAAAGGGAGAGTGTAAGGTGATAAGAGAAAGTCTAGGATCTGGTCTTTGCAGTCTCCAAAATGTACAGTCCAGGTAAATAAATGCATAGAAAGAAGAGCTGCAGGTTTAGAAGGGTTGATGGAAGCTAAGAGAGGAGAATATTTTGAGAAAAATAGGTAGTGGAATTATGTCCATTGCTGTTGAGAATCTGAATAACATGAGTAAAAAAGTCTAACAGTTTGGAAATGTAGAGGTCACTGATAAAAACAGTTTTGTTGGTGTGTTGTAGGTAGAAGCCAAATTGGAATGAGCTTGGATAGGTAGTGAGGAAAAGGAAGCTGGACATACTGATACATTTCCCATAAAATTTGGCTATGAAGGGGAGAGGGGAAAAATGGAACTCTAATGGAAGAGGATATGGGCCAAGGGGACTTTTGTTTTTCTAAGATGCGCATTATTAGAGTAAATTTTTTTACAGGTATGAATGATTCGTAGAGAGGAAGAGAGCAATGAATCAGGAGCGAGAGGTGATAAATAGTAAGCAGTCCTAGAGACAATGAGAGGCAGGGATCTAGTAGTTAAACATTCGTTTTGAAATGCTCCAACAGCACTGCTATGGAGAAATGTTAGTACGGTAGTGTTTTCAACTGCAGAAATTTACCAATTCCTCCCTAGCTTCTCCCTAAAATCCTCAATATAAGAGCTAAAAAAGTTTACACAGTGAACATAACTGAGGTGATATCTACAAATTTCAGTTGTGAGAGTGTGAAAATGTACAAGGCTCAGCAGAAGTGCAGTGATAAAAATCGAAGCAGAAACAGTACTGTTATTAACGTGCATACCTTTTTTACTGTTTCTGGAGAAATCGCAGAAGTGTCTAGGATAAACGTGAAGCAATACTAAGCAGACTTCAGGGCTACAGGCTGAGAGTAAGCAAAACAAATGTTCATTATATCAAGATAATGTAAAGTACTGTGGACACAGAACAGATGTGGAACCAATTCACTTAGTTTCAGGAAGCATGGCAACTATACCTTTTCAAATAATCATGCCAGAATCTTTCTGAGTACACAATCTATGAAAAAACTTTACTCACATTTTATGTAACCCAAACTAGAGCTTTAGTGGTTTCAAAAATCCCAACAAATTCCGTGTTATTCATGTCATTGAATGAGTTTTTATGCCATTTAAAAATTAAAGGAGATTGCACGTGTGAAAGCATGCCAAACAATGCCTGTTATATAACAGACAGTTAATAGTATACTAATTGAGTCAGAACTTTTACCCCAAAGGAAGGAAGCCAAGGGAATAAGGAATATGACATTTGAGTCTTTGTGAGGTGTTACTTCTTTAGAACCTAATCAAAATTTTTCATTTGGTTTTAGTTTATCTGATTATTAAGTAGGCCAAATATTAGGTAAATATTCCATATATTTATATGGAATAGAATTCATAATACTGGAGGGAAAGGGGGAATGGGTCATCAAAAGAGTCTTGTCAGAGATTTGAATGCGAACTCAATTTTGAGTGTATGCTACTTAGTATGTGATACTGTTCTTGCTTAGCCTGAATAGTAAGTAATATTCAACATACTTGATTTATAGATTCAGCTCTTTAGGAATAGCTTTTTAGCCTATTTATGTATATATGTATATAAGCTATCTATATAGAGGCAGCTTATAAGAATGCAAGTTGAACTGAGAAGCACTAATCCCAATCAATTATTTAGAAAAATTTGTTGACCAAATTTGCCTTATAGAAAGTGAATGAGGGGACTTCCTTATAAATATAGAAATAGTGTTAGTAAGAAGTGTTTGAAAGCAGTCTTGTCTGTCTCTAAGATTTTATGAATGAACTTAATGAATAGTCAAACTGTATATTATGTATATGTTTATATTAAGCATGTTTCAACTCATAAACTCACAGTAAGAGTATGTTTAAGAATTTTAATTTTTGAATGAGATACATCTCTTCTTTGTTTGTAGCTTGTCTTTTGATCTGCTTTTTTATTTCAATGAGACGTATGTTTGGATTTATGTTTTTTGTATCAAAGATCATTTTGTTCCAAACAATGCACATTCATTATAATATGATTAGTGTATACTATACCCCTAACTCTGGGTTATATTAATCTTAAATTAGTAAAATATAACTCTAATTGTTTTAATGTATTTTCATACTTGAAAGGAGTGACATTTCTGTCACTTCTTGTCGCTCAAGAAGCTTATACATCTTGAATCATGGATTTATCTGCTGAATTGGATGCAAAATGAGAAGACTGAGAATCATACTCATCAGGAGGCAAGAAGAGTGAGAGGGAAAGTTCTTGGGAAACCAGTCCTCCCAAGTAACACGCAACTCAGAAATACTCAATGAATCTTTTTGTTCCAAAGGCAGGTGACAATATGACCATCACTCACACTTTGCAAGAGTTAAAGACATTATATAAGGCTTGATTAAGAGTTGCCTGAAAGACAAAATGCAAATCCTGAAATTCCAGAAGTTTCAAAATGTCAACAGGGTTATATAAACAAGTTGTGTCCTGAGATAAGATTCTACCATTTATAGACATCTCTTATTAAGACTTAGAAATGGTTCTAGGAGACAGATCACATAACTGAGTAATCACTGTGTAAGTTTACTCTGCAGGCACAAAGGATATGAATCACTGAGGACATAGACTTGAATTCCCTGTCTTGCAGCTGTCAACTTGCTGTGATAAACGAGTGACATGGGCTTTGAATTTATCACTTTGTTAGTATGCAGGTCAACCGAAGCTTTCCTGGTGTGTCCTATTCATTCAGTTATGAATGAAAGAGAAGTCCTTTGATAATAAATGAAATGACTGAAGGATCTTCTTTAGATGTGACAATATAAAAGAATGTTTGTGGAAGTGGTTATTTTAGACAGTAACCTCAAAGGCAATTTCAACAAAATCAATTCTAACAATTAAAACGAGAGGCAAATGTTATTTAAAGAAAGTTAAGTAACCATGGACTTGAATCTTTTGAAAGATCTTAAGGCATTTTTCAGTATATTTAGGAAAGTTTTTTTTTTTTTAATGTAGGGAAGTGCAGTGGGAAAGGTCACATTTTCCATCGTAACTTTCCTTGGCTCAGAAGCAGCAAAATCTCTTTGCATATCAGAAATTTTTAAAATCTCACACCTGAAAGATCTGATGAAAGGGATAATTCTAGTGAATTAAATTATTAGGGGAAAATCTAAGCCTTATGGCATTTTAATACTATAAAGAAAATCAGCTCAAGAAAATATCAAGTGTTCTTATATCTATTCAATACATTCCCCCAGAGGTATTAGGTGAAAATACATTTGATTAAACATATAAAAGATGTTAATTAAGCCCATTAACTGGAGCAGATCCATGGTCCTTTCTGTGAAAATTTATGGTTTAGGGAGAAAACTAAACAACAGAATCTAGTGGTTCTCTTAGGTGTCATTTCAGAGTGCAAAGCAAGATTTGCATTTACTTGTCCAACAGGAAATTGTTGCAAGAGTCAGAAGTGCTTAAATTTACAATGTACATTTTACTATCAATTGCCAAACTTTCTCATAATCAGATTTAGAGATCATTTCCATCTTAAGATCACCCACAAAAATTATCACCCACACAGTCCCATTTCGAAATATTCTAGGATATTTGGTTGACATAAAACTGTCAAATTCTCCCCTCTTTGTTTCTTCAGCCATGTTCGATGATACCCTTTGGCATACATGCTCCCCATACTTTAGGAACATTCTACCAACTGCCATTATCCCTTTCATCAGAAACTTAGCTCCGTTACCCTTTCATCAGAAACTTAGCAAACCTATGGCTTCTGCCCAGAAGATTTTCTCCAGTTTGCTGAATAACTCCAATTCAACTTGTATTACTACTCCCAAATCCCCATTATTCCCCTCAGTTTTCATCGATTCTTCTAGGCAGACTAATCATTCCTTTCACTTTACTCCTTGGAATCTTGGATCTTTATCAGAGTATTTATCACATCCCACTCTAATTATTATTGGCAAGGTCACCTATCAATATTATCTTCTTCCCCCCTTTGGGGCCATCTTAATTTTAATAATGATAAATGGGGTCATGTGGTGATGATGGGTAGTCTCAATGGTCGTATGGTATCTGAGTCATAAAAAAGAACAAATTCTCCCAGATTTCAGGGTAGTATTCTCTGCTTGGTCTCCTTGAAGCCTCTATCACTGCATTTGTGGTGAGGGGCAAGTGCGTCTTCCCCTCCCTGGTGGGGGCGGGGAGAAGAAATTCCACTACACTCTAAGACACCTCTGCTAAGAAATTCTTTCTCTCATCTTCTTCAACCTCAGATCGTTTGTATTTTCGCTTTAGATAGTGTTACAAAAATGGGGTTCGGTCACCTCTTTAGCAAGCCTAAATGAATTCAGCACTTAGTTTTTTGGTTTTTTTTTCATTAAATTCAGTTTTATTGAAATACTTTCACACACCATACAATCATCCATGATATACAATCCACTGTCCACAGTATGATAACATAGTTATGCGTTCATCACCAGAATCTATCTCTGAACATTTTCCTTACATCAGAAAGAACCAGAACAAGAATAAAATAAAAGTGAAAAAAGAACACCCAAATCATCCCCCCATCCCACCCCATTTGTCCTTTAGTTTTTATCCCCATTCCTCCACTCATCCTTACACTAGATAAAGGGGGTGTGATCCACAAGGTCTTCACAATCACACTGTCACCCTTTGTAATCTACATTATTATATAATTGTCTTCAGGAGTCCAGACTGCTGGGTTGGAGTTTGGTAGTTTCAGGTATTTACTTCTAGTTATTCCAATATATTAAAGCCTAAGAGGTGTTATCTATATAGTGCATAAGAATGTCCACCAGAGTGACCTCTCGACTCCGTTTGGAATCTCTCAGCCACTGAAACTATCAGCACTTAGTTTTGAAGTGTGCATGTAGTCGGTACAAATTGTTTTGATTTTGACCCTTGAGGGTTTCAAGTGAAATTAAGACAGAAAGTTCTTTACAGAGACACCATGCTTCCAGGCAAGAGAGTTTTGGATAAAACACCCTAAGTTCCCCATATTATATAAAGGAATTTAAGGGCTTATAAAAATTGCTGTGTGTCCCACGTTGGCAGGAAAGCTAGAATTAATGGGGCTGCAGAGTGTCTTCTTGCCAAGAAGATGCACAGATCAATAGGAGTTGGGCTGATCAGTCCATGGGAATGAATGGAGAAAGAAATTCTTACATCTCAGTAGATCACCTCTAGCAGTGCAAGCTAGGTCAGTGTCAACACATATTTGAGGTTCAGTTTAGATCCAACACTTACCTGTCTAGTGGCTTTCTGTGGTTTGGAAGAAAGTCCTCTGCAGGGTACCTAGGAAGGGCTACCAGCTCTGGGTGGACACAGCTCCATGCAGGGCGCTGGCTGGGAAGCAGCGTTCAGGTTACATTGTCATCCAAGCATGTCCCCACTGCTGGGTAGCATTTCTGGTTGTGTGGTGATTTCTTTCTTTCTTTAAAATTTCTTTCTGTAAAACAAGTATCTGTCAACATATGCAGAAAATCATAATAAATTTAATTCCTAGAACACTTTTAATAATTTAGGATAACATTTTAAAAACAAAAACATAAACATAACTTCATTTTAAATGTCCGTTATATACACCTTTCAGCAAAGAAGAACTCAGAATTGAGAATTCCTCCTCATCTCCATGACAGCCATGAAAATGAATCATAGGATCATAAAAACCTTTAAAATTAAAGTTTTAAGGTTAGTGCCACAAAATAGACATCCCTCATAAAGCCACATACGGCCTGCTGCTTCAATGAAAGACAAAGAATAAACTGTCATAAAAGGTACTTCTCATAGTGATCTGTGACATGTGTTTGTAAAATAAGAGTTCTTTTGAAGTTGATACTTCTTAGTGTAGAGGGATTCTTAAGTGTGCACTTAAAAATTGATTATTGGGCCCATTTATATCCTAGAGCCCTAGACAAGCATGATTTTTATACCTGAGAGATGTTGCCTTATTCCTCATGCATAAATAAGTTAAACTCAACATCCTTGTTAACATTAAGACCTACGGGTCATTCTAAAAAAATGTGGACACATGTAAGTCAGAGTGTGTTATTATATATGTATCAAATTCCGTTAAGGCTTTGACTTGATGGTGGCTAAATTCCTTATAATTGTGATTATGATGACCGAGAACTCTAGCATACAGTCTGAGAAAGCTGGCTATTTTAAGTGTTCCTTATCAACTTCTGTGATTTGAGGGACAATTCACCATAGCATTTCAAACAAAAATACAAATTTTGGTACTTCCCCTTTTCTTATACTATGATCAGGTAAATTAATCACTACTTTTTCTGAAAGTATAATTATAGAAAGTATCATATAGTGGTGTTCATTTCAACATTATATCTTCAAATTCTTCATAATCCTTATCGCAAAATGAACTTCAAGAGAATCTCACTAATCCCAAGAAGTCACCTCCCCTCAGATGTTACTCCTTTCATCACCATCTATGTAACCAATCTCTAGGCTTCTAGCACTATAATCTAGTTTTGCCTACTTTATACTGTGTGTAAATAGAATCATGGAGTATATGTATTCATTTGTAGTTGGCTCATTTGCTCAATGTTATGTTTGCAAGATTCAACCATGTTGTGTGTGGCTTGAAGTTCATTCATTTATATATTACATTTGTATGATTACAGAGTTTATTAATTAAGTTTATTGTCTTATTATAAATAATGCTGCTATACATATTCTTATACAGGGTTGTTGGTGCATACTTGTACATATTATAGCTGAGAAAGTACATAGGAATAGAATTGTTGTGATATAAGGAATGTGGATCATTACAAAAGCTGTTTTACCAGTATATACTACAACCAAATTATGTGAGAGTTCTGGGTGCCATATAACAGACAACATTTGCTATGTCGATTTTTAATTAGAAACATTCTTGTCAGTGGGTAGTGCTAGTTAATTTGGATTTCATTTTCATTAATGTAAATAATTGATTTACTACCTCAAAAATAAATTTAGTGGACTTTGGGTTATCCTGGTCTATAAAGCACAGGTTCAGAAATTGTGGTAGGTTGAATTATGTACCCCAGAAAAAAAAAAAAAACGTGTTCTTAATCTAATCCATCCCTGTCATATGAACCCATTGTAAATAGGACATTTTCAGGATGCTATTTTTAGTTAAGGTGTGGCCAACTGAATTAGGATGGGTCTTAATCCTATTATGGAGGCATTATACAGAGAAAGCCATGGGGAAGAGCTGAAACACAGAACCTGGAACAGAACCAGAACCAAGAAGAGAAAGGAGAGGATGTCACCATGTGCATTGCCATGCGACAGGAGGTCAAGGAACCCAGGTATTGCCAGCTAGCCAGAATGCTACTATCCAGGGCAGCAAGCAAGCTTTCTAGAATCTGAAACCATGAGCCAATAAATTCCTGTTGTTAAGCAGCCCAGTGTATGGTATTTGTCATAACAGCCAGGGAATTGAGACAAGAATCTTGTCCATTTTTCTATAGAGATTTTTCTTTTCGTATTGATGTTAGGGGTTTCTAATCTGGAAACAGGCATTTTGTTGGTTTTGTGTATTGTAAATATGTCCTCTGTCTGGGGTTTGCCTTTTCACTTTCCTAATGGTATCTTTTGATGAACAGAAATTCTTAATTTTATTCTTGTCCTGTTTGTCAATCTTTTTGTTTATACTTAGAGGGTGTTTCTGAGTCTTGCTCAAATATTGCTTCATTTGATTTGGCATTTTATTAGAAATTTATTGTGTGTGTTCATGAGTGATATTGGCCTGTATCAAAATGTGCTAGGTTTAGCTACTACGGTTATGCTTGTGTGATAAAACCAGAAGGGAAGTAGCCCCTATTTTTATATACTCTGGAAGCTATTTTGTAATTTTGGTATTTTTTACTTAAATGTTTGATGATAAAGAGATTATTATTCATATTTTCTGTTTCTTCTTTAGTTAGTTTTTGTAATTTGTATTTTTAAATACATTTTTCAATTTGATCCAGATTTTTAAGTTTATCAGCATGAAGTTGTTCATAATCTCTTCTAATGATGCTTTTAACATGTGTGGGTTCTCTGGTTATGTCACCATTTTTATTCCTGATGTTGTTTATTTATGCCTTCAGAACTCTCAGTAAGGGTTAATTTCATTTGTCTTTTCAGAAAAAAGAAAAAAGAAATATTTTTGCCTTGGTTGTTTCTTTCTATTATGTATTTGCTTAAATATTCTATTCTTATCTTTCTCATTTCCTTTCTTTTTCTACCTTAAGATTTAATTGTCTCTCTTTTCTAAAGTTTTGGTTAAATTCGAAGACAATTTATTTCTAGCCTTTTATAGAAAAAGTGACTGTATAACCGTGACTGTAGCTGCACTCCATTTGTGTTGACATGTCACATATTCATTGTCACTTCAAAACATTTTCTATTTTTAATTGTAGCTTCTTTTTTTGGCCCATGGTTTTTTTAAAAGTGTGTGTCTTAATCTTAAATATGTATTAGCTTTTTATTGTTGATTCTGACTCAATTTCACTGTGGTCAGAGAACCTATTCTTCATGATTTCAATCCTTCAGAGTTTGTTGAGACTTTACTTGTAGTCCAATTTATGGCTAAATTTTTATAAATGTTCCATGTGTGTTAGGATAGAATGTGTATTATGTAGTTGAATAAAATATATATTCTATTAGATCAAGTTTGCTAATAATGTTGCTCAAATCTTTGCATTTCTCTCCTTTTCTAGGACTGTATAGATTCTGGGACTGTGTTAGTTTTGTTTTAGCTTATTCCATATTCCTTTTATACTTTTTTTTCTTTTTTCATACTGTGCTTTGGTCTGTGTATTTTCCACTGACTCTCTTCCAGATCACTGAACTTCTCTTTGCCCATGTTTATATATTAAGCCATCTATTGTGTTCTTAATTTTTCTTATTCTATTTTGCAGTCCTAAATTTTTCATTTATTTCTATTTTCCCTTTATTCATTCATTCATACATTTCTTTCTCCTTATTTTGGAAGATTCAGAATGGTGGTGGAACTCTACATCTATTTTCTCAAACATATTAAATATAGTTGTGATGTTCTAAAACATTAATCACTTGTTCTTCTTTTTCTCCCTTTATTTCTCTTGATCCTGCCTATTCAATATATGATTTGTAACTATTTTCTTTCATCTTGGAAGTTATCTTTTCACTCTCCTGATAATGTTCTTTGATGAACAAAAGTTTTTAAAGTGAAATGTATCTATTGTTTCTTTTGCTGCTCATGCTTTTAGTGTCGTATCTAAAGAGGTCTAACTTCGTTTTTCTTTTTTGTATGTAGACATACAATTTTCCTACCACCTTTTGTTGAAGAGATTATTCTTTCACCACTGCATGTACTTTGCACCGTTGTAAAAAATCAGTTGCAGTCCTGATCAAGATATGGAGTGAGAAACTTCAGGCTCTGTTCCCCACTGAAGCTTTGAACAACCAGTACAACCTGGCAGAACATCTTTCTCAAAGTTCCAGAAAACAGTTATAAGACTGCAGTAAAAGGGTGAGTGTTGAATCAATACAAAGCCTACTTAAAAGTGGTAGATCTCATGCCACCCAAGCTGGCCCCTCACCGCCTCCCCCCACTCTGGTTTGGTCCTGGTTCCAGAGGGAGCAGAGTAACCCACATGCATATATTGGGAGCATGCTTGCCTGACACAATCTGTCTAGTGGTGTTCCTGGGGTACTTGCTGTCCCAAAACTTGCCCTGTATGCCTTCTAGGCAGCCCACAGAGCTCTCTAAGAACACCATGGGAGAGCAGTCAAGTCATGCCGCCTGGGCAAGAGACTGCTGGCTGTTGGACACACAGTGTAGTGCCCAAGTCTGTGAAGAAACTTTCCTAGGGAAGAGGGGACATTCCTATCCAAGTAAATGGGGGAATTACTAGGGCCAAATGTGCATGCATGAGACAAGGAGTATGAACAGAAAGGGACATGGAGGCCCCTACACTTTGGCCTGGAGCTTTTCTCTAATGCCTTTGTATGGATAAGCTCTGAAGGAGAGCACTGCCCCAGGTCAGTCTACAAAGACCAGGAAAGGTACATTTTCCTTATTTATTTGTTTGTTTGTTTGTTTGTTAGCTCCTGGCATTTAAGAAAAGCTCTCCTATAGCTAGACACAAGCTCATGGAACAGATGCTTAAGAGTCTAAATTCCAGTGATAACAAATAAAAATATCAAAATGTCTAGGTTTCAACAAAAGATTATAAAACATACAAAGAAACATGAAATTATGGCCCAGGCAAAGGATATTGGAGATTAAAGCATTAGAACCCATCAGTGAGGAGGATCAGAACTGGGATGTTCCAGACAAGAATTTTTAAAACTGGTTCTAAATAGGCTCAAAGAACTAAAGGAAAGCATAGACAAAGAACCAAAGGAAATCAGGCAAATGATAGATGAACACAAAGAGTGTATCACTAAAGAGATGAAAATTATTGAAGGAACTAGATAGAGTTGAAGACCACAGTATCAGAAATTAAATATTCTCTAGAGGGGTTCAATAGCAGGTTGGAGCTGGCAGAAGAAACAGTTTGAACTTGAAGATAAGACAATTGAAATTACATATGCTTCTGCTCCAATCTGCTTCTGACCTTTAGGATTCCAACTAGTTATATTAAACTTTCTAACTGTACCCCCAGGTCTTCTAGCCTTTCTTCTATTTTTTTTACCTACTTTTGTCTCTTTGTGCCTTGTTCAAGATATCTTCTCCTAGCTCTTCAATTGCACAAATTTTCTCTTCAGCTCTTTTAATCTGCTATTAAACCACCTGTTGAATCCTTCACTAGAGTTATTTTTCAGTTCTAGAATTTCTATTTCTGTATTTTTCAATTATCCTCTGAAATTTTCAATCCTAGATTTATAACCTTAAACATAACTAGTATAATTATTTCAGAATTTGTTCTGATATTTGGAGCCCTTATAGGTTTGTTTCAATGGTTTGTTGTTGCTGCTGATTTTTAGTCATGCCGTCTTATCTCTGCAGGTGTCTGGTTATGTGTGTGTATATTTTGGATATATTGTGTATAAAATTGTTTGGTGAAATAATTTGGGAACAAATATATCTTGTTCCAAAGACCATTAATTTTGCTACTGTTTGCTGCAGGGAGAATGGGGGAGGGACACTAGGAATTTGGGATTGCCTTCATATAATTTGCGAGTTTGAGATTATTTGAACCTGTGCTGCAGTCTCTGGAAAGGCCTATCTACCTAAAGCTCATGCCAACCCGAGAGTTGGGCCCTTTGCCATCCCAATCTACAGTGAGAGAGATTCACCAGTCCTTCCCTATTGGAGGCCCCTGGACTCCAGTTTCCATCTTCCTGTCTACGTCAGACTTCCCCCTTGAGTTTCTTGGCTTCTCTGTCCAGATGTGGCAAATACCCCCAGGAGAAAGGAAACCTAAATCCTAGGCATACTTCACTGGGGCTCTATCCTTTCTCAGATTTTGATCTCGTAAATTTTAACCATCTTTTCCACTCTCAAATTCTTTGAAAACACATGATTTGTTCCCCAGATTTTCTAGTTATCCTTACAGGAGTTTGGGTTCAAATTGCCTAAGCTATTTTAATGAAAGCATAAGTGCCTCTAATAACATTTTAAATTATTCTTATGATGCTTAAATGTCATTTGTGATTTTGTCATTTTAAATTTATAGCCTTTGATCCATTTGAAATTTGTTGTGCTATAAAACACATCCACAACACAAACTTGAGGCATTATTACATAAAAGAATAAATGATCACATTGCTTTTCTCAGTTGTAAAATTGTATTCAGCAAATAGTGAACCCATAGTTTATTAAATCTCATTGAATTTCTAATTGGCCACTCAGAAAATCTGTTAATTAGAAGTTTTCATCAGCGGCAGACTGATGTGAAAGTACATTAACTTCAATCCAAGTCTTTCCATTCATCAGATGAATGAATTTGGGCAAGTTTTTTGTTTTGTTTTGTTTTGTTTTAATTCAATGTACTTTCTTTCCTTTACCTGTAATATGTGATAATAATACTTCCCTTACTGGGTTATTGTTAGCATTTAAATAGTTATTGGGTTGACTGTGTTCACCACAAAGTAGATATATGTTAAAGTTTCCTTCTCTCTTCTTTTCCAAAAATGAAAGGTTGCTATTTAAAAAAAAATTCTGTAACTACTTGTGCATATTTTGAAGTATTAAAGGAAGTGACACAAATTTCTATTTAAGGAGTCATCTCAAATGCATGTTGCAACTTGTCATCTAAATGACACTTTAGAGGAGAAAATTACATGAACATTTTTGGACCTGATGTCAAGTTAATCCTCCCTCTGTCATTAATTTCAGATTCTGGAAAATGAAAGCAAATGGCATGCATAATATTTCACAAATCGTATTTTGTCTTTTCAGGATATCCCAGCCTCATCAACACGCTAAAGTGTTGTTACAACGTCCCATTGTTCTCTCACTTCTTATCTACAATAGATAAACTACTTTATGTAAGCCATTTTTATTCACAGCAACTCTGTTACAGTTTTGAAGGATATATTTAATAGAAGAAAGAAGGGGGGAGTAAATTATGTGTAAAATAAACAATCAAATTCTTGTATACCTCTCTTCAATGGTATAGCCAATTGCATCAATTCGTAAAGGAACACTTGGGGTAAATATGTTACAAGTTAAAAAAAGGTGTGAGAGGCTAAAACGTAATACATATGTATCTGCAGATTTCAGATGTTTGAATGCAGTACATGGTGGGGAGTCTTAGTAGTACCACTAGAGAATCTTTTGAGGGATTCAGATGGTAACAAAAGTTCATTAAACATTATGGTCTAATCTAAAGTTTAAAAACAGAAAGTATTCAAACAAAATGCTTATATTTGCTTTTGACACTTCATATTTTTGTGTTTTAAACAATCCTATAAACTATTTGGAAACTTACTAATGATAGGGAATTCTTGGCCTCCCTTAGCAACAAAAACACTTTATACTCAGACTAATCACACAAAAATAAATTAACAGATATTGTTTATTCGCCGTACACAAGGCACTCCACTTAGCACTTTTACATTCATTATATCACTTCATCCTCACCCCAAATCTGTTAACAGAGGTGTGAGCTGCCGAAATAGATAGGAAAATAAATAAATACACATAACTCACAGGTATAGATTTTGTTTAAAATCATAACCATCCTGGCTGTTCTCTAGGTTTATTTTTGTTCAAGTCAGTCATATGCCATCTAGTGATATTGTGAAGAACTGCGACATCATTTATTAAGATCATATATTTTCCGACAATGGGCACTTTCCTTTAACAACTCTCTCCTTTTGCTTCTTTTTCTTTTCTTTATTTCTTCCTATTCTTTTTTTTTTCTTCTTCTTCTTTTCTTCCCTCCTTTTTTTTTCATGTTGGAAGTCAGTCAATTGTATGGTAGGACCGTAGTACTTAACAATTTCTGCATGCTTGCTCCAGGCTACTCTAACATCAGAAGTTTGTGCTACTGATTAACAGACAAAAACATCAGCTTTGATAATCATAAATAAAGACAAAGTAAGAAGAAAAAATAGTCAATAGAAATATGTGAATAAATATATTGAATGCCAATTCTCATTAGACAAAAGGCAAGAAGAAATTACTTTTAATTTAAAGTATATTGATATCACCATACACCTAATGCATACTTCTGAATCTTGTACTACTCTTCTTGTCTCTTTAAAAATATCCTAAGTATTAAAACATTCTTAACACTAGAATTTCTCTCAAAAGAATAAAAAATTTTGTTTCATTCCTTGATGTCATTCAACCAGGCTGTTGCAGAAGTTAGCTGCCTTATCTACATCTTTCTATTTCTGTTATTAAAAAAAGAACATATGTCTGCATGCATATTGAAAGAAAAAAATGTAATTGCAATGCCCACATAACAAGGTAATGAATCTGCTACATTTCTTTATCAATATATTTTATGTTTACTGTACTTAAAAATACGGTGATTTTACACTGAGCCAAGTTAATTATCTTAAAAACTAAATAACGATAAGATTTACTATTGTGGGCTCAATCTCTGAAACAAGACTACAATAAACTCAGGGTACAGAATCTTGATGTGCTTTCTAAAGTGGCAACTGTCTTCATGGCAGGATATATATAAGTATAGCATAAACTGTCCGTGAAAGACTATTTGGATAATTGTCTCTGCCACCCAAAATATCTCTTAACATCCTAGCTAAATTTTCAGATTTCTTTGATTTAGAAATTAAGTTTTTGGCTATACATTTGAAGAGAGAGTTTAATATTTAAATGATCCTATAAGAAGTAACACCTGAAAGGATGCAAAGAAAGGACTGAGGACCCATCTCACAACCTTTCCTCCAGGCCTGAGGTTCATTTGATATCAGGTCATAGAGGGTGACATGGGGTAGAAAGAAGGGCACTCTAAGGAGGGGGAAATTATACGAAACAGGAAACCAGAAAAACATTTTGCCTTCTTGGCCATTTTTCCTCTACCCCTTTCATAGTTGAGAACTGAAGCAAAGCTTCCATTCCTAGATGAAGGGAGGGCTACAGGCAAATACTAGCCTCTATCTACAAGCTGGGTGACAGGAGGAAGAGGTGAGAGTTATCAATTTTATGTGACAGTTCTCATGGGGGTGGGGCAGAAGTGTGGAGAAAGACAACAGCATGGGACCACATGCCACCTTCTGTACGTGTGCTGTTAACCCCAGATCCTGGCTTTAAATTTAGATGGTTGAAACAGTCACTAAGGGCACTGTTCTCAGAATAACAACATGAAGTAACCTTTAAAAAAAGTAATGAATGTGCAGGAGACCAGGGAGAGAGAAGTATATCTAAATGCAGTAATAGGGGAAATAAAGTATTAATATAAACTCCATGACACTATTCATGTAATTCCATATAATGCTGATTTCCATAAAATTTTCATTCTTTATACATCAGGTTGCCTCTATGAAGGGGAACAACAGCTTACACCAGGAAGGTAGGTATTTTATATATGTGTATGAGCTTCAGAAGATGTTCAACCTCTAGATGGTAAACTGCTATGTGAATTAATAAAACATTCATGACAATTTATTCCTGAATAGGAAGATAATAAATTGCTTAGTAAGTATTTTTAAATGAATCAATTGCATAAGGAAATTACTTAAATTATTTTATATAAAATTTGTTGGTGTTTCAATACAAATGAAATTTTTCTAAGCCTACTTCTTATCTCTCTTTTGCACACACACACACATTATGTATACATACTTCCTTTTTCATCTTGAATTTTCTTCTGAATTAGTAGACTTCACAGGCCTGATCTTGGTGCCAAAATGAACCCCTTTCATTTGCTGATTGAGATCTGGCTCAACAGCCAGTGCTCCCTGCTGAGTCCTTACAGAGGATGCATTCATATTTGATCTTCATTCATTCATTATCAAACATCAAACCTTTGGAAGATAAAACAAAGACCCAGTGAACAATGCAAGCGAACTTACTGGTTTGTTTTCATCTTCACTCTCAGATGAAAGAATTCTTCAGTAGCACCCCCACTATACCAATAATTCATCCAGGTAATTGGTGGGGAGCCCTGAGGGGAATGACAACCCTGTCCAAATTAACCTTCTACATCCCCTGGTGTGCAGGATTATCTCCAACATCAGAAGTATCTAATGAGAACTTGACACTCCTCAGTATTATGTTGGCTGACCCAATCTTGCAATTAAGTATCAAAAATTCCCAAGCCTTTTGTGAACATTTACAAATTTCGTAGCAAGATCTCCACACAAGCAAAACAAAAGGCTTTAGTCAGATTCTCCTTGGAGGAAGACTTTAATGGCAGGTCTGGACAAGTACCAGATTTCAGTATCAAAAGATCCCAGTGTGTGTAGTTCTGCTGCGTTGAGATTGCATAATGATGGATACATCACATTTTCTTATTTGTTAAAAAACGGGTGGTGGGGGACTCTTCCCTTCCTCAAAGGTTTTTGAGAAAATAGATGAAATCATAATGTGAAAGATGCTTTGTGAAATGTGAAGTAGCACACAAACGCTTGGTATATTTATTATTATTATGACAAATATTGATATTATTACTTGCTCTCATCAGATAAAACAAAAAGACAGAGCATCCTTGGTCATGATTGACTGCATGTAGAAATGGTTGCAAACTTATGATTTGACAGTACCCGAGGGCTCATATATGTACATCTTCTGCCCCACTTAAAATTCCCTCACTGGAAATTTATTCTTTGGTTTAAGACAAACACGTCAACTTATGTGTCCTTTTGTGATTAACTGTTGTAGGAATCAGCAGACAACAGTACTTATAGAGATGCACCGCTATACTGTGTGATAAAGGAAGTAAATTCACAACTGCTATATGCAGAAACCAGATCAATTTTTAGAACTGTGGCTGGTTTAAGGTTTTTGGTGGTTTCTCACCAATGTTGACACCATTTTTTATTACAGTCTTGCTGTTCCAATCTGACCTGCCAACTCTAGGCACACTATTTTGGACCTCAAAACTAATTCATGTCATATTATTGATTTTTTGGATCATTTGCCATACACTCAACAGTGGACTCACAGTCAAGGTAACCTATGGACTTCCCATGCTCCCTACCATCAAGAAACATCTGAAATTTCTGAGCATTGAAGCATCCTTCTTGAGTGATAACCCCAAAGGATTTTTGTCTCTATCTCCATCACCCCCTTCTGGTCCACATAACTTCATAAGTTTGGTCACTTATGTGACTGACCCCAGAAAAGGGATCACCTCCTCTTGGTGGCTTCCTGGGTCATGATTAGGATGAAAGGAGTGGAGGGTTACATAGACTTATTTTGAAAATTCAGGATTCTGCCCTGACCATTCCTGAGCATGATGCTTCTTGCTTTCCCTTAATAGCAACCCCAAGCCCACTTTGTTGGTACATTCTCCAGACGGCACACTGACCTAAAGGGTGCCTAGGAGATTCAAATTTAAATCTGGTTCAGACCTGATCCTAGATCATAAGACTAATGTCCACTTGGTTAAGTACGCTGCTCACCAAGTCCCCATCCACTGGCTGACATATGCAAAATGGGATACAATTGGGTCTCTGAATGTTTTATAAAAACACTCTGGTCCCTCTTGTACATGTCTCCTTGAGACAAAAGATCTGGATGCTGGGAGGGGATGATTGGGAGAAGAGTGAAGCTTTAGCAACTGATTTTGTGATTGTTGAAGAACAACAACCTTGACATCTGGGGAGGGAACACCCCAAACCCCAGCAGTGACTGGGGGATGTAATGATATATAAAAAACTAAATTAAGATAACAGGACATATGATAGTATCTTAAGTCAGGACAATGCTTTGGAAATCTTGCAAAGCTAGTTCCTGTGCATTGACTCTGGACTGCCTTGGATATGTAAGGTAATTTTATCAGGTCATATCCCAGTTGAAGCTGCTGCTGAAAACCATGGTGGCTTTACATATGGGATACATGCTCTGCTAAGTATTTTAGGAAGTCAATTAAAAACTATAGAGAAATAAATTAAGGAAGAGATTTCTTAACACATATACAGAAATTTGCTTTTTTATTGGATTCTCTTAGACGGCCAGGATCAATTACCCTTAGACAGATGTAAAATTTAATAAATCAATTTTATATTAATTAGGTATAGACATTTAAGTTCATTCTCATCACTCTACCTATTTTAATGTTGGCAAAAGAAGATGATGATCCTTTGCCCTTTAGGAAAGACTTCTGGACAATTGAAGAAAAATTCACTACAGTTTATTAGATAAAAAAGCATGAAAACAAATCTAAATTCTTAAGGTTTATAATAATTAATTAATTTATAACATGCAGAAGAAAATTATTTTTTCTGCCACATATAACTAAATTTATAGAGATACACACACTCACATGTAAGCACATATGTATTTATATACAGGTACATATATATGCATTTATATATTTATATGTATGTACATGCATCTATATACTTTACATGATCATTGACTGAAATGTTGATATAATATTTTTCTTCCAAATATTTTTAAAGATACATCAATAATTAGGAATTTTTACTTTATTCCCATGTTTAAGATAAATCAGTTTTAATGACACATATTTTAATTATGTGAAATTGGAAACATAGAGCTCTATAGTTATTCAAGAGGACCTATAAAAAATAATGAATTTAAAGTTGTTTCTGTATTTCAAAAGCAATTTGAAAACAATTCTTTCAGAATTTGGTATGCAGAATCTTTGTTAGCTTATTGGCTTTCATGTTATTTCATAAATTAATGAGTGTGTATTTTTTGTCTGAAAATTTTATGACATGATTTCCTTGTCTTGTCTCTAAGACACTATATTACAATAGTTCTTTCTTCCTCTCTTTTTTTTCTTTCTGCTCACTTGCTGGCTTTCTTTTTGATGGTATATAGCAAAGGTCTTCCAAAGCCATTGAAAAATGTTGTTTTACAAAATCACCAAATATTTCTTGGAATAATAATTCCATAGTTGTTGAATAACAATATACCAAACACTAAAAAATTCTAAGAGAAAATAAATTCCAAATATTTATAGAGGAACTACTTTGAGAATTTTATAGAAATATACTCGTTTCTTTTTCTTGGCACCATATCTTGATTCTTATAATATTGCTTTTCAACTGAAAAATTATTTCAAGGCTTAATTTCAAGCTCTCCATGTTCTCTTTTTAGAAGTTTGACAAACACAAAGCTGGCATCTCAATTGTTTTAAAAAGCTATAAATATAAACTAGGAGTAAATGCTGTAAGTATAAATTAAGGAAATTGCAAAACAAAATCTACTAACATTGATGGCAGGCAGCCTATATCTGGGAGCACCTAAAAAAACATTCACTCTCCGTGCCAGAGGCTTTCAGCTTTAAAATCATTTGTGCCTTGAAAAAATAAAAACAATAAAAATTTCAATGGAATAGCTCCCTGTATATAAAGTTTTGCACATTTGTGAATGCACTGTCTTATTTTAAACCATTATAAAAATCCATGCCACAAATCTTCAGCTCACTGAAGGTTAAGTGTTTTAACATAAGACTCACATTGTCTCACCACTGATCCTTCAGGAGGAAATGCTTTAATTTTGGCAGAAATATCCACAACATTTAAATATTTATTATATAAGCCACAAGCTGTGCCCATATCTGATGAGAATTTCAATGGAGTTTTAAGTTACTACTCAATTTTAAGCTGCCCATTCAGATCATGGTTCCATTACTTTCTGTTACTGTTGTACTTGATGAATGATTCTATGCAAAGGAAGGCTTTCTGAAGAAGTCTGGAGGTTTTCAACCCTTTCCTTCTCTTTTTTCATTAAGGTAGTTTTTTTCTGAAACCTAATGAAGCAAATACACTTAGGAAAAGAGACTTAATTTCTTATGCCTAAAACTTTCATTTGAGGATCCAAAGTATAGTTCTTTTTCTAAAAACTTGGAGTTTGAGAAGCTGAGGTTCATTTTAAATCACAGGACACTTCCACACAACAAAATAAAAAAGACTGGATGCAATAAAAGTCTAACATTCTCATAGCTGTCATACGCTTTATAGGAAGGAAAATTCTGGTAAGAACAAGAAAATTCTGGCAGCCAGGAGTCCCATGGTTTCTATTCTAGGTTTAGAAGAGTCCTAATTTAAAAAAATATTAATATTTAATCAATAAATCTTATACCTGTACAGTTATCATCTATATTTTACTGTACACATAGATACCATAATAAAATTATAAAGTTGTTAGGTTAAACAAATGCTTTGTCTTATACACATTCTATCAAATCAGCAAAACGTTTTAAGAATTTAATCCTAAGAACAGAATTATTGCAAATTCTTTTTGAATTCAAAAAGTAATATTGGTACATGAAAATAATTCCAACACTATGGAAGTTTTAAAATTAAAAATAAACAGTTCCCTTTTTTCTTCCCCAAGTCCCAGTATAATTCTTCAATGTAAACTTCTATTGAGTTATTGGATACAATTTCAGAGACTTTATCTTGTATCAAAATGGCTTTCAGTTGGTTTGCCAATGTCTATGTGTGCCTAAATTCAGTGGATATTTTTGGTATTACCTTACTTGATTTGTTAACAAGCTTCACCTCTATTGAACTTTATTTATTTGAAACATTCTCATCTTCCACTTCCTAGAATTTGCCATTTTGCCTTTGCCAGAAACACTACCCTCCCTCTTTCCCACCTTCATCAACTCAAGTCTTACTCATTCTCCCACTCTCAGATGGAGTATCAAGTTCTCAAGGCTTTGTTGCAGTCTCTGATGAGGCAAGTCGAATCACACCTGTGTCTCTCTCCTTCACAGCAACTACAAGAGTGCTAATTTTACATTTGTTAACGAAGTTATTTAATTAAAGATCTTTTACTACTGCAGAATAATCTCCAGGAAGACAAAATATATATATGCACAACATTTGGAATGTAGCAAGCATTTAGAAAACCCTCACTGAATGAATGAATGAACAAAAATCTCTTCAACAAAATCAGAGCATATATATACTATTCTGAACTTCACACTCCTTTCTTCATTATACATTTTGAAGATCGCTTTCACCCTCTTGCAACTTACTAGAGAGCTGTTATCTTCCCCTAATAGCTTCACTTTGAGAAGTATCGCTCGCGGCTGTTTCATCAGTTGCTTGAGAATGGGAATGGGATTAAATTCACTTTGGGATCTGAAAAATGACCAACTTAAAGGGTCAATTTTGTGACAATGTGGGCTTCTACAAAGATTGATGATTTTAAATCGCCTCCTTGGGCTTGTGATAATGGAAAGTAAACCAAAACAATCTCAGGCCTCTGTTCAAAGAAACTACTAAATTAATTCTTTACTTTGAAATCTGTCAATTAAAGAGAAAGAATTAAGAATTTATTCTTCATTTAAATTGACAATTTGATAAAGTAAAGCTTGAGAATTCTTGGAAAAATTTAGGTGGAATGACCTGTTTTTGTAAATCTTGATGAATCTGTCAGGCAAGGATTATTAATTGTTGTGAAATCATAAGATGAGTGGTTCATGGGGCATGAACATGTAAATGGCACCAAAGTAATAAAGCAGAAATTATTTTCTGTTGGCATGGGAAAATCTTAACTGTGCAATGGCCTTAGCTTAAGCAATAAATCAAACAAATAAAATCTGTGATGTTGGATTGGCTCTTGACATTTGGGAAAGCATGAATAAGGAATGGTAATACAATATATCTAGAAAATATGATTTGTTTTAAGTCATATACTGTTACTTGACTATACAGTGAAATACTCATTTTCTTAAGATGCATACCAAAGTTAAAAAAAAAATGAAGAGGAGCAAAATAAAAGCATTTTATGACACACTTAAGTTGAGAAGTTTGTTAGCGGCAGATCATCATATCAAGCAGGAAAAATGAAATGACCCCAGAGGACAGGTCTGAGATGCAAGAATGAATAAGGAAGAATAATAACAGAAAAATATGAATAAACCTTGACTTATAAAATAATGAGTAATATCTAGTGTAGTTTAAAATGAAAGTAAGTGGTCAGAAGAAGATGGCGGCATAGAGAGTCGTGGAAGCTAGTTTGTCCCCCTGGAACAACTAATAAACAACCAGAAACAACTAGTAAATAATCTGGAATAACTGCAGGGGGACAAACATGACTCCCCACTCATCATACATCAACCTGAATTGGGAGGAATGCCCGAGATGGCAGCATAAAATCTGTAAGCAAAATCTGTGGACCTGAGCTGGGGGCTCTCTCCCCCCACTGCCCAAACTGCAAAGCCTCACAGTGCTAGAGAGCAGCACTCTCCAAGCAAACAAACATATCTCAGCCCAGCTCCAACTGGGGTTTTAATTAACAAATGTGGGCTGCTCAATATAAGATACGAATCCCCAACAAGCAGAGGCTTTTGGTGACGACTGACCTTAGAGAGCCGGAGGGTGGCCACAGACTGGCCCTAAAGGGGGCTTTCTGTCCCTTTCTCAACTCAGTGGAGAAAGCCTCAGCCGTTTTCAGTTCCCAGTGCTCTGACCCAGACAAGGGTGAAGACAGCATAGGCAGAGAGACTATTCAAATGTAAATGACCTCTCCTAAGAGGAATAACGTGGTGCCAAACTCCACTACCCACCTTGCATTTAGAACAAGACCTTAGAGCCTGGGGGAAAACAGCCATGGGCCACACCTCCTTACACAAATCTGGAGCTATAGGCTGACAGGTGCCACCTGCTAGGCAGAAAAGCACAGTGACTTGAGGCCTCATAGGGTGTACCAATCTTCTAAGACACCCTCAGGGAAACCAGATACTATTCCCTTCTTCCAAGACCTGAGCTGGTTCTGGTCTGGGAAAACTTGATTGGAGTAACTAAGGAACCAGATGCCTAGACAGCAGAAGACTACAACCTACACTAAGAAAAATGAAGTTATGGCCCAGTCAAAGGAAAAAACTTACACTTAACTGAGATACAGGAATTGAAACAACTAATACTGACTCAATTCAAAAAGTTTAGGGAAGTTATGGCAAAAGAGATGAAGTGTATAATGAAAACACTGGGCGAACATAAGGTAGAAATTGAAAGTTTGAGAAAACAACTGGCAGAATCTATGGAAATGAAGGGCACAACACAAGAGATGAAAGACATGATGGAAACATACAATAGCAGATTTCAAAAGGCAGAAGAAAACACTCAGGAACTGGAGAACAAGGCAACTGAAATCCTACACACAAAAGAACAGATAAAGAAAAGAATGGAAAAATATGAGCAATGTCTCTGGGAACTTAAGGACAAAACAACAAGCAGGAATGTATGTGTCATTGGTGTCCCAAAAGGAGAAGAGAAGGGAAAAGGGGTAGAAGCAATAATAGAGGAAATAATCAATGAAAATTTCCCATCTCTCAAAGACATAAAATTATGGAACCAAGAAGCATGGAATACCCCAAACAGAATAGATCTGAACAGGCCTACACCAAGACACTTAATAATCAGATTATCAAACATCGATAAAGAGAGAATCCTGAAAGCAGCAAGAGAAAAGTGAACCATCACGTACAAAGGAAGCTTGTTAAGACTATATGCAAATTTCTCAATAGAAACCATGGAGGCAAGAAGGAAGTGGTGTGATAAATTTAAGATACTGAAAGAGAAAAACCACCAACAAAGAATCCTATATCTGGCAAAACTGTCCTTCAAATATGAAGGAGAGCTTAAAATATTCTCTGACAAACAGACAATGACAGAGTTTGTCAACAAGATACTTGCTCTACAGGAAACACTCAAAGAAGCACTGCAGACAGAAAGGAAAAGACAGGAGTGAGAAGTTTGGAAAACAGTTTTGGGAGATAGTAGCACAGCAGTGTAAGTACACTGAACAAAGATGACTGTGAGCATGGTTGAAAGAGGAAGGTTAGGACCATGTGGCACACGAGGACGAAAGATGAAAGATAAAGACTGGGACCATATAACTCAGTGAAACCTAGGGTGCTCAATGATTGTAATAAAACATACAAATATGTTTTTACATGAGGTAGAACAAATGAATGTCAATATTGCAAGTTGTTAAAAATAGGGTGGGATTCGGGAAAATACAATCAAGGCAAACTACAGACTATAATTAACAGAAACATTATATTATGCTTCCTTTATTATAACAAAGGCAATATACCAAAGCTAAATCATATGGGGGGGGCATATAGGGGAAGGGTATGGGACTTCTGGCATTTGTGATATTGTCTGACTCTTTATTCTACTTTAGGTTAATGTTAGCTTTCCTTTTGTTGCTTTCTAGCTGTCATTTTTTTCTGTCTCTCTTTTGTCTTTTTCTTTTGTCCCTCTACCTTCTTTGATTCTTCCTCCTGCTTTGTGGAAGAAATGGAGATGTTGTTATATAGATAGTGGCAATGGTGCGGAATACATAAATATGTGGCTATACAGGGAACCAGTGATTGTTTACTTTGTACAGAATGTATGGTGTGTGAACAAAACTGTCTTAAAAAATAGGTTGATGAAGAAACCTTGAGGGCACTATATTGAGTGAGATAAGACAGACACATAAGGACAAATACTGCAGGGTCTCACTGATATGAACTAATTATAATATGCAAACTCATAGACATGAAATATAAGTTACCAGAATATAGAATGAGGCTAAATAATGGGGAGCAGTTGCTTATTATGAGCAGAATGTTCAACTAGGGTGAACTTAAACGATTGGAAATGGACAGAGGTGATGGTAGCATGTTGTGAGAATAACTAACAGTGCTGAATGGTGTGTGAATGTGGTGGAAAGGGGAAGCTCAGAGTCATATATGTAACCAGAAGGAAAGTTGGAGATTAAAAGATGGGAATGAATAAAACAGTGAATCTTGTGGTGGACAGTGGTGGGCAATGTCTATGATTAACTGTACAAATATTAGAAATCTCTCTCATGAACTAGAACAAATCTATTACACTGTAACTAGAAGTTAACAATAGAGGGGCATATAGTAAAACTATATACTACATATATTGCAAACTATATACTACCGTTAGTAGTATTTAACATTCTTTCATCAACACTAACAAATGTACTATACCAAAACTATGAATCAATAATGGAGGAGGGGGTGGTTAGGGATATGGGAGGATTTGAATTTCCTTTTTTTGTCTTTATTTCTCTTCTGGAGTAATGAAAATGTTGTAAAAATTGAAAAAAATTGTGGTGATGGATGCACAGCTGTAAGATACTCCCATGGGCAATTGATTTTACACTTTGGATCTTTGGATACTTGTATGGTATGTGTATAATCTCAATTAAAAAAAAAGAAGGTAAGCAGTTGGAATTAAAATCCCATAATAATAGGTTGGAAATATAAGTTGAGAGAGGGATTGTTCTGGTTTGCTAAAGCTGCCATTATACAAAATACCAGAAATAGATTGGCTTTTATAAAGGGGGTTTATTGTAAGTGGTTCCAAATTTACAGTCTGAAGACCATGAAAATGTCCAAATTAAGGCATCAACATGAGTATACCTTCACCAAAGGAAGGCTAATGGTGTCTGGAAAACCTCTGTTAGCTGGGATGACACGTGGCTGCCATCTGCTGATCCTGTGTTGTGTTCCAGCCCCTCTCTCAGCTCCTGTGCATTCTTCAAAATGTTGCTCTTGGGGTGTTTTGTCCTATCTTAGTTTCTCCAAAGCAAACACTGGGGTAGCATCTCCAAAGTGTCAGCAAAAGTCTACTTTCAACGGCCATCTCCAAAATGTCTCTCTCAGCTGCTCTCCAAAATGTCACTTTCAGCTGCTCTGAGGTCCTTCTGTTTGTGAGTTCTTTTATAGGACTCCAGTGATTAAATCAAGATCCACCCTGAATGAGCAGGATCCATATCTCCATGGAAATAATTTACTCAAATGTTTCACCCACAGTTGATTGAGTCAAATCTCTATGGAAACCCTCAATCAAAAGATTCCAACCTAATCAACACTAATATGTCTGCCCCCCCCAAGGCTGCATCAAAGAACATGGCATTTTGGAGGACATAATACATCCAAACTGGCACAGGGATGAAAGGGGTTATAGAGGTCCAAGATCTTGCCACTTAAAGTGTGTTCCATGGACCAGAAGCATCAGTCTCACCTGGAAGCTTATTAGAATGTGGGCTCTCAGTCCCTTCCCAGATCTACAGAATCAGAACCTGAATTTTAACAAGACCCTTGAGTATTTTGTATGGTCATTACATTTCAGAATAATTGGTCTAAATTCTGGAGGAGGGTAAGGATATTAACTTAGACTTCAAAGTTAAGTATGCTTGTTAAAATTATTTATGTAATGAAGCTAATTAAAGAATAGAGATATATTTTATAATTTCCAGACAAGAAGTGGAAGTAAAAATGAAAGCAGAAAAATTATGCTTTCAATTGAAAAGGCAAGAAATGAAAAAAAAGAAACATAGGCTATGCAGAATAAATAGAAAGCCGAAAACATGATAGACAATGTAAAACTCAAATGTAAGAGTACAAGTTGTTGGCCTTCAAAAACTCTCATGCAAACACTTCACTGTTTCTAACCCCTCCTTGCCTGGTGTGAACCTGCAGTTGATATGCTGAGAGTTGGAGAGTTTTTCTCATAATTGTGTTACTTTCTGCCCCTAGTCCTACCTGCTCATTTAAGGAGAATGGAAACCAGGAGTAAAATTGTGACTTCTGGATTCTTTTGTTTCTCTATTCCTGCATTTTAGAGCTGTTTTGTTTTATTAAGTTTTCTGGCATGTACTCAATTTCTAGATGATGTCTTTAGTTTTTGGAGGTGATAGGACTGGGGAAACTTTAAACTTGCTTTTATTTTACCCCAGAGTTTCAAGAATGTTGTTAAAAAATTGTCATGTATGTATGTATCGATTATCTATTGCTGTGTAATACGTTACACCAAAAGTTAATTGAAGACCACAAACGTTTTTATCTCATGACTTCTGAGGTCAGGAGTCTGGGTGCAGCTTGGATGACTGGGTCTGGTTCGGGGGCTCTTCTGAGTTGCGGTCAAGGTGTAGGACAAGGATACAGTCATCGCAAGACTTGTCTGAGAATAAAGGATCTACTTCCAACCTCCCTCCTATGGTGGTGGCCAGGCCTCAGCTCCTCACGGGATTCTGGGTTAAGGGCCACAGCTCCTTATCATAAAGCTCTCCACCGGGCTGCTCACCACAAGGCAGATTGTTTTCCCCATGGTGAACAAAAAGAGAGAGAGAGCGCTAAGGAGAGACAGATAAAGACAGAGAGAGACAGAGACAGAGAGTGAGAGTCTTTTTTTGCCCTAAACTCAGAAGTCACATATTCTATCATCATTTCTGCCACATTCCATTTGTTACAAGTGAATCACTAAGTCTAGCCCACACTCAAGGGAAGGGGAATTAAGCTCCATCTACTGAAGAGAGAGGGATCAAAGAGTTTGTGGACATAACTTTAACACCACTGTAATGTATGTAAAGGACTAACTAAATATTTTGTTTTTTTCATTGAGGATCAAGATAAGAGGACAGCTATTACAGTGTGAGATTACAAATGCCAAAGTGGCAGATAATACCATTTTATTCAATATAGTTCTTTAATAATTTTATTTCCTGGTTACAAAATGGATTTGTGCTCATTGTCTTGGAAAATATAGTAAAATATAAATAAGAACATCATATAAGTCCAAGTTTTGACAACTGTAAATAACGACTATATTTTGACCATCATGCTACCTTTTCTTCCAAGCATTTATATACATTTTATGTGCATGTATACCTGTGATGGCAAACCCCTTACCCACCCATCAACTCTATTCTCAGTATCTCTCCCCAAAAGTTTATGATTTTACGTGTTTTACATCTAAAGCTTTCTTATTCCCTGGAAGAGAATGACAACTTCTACTTAAACATAAGGTTGAAAAGCACAAGGGATTTTTAGAAAAAAAGCAAAAAAAAAAACAAACAACAAAAAAGCTTGTTTAATTTCCAATGGCATTGTTTTCTTTGTTAAAGCTGAATAAATATGGGCTGATTTGGGATTTTGACTATTTTTTTTTTAAATTGGGTTAAAATGACCGAATTCCTTCTCATTTTTTCATTCCAATTTGGACTTAATTAAGGCAGTCTTGTTAGGAAAAGAAAGCCAAAGCAAACTGCCAAAGATAATGCCTAATCACCATCTATCATAATTAAACTTATGGTAGTGCTAATCTTCCGGAACACTCTGTGGCCGGCAGTCACTGGTGAGCTCTCTCAGTTTTATTTTGCCCATTGTTCTGACACTTCCCAGTCTCAATCTCCAGAGAATTTTTTTGTGTGGGTTTTCTTTTTTGACTCAATTTTCTTTGTGTTTAAAATGAATCCATTTCAAGTTTTGACAAAAAAATATTTTGTAACAACCTTTGCTATCAAAACCATGATTACTTACATAATGGTCAGAGTAAAAATATAGAGAATCCCCAAATTCTTCATATTTCTATCATGTATCCATTTGCCTAGATTCTTTATATCTTTTTGCTCCACCAATCCTTAATGTGTGGCTTCCATCCTCAAATTCACCACATGATATTGGGTTCCCACAGTCATTTCTGTAACTCAGAATTAGGAAAGAAAAAGGAAAGGTGAGAAGCAAAAGTTCTCCTGCCAGCTCTAAAGCTCTTAAAGAGTTTTCCCAGGACCTGATATATCATTGGCTACCCCTATAAGCAAGGGACGCCAAAAACTAGAAATTTTTTGGATGGGCACATCAGTGCTCCCAACAATATAGATTTATGACATCAATTAAGAAGCAGAGAACAGATATTGAGTAAGTGTCTAGGCCACAGTGGGGGAAAGTCTGTTTTCATACTAAGTGGTATGAGGGGTTGGGAAAGGTGAGAGCTAATATTAATTAAGGGCCACTTTCTGAAATAAATGCTTAATTATCATGACTTCCAATAAAACTCTTTCCCACTCAACTTTGAGGTTAATTATAAATTATAAAAACATTATAATAGCATACATTTTAATTTTTGATCTATTATAAATGATTATTATAAATAAGGATGAGGTCTCAAGGTTCTTAATATCTAAAAGAAGTCTGAGCTGCACAACATGAGCTCTAGTGTTGATAGCCTGGCTATGTGGTTGCTAACAATCTTCTGTTTCAGCCTACCATTCTTCCAGACCCTAAATGCAGATCTCTGCAACTGGTTTCCGGGAAAAAAACAAACAAAAAAAATAATAAAAACAAACAAATAAAAAAAAAAAGTAGGTGGTGCTTAGTGAAGGAATGAAATCACATCACTGCTTTATATTTACATAAGATTTTTAACTAAAACAAACCAACAAAAACCTCTTATGCATGTAATTTTTAAAAATACCCAATGCTTCTGTGAAATGAGTAAGTATTCTTATTCCTGTTCCACTGATAAGGTGAGCAGTTCACTCTAGAATGATTAAATAACTTGCATAAGACCCTCATACACATTAGTGACCTAGCTATTTTCTCAATGTAGATCTTTCAATTCCATGATTCTTACAAGAAGCGGTAAGAAGCCCAAATCATTATCTTTCAGAGTAGGAACCTCAAGACAAAGTCAGGCACCTTAATTCGTGACCACTAAGGAGCAAAAACAACATCATGTAAGTTGAGGCTCACAATTGAGCTGGAGTCCCCTGTGCTGAGAGGCCTGGAACTGTACAAAAAGCACAGGACAGTGCTTCATTCTCAGCAATCATTTGGAGTACGCCTGCAGACAGTACAAACACAGTGGACTGGTGGCAGAGGTGGTGACAGCTCCTTAAACAGGAAATATCCAGGACAATTTGTGACCTGTGGTCACATTTTCATTGTGTAAAATGGAAGTCTCTGAAAAGAGTGCCTTTTATCGTCAAAATTTTATTTGCTGGAAAACTGGATTGGGATTTAATTACATTGATTATAAAAGAAAACTATTGTCATTCATTTTCCTATGAATATAGCAGATGAAAGACAGCACCATTTTTCAGGAGAGCTGAAAGTTCAACATTTGTAAGGCAGTACTTATTACCAGACTGCACTAGAATGAGAGCAAAGGTGATTTATTATTTGGTTACCTCTTTTAATATGCTGAACACAAATTCTTCACATCTGCTCTTTTCCTGAAATACAGAATCTGGCTAACCATAACATAATTCTGTCGTTCAGATAACAAACAGGCTTAACATAATTAGTCAAGAAAATGACTCATTAGTGGCCATGAATCAGTCACGGATTGCGACTGTTAAAATAAAAGCATGATACATAATCACGCATAAAAAGGAGGGCAGACTGCATCATCACTTTGTTAGACTAAATCTTATAATAAATGCTTGACAAATGTTATAATCAATTTTATATAACACTTCATTTTCTGTGAGATGGGAACTTGGAAAGAATATAGAGAAAGCCACAATAATGACTCAAAGGGCTAAAATTTAGGCTGATAAACATATGATTGAAATGTTTATTTAGTTTTAAGAAGAAAACTTCCAAGGGTACCTAATTGTATATCTTCAAGTACATTATATAATTGTAGATTTTGACCATATATTTTAGTCTCTGGTAAGGAGAACAAAACAGATATAGTATAACAAGTTACTTTTAAAATAATAATATGTTAAAAATTCTCGACTATAGGAGCTATTAACTGGAATATTTGTCAAGATAATTTGGGAAATTTCCTTCTTCGGCACACCTCATGAACAAGATAAATACTCAACAAATAAAAACTTGTTGGGTGGATGTTTAGATTTGCATTGTGACAAGAGTATAGATACTTGGGTTGGAGTGACTAAAGAAGTAGTTGGGAGCCATATTGTAAAGGACCACGTAATCCAAGCTATGTGGTTTGGAAATTCATATTCATACTGTGTTTTTCTACTTTAATGTAGGTGGGCTAGGGTTTATCCTCATGCAGGTTTTCAATAAGGGATAATGAGTATTATATTACTGGGTTCTTTCATGTTCTAAAATACAAAACATCTATAATTGTATGAGAATATCACTCATAAAATTTGAAATAATATGGTCTCATTCTGAGGGTAAACTTTGATCTACAACATCCATACATTTTTGACTCCTTATTATAAACATTACCAATCATTCACAAAACTATAGAGAACAGTATTACACACATATAGTATACTGGACATGGAAAAGTTTAAATACAGCCTGATTATTTTTCCAAAAGTGACTTGAAATTTTTTCTCTCGGAGTAACTTTTTTATTGCTTTTCCCAACAACACGATATACCACTTAGTCTGTAGATTCAGATAATCCTCTATTTTCAGGAGCTTTTATTGTATTTGGATAGTCCCCTCCCCCATTGTTTCTATTTTTGTACTCAGACACATCAGCATTTAAGGTGTTGGATCTTCCTGTCTTCTTTTTTTTTCTTTTATATAACTTCATATATCATTTTCTTTAACTTTTCACCACATCCACTTTCTTTGAGTGTCTCTTGTAATATAAAAATAACTTAATGAATAAAATGGGCATAAATATATGGATATTTTCTTTCACAGAGGGAAAATGAGGGAAATCATTTCTTTCATAATTAACAGAACTTTTATGCTTATATGCCATGTGTTCTAAAGGTAGAAAACTCAACTAACAAAAAAGTATCCTTATGCATTTTTCATTCAATGGCATGACTCCTTTTATTCTTCTGACCTACTCCTGTAACTCTCTTTCTTTCAAATGTATGTCTGAAATTTCTTTAAGATGTTTGATTTAACTTGTTTACTGCAATATCCCTTATTTTCAAATTATGTAGCTGAATTGCTTTCCAAATATAAAAAAGGCATTGATTCATTACTCATGCAAGGAATAAATATTTAGCAAAGGTTGATTTGATGTTTGTATGAATGTTAATTGTTCAAACACGTGTCATTAGTTTAATAAATTACATAGCAAATGAAGTATGAAAATAAGCGTTTTCCTCTCACGCACATACAGTCCTTGGCCTCGAGTCTAGCGTTGTGTTTCTCCTTTTTTACCCTTGCCTAGATCCCATGCTGATATCTTTCAGGTTATCACTGGCCTTTGAAAGAGAAGCTTTTCTCTGGGCTAGCTATTTGTTAAGAGATGGTATGGAAAACAGGGCAGGCAACAGAATGAGCTGGGTCAGCAGAGAGCTCAAATTTTCATAGGTTTCTTACCAAACCTTTCCTCTGCTTCTGTGTGCAGTCCATTCCCTGGCTGGCAGGAAGATGCTGGGCCCCAGGGAAGAGGATCGATTTTGGTGGTGTGATTTGGCAGTAACCTCTTCTTCTGTAGAGCTGATTGCCCTGTGCCTTACTCAGATGCTGACACACTGCCAACCTGCCCATTGCCCCAGACATTCTTGCCTTCCTTCCTATATGTACATGTCAAATGAGAGTTGGGAAGACTTCTCTCAACTGCCATCTGAAGCAGTGGATCATTGGATAGAACCATCAAAGTATGGAATATATAATGAAGGCTTTGCTTGATGTTAATGATATGTATTTACTTTTGAATTTTGTTACCACCAGCCCCATTTCCCACTATACTTATATCCCCTCTTCAAAGGGTGTGATTCTCAATTGTGGGTGCTTTACAGCATTATCAAAAATAGTAATAACTAACATTTATTGAATGCATTGAATGCCAGGCACTGTTTTGAATTTTCACAAAACTCCCATGGCAATTAATAATTGACCCATTTTACAGATGAGGTGGTAAGGCACAGAAAGATTAAGGAACTTGCCCAAGATCACGCAGATAGCAAAGGATAGATTCAAAATTCCTACTCAAGCAGGCTGGGTCCAGAGTCCCTCCTCCTAACCTTTATATAGTCTATAATTTGTTCCACATGCTGAAATTTGTGGGATTTTTTTGTTTCAGTTTTTGTTTTCAATAGGAAGATCATGATATAAATGCCTTTACAAAAGGAAGCTTTTACTGGAAATTCTATCTACATTTTCAAGCATGAAAGTGCTTTAAAATTTTCAAGGTCTTAGATAAGAAAGAATGGATGAGACATTCAGAATTGCACTCCATGATTATACTCTACTTATTCCTACTAGGAGCTGAGTCTGAAGAGAAACTCCAGATTAGTTTGATGGTTCTGTGCTTTTAGTTAGTTTTTAGCTTTGGGATTTTATTTATACTTTCATTAGCTCTAATCACTATTTTTAAAAGAGCTAAATATTTTCATAATGACAATCCAACTACAACATAGTCAAGAGACTACGGAAGAGGGCTGTCGCCATTTTCTTAGGCTTCAGCCCACCTGTGCAAAGCCGGACAATAAAACTCCTTTTGATCAAGTTTTCATCTCTTCTCTTTTCGATTGAAAAACCTAACATACATTGGCGCCAAAACCTGGGGACCAAGAAAAGAGATGAAACCTCCCTGAAGAGGGTTGGAACCCATTTGCCTGACTTCAGCATCCAACACTGGCGAACATCTCTGGGTAAGGAGAAAGTGCCTTCTCTCTCTCTCTGGCACTCTCTTTCTCTGTTGTCCTGGACAACATTCACTGGAGTCCTAGTGCTAGGTGGGAGTTGCTACTGCCGGGTCCTGGACCATAGGGGTGAGTAGGACAGTGGGACACCTGCCCCATCACTGCACTGGAGCTTGGGGACTCTCAAGGGGGGACACCCTCTTGATTGTTCCTAAACTTGAGAGCTGGGATTTCTCCTTACCCTATAAACCTCAACATACTTGGCCTCAGGATAGATCTAAAACTTAAAGTCTATTGTAATTCCACGTGGCCTCAGTATCTACCTGGCCAGAAAACAGAACCCTTGATACCTAAATTCTTTTAATCTTAACAATTATGGTCAGCATCTACACAAAAAGGAGTGAAGTCCCACATGTCCAGGCCATTTTCAACCTGCGTCGGTGCCCCTCCTCCCCACCACTCTCTCTGCCAAACTTGTTCCAGTCATCAAATCATTCTCCTCCTCCTCCCAACTCTTTCTTCAGTCCTTCCAAAACTTTCTCCTCAGTTCTCTTGGAGCTCTCCACCTGGTTCCATCCTCCAGCCTTCCCTGTGCTCGGTGCCTGCCCAGCCCTGCTGGGGCTCCAGGCCACTGCTGCTGCCGTGCCCCACCCCTGCCAAGGCCATAGCTGCAGCCGCTGCAATTCCCCTCCATCTACTTATGCAACCCCTCCTGGTCAAACTGAAACTGCTGTTAAACCACGGCCAGTAAACAACCCTTCCCCCATCTCTAAATTCTACCTCAGAGTCTCAACCCTCCTTTCCTTCCCCGTGAAGGACCCACTCCTCTCGACCTCAGCCTGTTCTCTCCTTGCGAGCAGGGTCTGGACTGGAGGGGCCCATCTGCGTCCACGTTCCCTTCTCTCTCGGTCTCACCTTTCCCAAATTAAACAGTGCCTAGGTTCATAATCTAAAAACTCTGCCCTTTTCTTCTTGCCTGTCTCAGAAATGCCCTTCTGCGCTATGCTAATTTCTAGTCTGACAAGCCTGAGGCTACCCGACTCCTAAATATGCACATGTCAATTACTAACAAAAGCCAAGGCTAACTCTAAAAAGCAGGTGTGTCAATTACTAACCTTAAAGAGAAAAAAAAAGCCTCAAGCCCTGTCTGCTTTGCAAACAGCGAAGACACTGAGTCTGACTGCTCTCAGGCCCCTCCAAGCCAGAGAACATCAAATTCCCAAAGCCAATTCAATCCACAGCCCCAGCTCCCCGATCTCCTGGTGCTCATAATGGACAACTGATGGAACCACTGGCAACACTCTCAATTGCAGGTAAAAACATTTCATTCCTTTACTCTCCAAGCCACTGACTCACTCCTCAGTCTCTATTATGGGAATAGATGGTATAAACGCTACATCCCTGCAAACCCCTCCACTATCTTATGCCCTCCATAGTATACAATTTTCTCACTTCTTAATAATCCCAAAATACTCCACTCCTATTCTGAGAATTCTTGTTAAAAATTATGTATTTCTGTTTCAGTAATGCATTAACTAAAGTGTTTTAAGTATTTAGCATTATTCTAATAAGTTTAGTTTTGATGGCAAGAGTATGTTATAAAATGCTTGCTTAAGAACAGTTTCTAAGATTGTTTTAACAACTTAGATGTAAAGGGTATGAGAGATGTTTTATTGAAAGAAAAAGGAAAGTAGTTTATTTTAAAAATTTGAGATGAAACCTAAAATTGGATACAGAATATTGCAGAAAGTTTGCAAAAAGGGAAATTTATTTCTGTGGTCAAAGTTAGAGAATGGTAAAAACTAGTGATATCACTGCTTAATAATAAAACCTCACAACTTAGAAGTAGTTTTCCAAAACAGAATGCATTTAAATAGTACTTGTGCTCTAATTAATATAAAATGTTGTGTGTATGTTCCTAATAATTCACAAAAAGAAACCCATGCTCTTTAGCATATGCAAAATCACATACAAAATATTAATCATTTATCTGATAATCATTTGTTTAAGTAGTAACACTCATTAACTTGGCTATAGCACCACTTATTAATAGAATTGCTGTCCCTATGCACTAGTTACTTGTACTCTGTTGTTATATTGTTGCTGTAAATTATAAATGCAAAGTCTGTCATATAGTCAATGCAAACTGTTACGCGGAGGTAAACTGTGGCAGCCCCTGGCCTGAGCATAACAGGTCTGCGGACCTGGGCACACAGCAGTCTGTGTGACCTAGGCAGCTAATGCTTAACCTGTCATCTTTGTAAGCCAGTAGAGAGATAACAGTAAATTAACCTTAAAATGTAACTTTAAAATAAAATGGAAAGTAAGCAGGAACTGAAAAACTCTTGGTCTCACAAAAGAGCAATATGTACATATACGCCAGACCTCCTGCCTTCAAATGTTAATCTAGTTCACCTGCTTCTTAGCTCCCAAATGTTATCACTCTTGAGGTTGTCTACAAAGCCCCATCTGATAATTCTCCTCTCCTTCCTGCATCACCCCCCTGTCACACAATCCTGTTCCCAGGTCTATGTTCTCCCACCCTTAGGAATGTCTTTGTCTTAAACCCTTATAACCTGCTTGACATGACTTTTCACCCTCTGTATCAAACATTGCCACATTGCTCCAACACTACACACCAATTAAAAGAAAAAAGGGAAATAGTCTAAAATTCTGTATGTCTGAATTTTATAATCCTCTATCAGGACAGGACCATGAGGAAAGCTTGTAAAGTATACTATCTTAAAAGTAAAATGGGGGCTTGTAAAGTATGTTATCTTAAAGGTAAAATAAGAAATGAATCCTTTTATCTCAGGTAGTCAAACCTCCACAACATAAAGCATCAAAAAGGCTCAGGGATAAAAATCCCCTAAACCTAGTCTCTAAGACCACCAGACCTATAGCAAATGGGAATATGGGAACTGAAAGGATCCATGTCCCTTTTTCTGTAACAGACTTAACACAATGTAAGAGACAACTAGGGAAATTTTCTTGAAAACTCCAAATTTGTGGAGGAGTTCAAAAATCTAGTCTTAACTAATGACTTTACTTGGAGAAACATTCAAGTTATTCTTTCCTCCTGCTGCACTCTTGAGAAAAAGTGGAGGATCTGAGCAGAAGACCAAGGACCTGCAGATAAACTTCAAGGGAAACAGCCCACATAGTACAGGGCTGGGATTGAAGCTGTCCCCAACACAGACCCTGTCTAGAACTATCACAGTGGACAATAAAACCTGAAAGCAAAGAACCATATAACTACTTGCCTAATAGAAGGTAAAAGCAAGTCATCTTAAAAACCTACTTTATAGGGCAGTCAGCCTCGGGACCTCAAACAGCTATCAATGACCTTATAAATACTGCCCTTTCTGTCTTTAATAATAAGGACCAGACTGCAGAGGAGGAGAGAGCAAGATGGGACTGGATAAGGCAGGGCTCACAGCTTTAGCTGTAAGTGGTAATCAGCCATGTCAGCGGCACTCAGGGGTAGAAGACACCAGAAACCAGTCATCGATGCAGAGAGACAGGGCACTAGAAACGAGAGTGCCCTCAAGGATGAAAGGAGCCCCAAGAACGAAGCACCTCCATGGCCTTGTCCACGGTGTGGGAATCCAGAACACTGGGCTTGAGAGTACATTGAGTCCCCAAGGGGAGAGAGTCCTCTCCAAAAGCCCTATTGGCCACCACTAACCAGGACTAAAGGGGCCTGGGGCAAATGGCTCCCTGGATCTCACCAAAGAACATTGAGATCATTGAGCCCCTGGTATCTCTTGACGTGGCATGTAAGACTGTTAATTTTTTAATTAATACGGGAGCCACTTATTCTGTCTTAACCTCTCACTCTGGCCCTCTCTACTCTAAAACCTGTTCCATAGCGGGAACAGATAAAATCTTGAGCTCGAGCCTTTACCCCACCTCTCCTTTGCCAAATTGGGAAAATCTGTACTTTCCTTAATATTTGAAATTTTAAAGAGAATATAGATGTCATAAAATGAACTAAAAAAAATGCAGCTAACAACATATTTTAGCTTAGCTCTTTCCTATACTACTTCTCATCTTCTCTGCATTGATTCTGGGATGTTATTTCTTACAACTTCTAACCAGGTTTATTTGCAGAACTGTTCCAGCCATGACAAACCAGGCTACTCCTCCATTGAAAACACCCTTTCCAACCACTACCCCACAATGGACTGTAGGAACAACTCTATACCTGTCACCAGCCTGAAGCAGATACAGAAGAACAGACCTGTGTCCCTCAACATCCCTAGAAAAATAAAAGAAAAAGCTTGGAATGTTAGGTTCAGGCTCCAAGCCCTCACTCCAACCCTGTCCTTAGGAATTTTGCATAGAGCCACCAACCCTCACCAAACCCTAGGAACCCTGCAGGTCTGCAATAAGCCACTGCCCCCACCCTTAGGAATCCTTTAAACTTTCCTGCTTCCAAGCCTCCACTTTCAAACCGGCCAATGGAAACTTGCCAGCTACCCCCTTTCCCCAAAATAGCCTCTGAGAAACAGCCAAACCTAGACCTGCCAGCCTCCCCTTCCCCTGACGAAGAACTTCCCGCCAACCATCCTTTATAAGCCCCACTGTTCCCTTGGCTCGGGGCTGTCGCCATTTTCTTAGGCTTCAGCCCACCTGTGCACGGCCAGACAATAAAACTCCTTTTGATCTAGTTTTCATCTCTTCTTTTCTTGATTGAAAAACCTCACACACTCAAAACTGGTAAGAAGTTAAAAATTATTCTACAAATGAGGAATCTCAGGTTCAAACAGTTGAAAATTCACCACAGTCACACTTGATCATAGATTTCAGTTTGCCATGTGATGAGTCTGAACAACTAGAAATTGGTGGAGAGGAGAGTTTAGACATGAAATCTCAAGTACAAATATTAAAATCATCTGTCAGGAAGGCAGAATGAACATTTTATTAGATAATAAGCATGTTATATAAAGTACATATATATAAAGTTAGAGAGTGATAAAATGTGTATACTCTATATATATGACATACACACACAAATACATAATCTGTGGGTATATATGAAAGACAGATGTAGGGCTATCACTGAGAAAGATCTGACTTGAAGCTGAATCAGCTTGAAATTTCTATACAGTGCTGTCACTATTGACTATTCTCTTCTGGACGTCAATAGGGATGGCCCTGGGTGAATGAGAATGTCTATGATATTTTAGGAATCTGCAACCTCCAAGGATGTGGATGTGGATTTCACACAGAAATAGTGGGCTATGCTGGACAAACCCCAGAGAAAGCTATACAGAGATGGGTTAGGGGAGAACACTGACCAACTGTTCTCCATGGGTGACTCTGCCAAATTTCTTGTATTTATCCAATAAGTATCCATGACATCTTCTCTATATCCCATTCCTCTATTTGCTGGCATTTATATTATTTCATAGCTGTCACGACTACTGTATTCATTTCTAAGCTGCTAAAACAAATAGCAAATAGGTTGACTTAAACAACAAGAATGTATTGGCTCAGGTTTTGAAGCTAAGAGAAATCCAAAATTGAAGTGTTGGCAAGGCAATGTTTTTTCCCTAAAGACTGGAATTCTGAGGCTGGTTGTCAGTGATACTTGAGTTTCTTTGGCTTTTCTCTCACATGGCAATTTCCTTTCCTTTCTCTTCTAGGTTCTGTTAACTTGTGACTAGCTTCTCATGGCTTTCTCTATGTCTGAATTTCTTTCTGTTTATAAAAGAATCCAGTAATCTGGATTAAAGCTCAATTTTATTCAATTGGTCATGTCTTAACTAAAACTAACATCTTCAAATGTCCTATTTACAATGATGAGTTCACATCTGCAGGAATATATTAAGAACATGTTTTTTGGGGTGCATAATTCAACCTTTTACAACTACCTAAACAAAATTTATATACTGACATGAAATTTGTTACCCCATTAAAAATTAGTATTCCTGAAAAAAAAAACAGACTACAGAAAAGAAAAAGAGTTAAAAACAGATAGATATTAATATACAACTTAGAAATACAGCTTTTGTATGAATGTAGAACGGCAATAGAGTACAGCTAATCCTCATTATTCCCAAATTCTGGTATTTGTGAAATTGCCTACTCACTAAAATTTATTTGCAAATTCTTGCAGCTGTTTCTTGGTCATTCTCAGACATATGCAGAGTGGCAAAATATTTGAGTTGCCCAAGGTGCATGCTGCCAGCTTAGGTCACACAAGGCCATGTTCTGCCTTTTGTTACATCTTTCAAACTAAACAAGTATCCTTTTCGCACTACAGTTAGTGCCACATTTTTCACATTTTGGGGCTTTTGATGGATAATATCACTCTTTAAAATGACCCACAACCATAGTGCTGAAGTGCTATCTAGTGTTTCTGAGTGCAAGAGAGCTGTGATGTGCTTTATGTAGAAAATACATGTGTTAGATAAACCTTGTTCAGGCAAAAGTTACAGTGCTGTTGGCTGTGAGTTCAATATTAATGACTCAATCTACAATCTACATTAAACAAATAAAATAAACATATAATAAAGTTATATATTGATTGGCTGATGAAAATGTTGAGACCAAAAGCTCACAGAAAACCTTACTGTTCCAGTTTGTTAATGCTGCCATAATGCAAAATACCAGAAATGGATAGGCTTTTATAAAAGGGATTTATTAAGTTATAAATTTATGGTCCTAAGGCCATAAAAGTGTCCAGACTAAGGCATCAACAAGAGAATACCATCACTAAAGGAAGGCCATTGGTGTCTGGAACCTCTGTCAGCTGTGAAGGCACGTGGCTAGTGTCCACTTGCTCCCAGGTTGCATTTCAAAATGGCGTTCTCCAAAATGACTCTGGGCTTAGTTTCTAGGGACAAACTCTGGGGTAGTATCTCCAAAGCATCAGCAAAAGTCTGCTTTTAACAGTCATTTCCAAAATGTCTCTTTCAGCTGTAGCACTGAGCTCCTTCTGTCTGAGCTCTAATAGGGCTCCAGTAAACTAATCAAGACCCAGCTGAATGGGCAGAGCCACACCTCCATGGAAATAATCTACTCAAAAGATTCCAACCTAATGAATACTAACAGGTGTGCTCCACAAGATTGCATTAAAGAACATGGCATTTGGGGGGACATAATACATCCAAACTGGCACACTAACTCTCTATATCTTCTATAAGTAATGGTTTAGTATTCACTAATTCAGTGTTTAAGGCAAATTTATAGAGCATTACTATGAACAGTGAGAATCAACCACATTAGTGAAATGAATTATGGCCCTTTTATGCCCTGAAATATATCACAGCTTTGAAAAAGGATGTCTATCTATATTCATTAGCAGACAAGATTTCCAAGACAGAAATATATATAATATGATTGTATTTGTAAAATTATATGGATATAATATACCCAAACGACAATAATTCATAGATACACCCAAATGACAATAGTTCATAGAGAAATGTTGAGAGATATGTGCAATGAGAGATCAATTATAATTATACCTTGGGGAGATTCCAACATATTTTTTCATTTTTTGCATATTTTAAAAATTTTATTTGAGTTATGAATTACCTATATTAACAGAAAATATATAGATGTAATATTTGAAAAAATTGAGTTTAACTCAAGCCACAGTCAAGGAAAACAAAGTATATCAAGTAGGAAAGCCCCACCTAAGTAGGGAGTAGACAAAGATATTTCCAAGGACAATATCTATTCAGAGAGAGAAATATGGGAAGCAAATGGTCAGATGGGCTTTTATTATTCCAGACTGAAAACCTGGTGTAGGATTGGCTAGCAGAAGGAAAAATCCAAGTAAATTTAAGGGACTCCCAGAGCAGTGAGTCTTAATTTTGGCTTCCCTGAGTACAGAATGGTAAATTTTTAAATCTATTTAAAGAAGTTTGGTATCCAACATGTGCTACCAGATAATGGGTTACAAGTGGCTGAGGGAGAGGCTGTCCACCAATTTCTCAAAAGTTCTCATGTTTTCTCAGTACAGATGTGGAAGACAGCTGAGCTGGACCAGTGGGTGTACCATTGGGCTTCCAGGAGGTAGGATGAGTGCATTCTGCTTGAGTAGCCCATGGAGGGTATGGGTAGGACTCAGAAAAAAGCAGAACAAGCAGAACAAATGTGGGGTTAGAAGAGCATGAAGGACCACTGGGACCCCCCAAAACAGTGAACTAGTCTTTACCATGTATCACATCAGCAGCTGGTGCCATCAGGGTGCCCAGTGATGAGAAAGAGAGGAGAGTTTATCACAGAGACCAACAATAATCCAGAGGACAGCACATACCACAAATTCCATACATGTAAGCATCAAGAAGAAAAGAAGTAAAAATGTAAAAATACTGAAAATTTGCCCCATAATGACCAAATTAATCTCAGACTTCAGAAATAGGAAGCATCCTTTTGAAAGAACTTCAAATGGAAATACAAATTCCTTGACCCTTCATTACACAGAAAGGCATGGCTAAAGAGCAAGATGAGAACAATTACAGAAAAAAGCGACGTTTTATTAATAATAAAGCGGTATGATATGAATTATTGGCAATTATATAATTTTAGGAAATGTCCTCCTGTTCTTAAGAGAATGTCCAAAAGATGGGCAAATGAGGGAGCCTGATAATTTGAAGTCAACCCCTCTCAAATTATCTTAGAGTTAAATGAATTCCAGAGGTAAAAATAATTGGCATTCTGAAAAGCTACCAGAGGCTTCGAAATAGGAAGGGGTGAGGGTCTGTCTCTGGTCCTCTACTAGACCGAAGCTGGAATGGGCAGCTCCAGGGAGTGACATTCACCAAGAATAGTCCCGCTGCTGTGAAGCAAAGGTGAAGAACATCATTTCACTAACGGGAGAACCCAGCCTCAAAACTGGTTACTGGCCAGTTTTAGAAACTATGATATGACTGAGGTTCATTGGTCAGGGGTGAAGGCAATATTTCCAGAAGACAAGGACCTGGAGACCTCAAGCAAAGAAAAAGAAGAAACTCAGGTTAACAAAAGGTACAAGTTAAAGTAATGTATAAGAAAACTTGCTTTTGCGACCCAGGGATAAGGCTGGGCCTTGTAGGATCTAAATTTTCAACCCAAAAGTGCAAGGTCTGGTCAGAGGTCCCAGAGATATAAGGATAGAAATATGGTTGATTTGCATAAGACTTAACTGAATTCATCATTTCTCAATTGGAATAAAATTTCTTTTAGGGCCTGAACAGTGTGTACTCTGAACTAGGATTGAATATATTTACCTAAATTTGAGGCCAATCAAGCAAGATTTATCCAGTCAAACATTTCCGTTTGTAACTTGATCCACTTCATTTTCAACCCTCTAAATGCTTTTGTTGCTTTGTTTTGTTTTACTGAAATTCCTTCCTCAAATAGTCCATTATAGTACACTTCAATTTTTCAAGAGTGAGGTGTAGGTCCATGCTTTTCTGAAAATAGCACTATAGAGAAGAGCCAGGTGTCCAGCATCAATCAGCAGATGGTTTGCATTCCTGGGAGAGTGTGTGTACTAGCTGTAACAGGGAGTAGAAATCAAGGCAGAATGTAGTATAGATTAACTGTGACGGCTTCTTTCTGGATCGTCCTTGCTTCATAGGAATGAAAGTGAGATTGAGGCAGACACTACAATGTTCCTTTGCAACTATTCTCCCCTTCTTCCATTTACAATAGGACCCACTAGTTTTATCTGAACACATAGCTGCTGAATTAAAGACTACAATTTCCACACTCCAGTGCAAGTAGGAGTGGTTAATGAAAAGTGAAGAGAAAAGAAGTTTTCAACTTTGAGGTTAGGTTATGACCTGAAAGAAAAGGGTCAGACCCACTCTCCTGTTCCTCTCCTTTTTATTACCTGGAATGAAACATAATAGCAAGAACTGGGGAAGACTTCTTTGACTACTAGATGGAAGATTCTGGGCGCACATGGAGCAACACAACCAAAGGACCCTGGGTTTCTAACAATAGTGAAGCCTCCCTACAGCCTTGGACCAACTCCTACAATTTTAAATGAGAAGGAAATACATGTTTATTATTTAAGTAGTTTATTCTAAGTATCTGTTAGAGCAGTTTAATCAGTTCTCTCCATTTTACAAAATTATTTGTAAAATAATTTACAAAAGCAACAATTATTTTTAAATGTGGCATTTGTGGAATCATTCTTCTCTATACCAAACAGTCTCATTTCCAATGCTTCTGGAGAAAATCTAAAGTCTTAAGCTTAAGATTTAAAAACTTTTATGAAAATACTTCCAGGGTCCGTTAGTAATATGCCTAGATAAACATGATATATCTCTCTATTATCAGTTTTATATGATGGCTCAGAGAAATTAAGAAATTTGTGTAAGGTCACAAATACACAATACATCCAACATTCAAATTTTGATCTACTCTGCTCCAAAGCCTGTGAATCAATCACCACTGCATCCTTTTCTTATTATGGAGTTGAGTATAAGATTAGCATGAATTTTTAGATCAAAACTTCATAATTTTAATATAGTCCTCCAGTTGTCAGGAATTTTCATCAGTTTTCCTCTTTTGTAGATAATACTATGGGGGAAAATTTTGAGAATCAGTGTCTCAGTTTAGTCTATTTTACAAGTCCAAGAAATTTTAATATTGGAAACTTTCCTCTGGTTCTCTATACAGGTAAACAAATAATGCTGATATTTTTCTGCTCCATAATTTTTTCCAATTTTAGATTTAGCATATAGTATTTTCCTCTTTGGAGATAATGGGCACTTTCCGTTATTAAACATGCAAGGCTAAGGCATTATATTGCATACTTTTAAATAGACATTTTATTTAAATTTCATGACAGACCATATAGAAAGTATTATTCTTATTTTGCAGAAAAGAAAACTGAGTTTCAGTGAAGTTAAAAAATAGACCAAAGAGTAAGTAGTTGAAGAGTACATATTTGGAAATAATAAAGCTTTAAAATTGTATGTGGAATAAAAATAAAAAACTTAACTTACAATAGAAAAAGAATATTTTCCCTAAGAAAAGTAAACCACTCAGAGAACTTCATGAAAACAGGTAAAAAAATTTCCAAAATCAACAATCCATTGAAAATGAGTGTGTTAGGAAACTACTTTTCAAACTTTTATGCAAAATAAAATGCCATGTAACAAATATTTGCATTATGGAAATAATGAATAAAATACAAAACCTGTTCAGAAAGATACACATATATTCATAAATATACTTAATGCCTTACATTTTTATCAACTGTCACAAAGAACTTAGAGTATGCATAACTTTTGTCTAGTTTTTAGGTTGTACATCATATATGAGATTAGAGAAAGTCCTAAAATTATAATCTTACCAATAAGGCTGTGAAGTTGGAACTGTTATTCCTATTTTTTAAAGGCTAAGTCTAGAAAGGTTATATAGTTTTCCTAAGAATGCTCAGCCAAACAAAGTTGAGAGGTAAATTAATTTCAAATCAATTTTCTAAAATCAGCATTAAGATCGCACAACTCTGAAATATAGAATTTTAATCTATTGTTGAAAAAATGCAGGATTTCATTGCTTTGCCTCAGAATTAATTGCATCTTGGCTTAGTTTTTTATGCTTGAATCCAGTTCTGACCTTGTAAGGTTGTGGGCAATATGTTTTTTATGCAATTTTATTGAGATATAATCACATAACATACAATCATTCGAAGTGTACAAATAGTTGTTCACAGTATCATCATACAGTTGTGCTTTCATCATCAAAATCAAACTCTGAACATTTTAATTACTCAAAAAATAAAATTAAAATTAAAATAAAAAAGAACATCCAAAGCATCCCATTCCCCTCCTCCCTCCATTGTTCATTTACTTTTTTAAAATACAGTTTAACTGAGATGTATTCACACACATACAGTCATCCACAGTGTACAATCAGTTATTCACAGCACCATCATACAGTTGTGTGTTCTTCACCAGAAGCAATTTTTGAGCCTTTTCCTTACTCCAAAATGAAAATAAAAGCAAAAAATAGCACCTAAATCTTTCCATCCCTTCCATCCCACCCTATTCTTCATCTAAATTTGTCCCCATTTTTCCACTCATCTGACCATACACTGGATAAAGGGAGTGCAAGCCACAAGGTTTTCACAGTCACACAAACTATGCAAGCTACATAGTTACACATCATCTTCAAGAGTCAAGGTCCCTGGGTTGCAGTTGGACAACTTGAGGTGTTTCCCTCTAACTATTCCAAAACACTAAAGACTAGAAGGTCATATCTATATAGCCCATAAGAATACCCTCCAGAGTAACCTCTCGACTCCATTTGAAATCTCTCAGCCACTGGAACCTTATTTTGTTTCATCTCTCTTCCCCCTTTTGGTCAAGAAGATCCTCTCAATCCCACAGTGCTAGATCCAGGCTCATCCCCAGGAGTCGTTTCCCACATTGGCAGGGGATTCACATCCCTGGGAGTCACGTCCCACATAGGGAGAGGGTAGTGAGTTCACCTGCCGAGTGTGCTTAGAAGGAGAGGGGGCCACATCTGAGCAACAAAGAGGCTCTCTGGGGTGTGGGGGCTCCTAGGCACAATTATAAGTGGGCTTAGCCTCTCCCTTGTAGCAAGTAGCCTCACAAGGGAAGGCCTCCAGATGGAGGTCTCAGCTGTGGGCAATATTAAATGTGATAATGTAGATAAAAAAGCACAGGCACTTGCACATACCAATGAATGATGAAACGGTTGTCAATGTTTTATTATTAATTAGATATCACTTTTGAAGTAAGTTATAATCTGATTTTCTGTTTGAAAATTTAGAATTTAAATGTCAAAGAAAAATCATACTTCTAAATAAACTGAAAACTTTCTTTTCCAATATTTGTGTGCTTCAGGGAGGCAGGCTTTCCATTTGCTTTGCCAAATAGTTATATCTCCATTCATTGTTCATCACAGTAACTGGCCCTTGGTAAGCACTCAATAAATATTTGTTATTAATTGACTATTTCAGCCCATGAAAAGGAAAAGAGAAAGAAAGTGTATCAATCATATAAAACCTTTGATAGATAATATTTAAGAACTTAGTCACTGATTTGTAAGATAATGCATTATTAGATCAGTGTTGAGGGTAAGTTAAACAATAGTAACCTCATTACAACTTTTAAATGTTAATTTTTTTCAGGGTTCTAAATGCTTAACCTTCTTAATGTAAATTTACAAAAATAATGAATTACATAATTCTTTAAATAAAAGGAGGTAAATATATATATATTTAATTTTATTTAGATTGTTCACATACCATACAATAACCCAAAGATCCAAAGTGTACAATCAATTGCCCATGGTACCATCAGAAAGCTGTGCATCCAACACCACAATTAATTTTTTTCCAATTTTTAGAACATTTTAATCACTCCAGAAAATAAATAAAGACAAAAAAAGGAAACTCAAATCCTTCATAACCCTAACCACCCCCCTCCATTATTGACTCATAGTATTGGTATAGTACATTTGTTACTGTTGATGAAAGAATGTTAAAATACTGATAACTGTAGTATATAGTTTGCAATAGGTATATTATTCCCTATATGTCCCTCTGTTATTAACTTCTGGTTATAGTGCCATACATTTGTTCTAGTTCATGAGACAGATTTCTAATATTTGTACAGTTAATCATGGATATTGTCCACTACAAGATTCACTGTTTTATACATTCCCATCTTTTAACCTCCAACTTTCCCTCTGGTGACCCTGAGCTTACCCTTTCCACCACATTCACACAACATTCAGCACTGTTAGTTATTCTCACAATGTGCTACCATCACTTCTATCCATTTCCAAACACTTAAGTTCAACCTAGTTGAATGTTCTATTCATAATAAGCAACTGTTCCCCATTCTTTAGCCTTGTTCTATATCCTGGTAACTTATATTTCATGTCTATGAGTTTACAAGTTATAGTTTGTTCATATCAGTGAGACCTGCAATATTTGTCCTTACGTGTCTGACTTATTTCACTCAATATAGTGCCCTCAAGTTTTCTTCATTCATTTTTTTTAAGATGGTTTTGTTCATACCCCATACATTCCATCCTAAGTAAAAAATCAGTGGATCCTTGTATGGTCATGTATATATGTATTCATCACTATCACCAGTATCTATATAAGCACATCTCCATTTCTTCCACAAGAAGGAGGAAGAGTCAAAGAAGGTAGAGAGACAAAAAAAAAAAAAAAAAAAAAAAAAAAGAAAGAAAGGAAAAAGAAAGAGAAAGCAAAATGAAACATGACAGCTAGGAAGAAACAAAAGGAAAGACAGAATTAAACTAAAGTACAATTAAGTGTCAGACAGTATGACCAATGCCAAGAGTCCCATATCCCTCCCTGATGTTCCCCTCTTATGTGCATTTAGCTTTGGTATATTGTCTTTGTTACATTAAAGGAAGCATAATACAATGTTTCTGTTAACTATAGTCTCTAGTTTGCATTGATTGTATTTTTCCCCCAATACTACCCTATTTTTAACACCTTGCAATGTTGACATTCATTTGTTCTCCCTCATGTAAAAACATATTTGTACATTTTATCACAATTGTTGAGCACTCTAGGTTTTCACTGAGTTATACAGTCTCAGTCTTTATCTTTCCTCTTTCCTTATGGTGTCCTATATGCTCCTAACCTTTCTCAACCATACTCACAGTCATCTTTGCTCAGTGTACTTACACTGCTCTGCTACCATCACTCAAAATTGTGTTCCAAACCTCTTACTCCTGTCTTTTCCTATCTGTCTGTAGTGCTCCCGTTAGTATTTCCTATAGAGCAGGTATCTTATTTACAAACTCTGTCATTGTCTGTTTGTCAGAGAATGTTTTAAACTCTCCTTCATATTTGAAGGACAGTTTTGCCATATACAGGATTCTTGGTTGTCAGTTTTTCTCTTTCAGTATCTTGAATATATCACACCACTTCCTTCTTGCCTCCATGGTTTCTACTGAGAAATCCGCACATAGTCTTATCAAGCTTCCTTTGTATGTGATGGATCGCTTTTCTCTTGCTGCTTTCAGGATTCTCTGTCTTTGACATTTGTTAATCTAATTATTAAGTGTCTTGACATAGGCATATTCAGATCTATTCTGTTTGGGGTACACTGTGCTTCTTGGATCCATAATTTTATGTCTTTCATAAGAGATGGGAAATTTTCATTGATTATTTCCTCTATTATTGCTTCTGCCCCCTTTCCCTTCTCTTCTCCTTCTGGGATGCCCATGACACGTACATTCATGCATTTATGTTGTCATTCAATTCCCTGAGACGTTGCTCATATTTTTCCATTCTTTTCCCTAACTGTTCTTTTGTGTGTAGGATTTCAGTTGTCTTGTTCTCCAGTTCCTGAGTGTTTTCTTCTGCCTCTTGAGATCTGCTGTTGTATGTCTCCACTGTCTTTCATCTCTTGCATTGTGCCTTTATTTCTATAGATTCTGCCAGCTGTTTTTTCAAACTTTTGATTTCTACCTTATGTACACCCAGTGTTTTCATTATACCCTTCATCTCTTTTGTCATATCTTCCCTAAACTTTTTGAATTGATTTAGCGTTAGTTGTTTCAATTCCTGTATCTCACCTGAAGTGCAAGTTTTTTTCCTTTGACTTGGTCATATATTCATTTTTCTTAGTGTAGGTTGTAGTTTTCTGTTGTCTAGGCCTCTGGTTTCCTTGGTTACCCCAATCAGGTTTTCCCAGACCAGAACAGACTCAGGTCTCAGCAGGAGGCAATTTTCAGTATCAGGTTTCCCTGAAGGTGTGTCTTAGAAGATTAACACACCCTGTGAGACCTCTATTCACTGTGGTTTTCCTAACCTGCCCAGCAGGTTGTGCCTGTCAGCCTGGCACTCCTGACTGGTGTAAGGAGGTGTGGCCACCTTAGTTTCTGTTTTGGCTCTTCACCCCAAGGCTCTGGGGTCTGAATGGAAGGCTGGTAGTAGAGCTGGGCACCCCCTCCATCCTCTTAGGGAATATACACCCCCTAGGGAGTTACCACCTGCATTTAAATAGATTCTTTGTCTCTCTGACTCTGCTATCTCTACCCTTGTCTGGGTCAGAGTGTTGTGAACTGAAAATGGCTGAGACTTTCTCCACTGAGCTGCTCAGGTTGAGAGAGAGAAAAAGGGACAGAAAGCCCCATTTCAGGGCCAGTCCAGGGCCCTCCCAGTTTCACCTGTTTACCAGAGATAACGCCTGGTTTTCTGGGCTCCTCCCAGGACAGAGAAGTCTTCTGGCTCCTTAAGGTCAGTCATCATTGAAAGCCTCTGTCTGCCTGTTGGGGATTTGTAGCTTGTATTGAGCAGTCCACATTTGTTAATTGAAACCCCAGTTGGAACTGGACTGAAGTATATTCACTTAATCAAGAGAGGGCTGCTTTCTACTACAGCGAGGTTTTGCAGCTCAGGCTGTCATGGGGAGAGGGGGCTCCTGGCTTGGTCATGCAGTTTTTACTTACAGATTTTATGCTGCAATCTCAGGCATTCCTCCCAATCCAAGTTGGTGTACAATGTGTAGACAGTCATGGTTGATGGTTGTCCCCCAGCAGTTATTCTGGATTATTTACTAGTTGTTCCTGGTTGTTTACTGGTTGTTCCAGGGGGACTAACTTCCATTCCTCTCTGTGCCACCATCTTCTCGACTCTCAGGTAAATATACTTTTAATCTTGAAACATTCCCACTTATGAAAGAAGCCTGGAAACTGTGCTGGTTTGGACATATTATGTCCCCCAAAATGCCATTATCTTTGATGCAGTCTTGTGTGGGCAGGAAATGTATTGATGTCAGCTGGGTTGCAGACTTTTGACTGGGTGTTTTCGTAGAGATGTGATCACTGAACTGTGGGTGAGAACTTTTGTTGGATAATTTCCATGGAGGTGTGGCCCTACCCATTCAGCATGGGCCTTGATTATTTTACTGGAGCACTATATAAGCTCAGACAGAAGGAGTGAGCTTGCTACAGTCAAGAGGGACACTCTGAAGTATGCACAGAAGCTGAGAGAGTAGCTGCAGATGAGAGACAGTTTGAAGACGGCTGTTGAAAGCAGAGTCTTGCTCCAGAGAAGCTAAGAGAGGACAAACACCCTAAGAGCAACTAAGAGTGACAATTTTGAGGAACTGCAGCCTAGAGAGGAACATCCTGGGAGAAAGCCATTTTGAAACCAGAACTTTGGAGCAGACACCAGCCACGTGCCTTCTCAGCTAACAGAGGTTTCCGGACACCATTGGCCATCCTCCAGTGAAAATACCCCATTTCTGATGACTTACCGTGGACACTTTATGTCCTTAAGACTGTAACTGTGTAACCAAATACACCCCCTTTATAAAAGCCAATCCATTTCTGGTTTTTTGCATCCCAGCAGCATTGGCAAACTGGAACAGAAACTATTTACAGAAATGCATTTTATCTTATAAAAATTAAAACTTTACTACTAACATATTCAGAAAAATCCACCAGAAATAAATTTGAAATGACTAAGAACAAACTGGGAAAAATATTTTGTTGTTTATATAATCAGCAAAGACTCATTTTTCTTTTATTGTCCTTTTAACCATGAAAGACCCATTAGGAATACTAGCATAGGAAATTCATTGGCAGTTCTTCACAGAAAGAGAAAAGCAAGTGGCCATCCATATAATAAGGTCAAACTCATCTGAAGAAATTTAAAACTATAATGAGATACATTTTGTTATCTGTCTAGCAAAAAGTAAAATATATGATGATATAACCTGGGAAAGGGAATGCTGCAATAGGTCCTTTCATTAACTGCTGGTGAAATAGGACAACTTTCTGGAGGGCAGACTGGGATATGGATCAAAATTGTAAATAAGTACAAACTCTGACCCAGGCATTTTATTTCTAGGAATATATTATATAAATATCCAATCTTCTTTCATGTTAAATGGGAAAATATATATTATACATATATAATTTTCTTTTATAAATTTGAAGTGAGTTTTCTTTTTTCCTTTTCCTTTTCAGAAGCAAGTTTAACCAGGGTTTAATCTCAAGTCAATGTTTTTTTGATAGTAAATTTACCTCAAACAATAAGCTGAAAACAGTACAGAAAGAACAGAAATCATTTAACATATTCTCTATCACCGTTTGGAAGTCTAAAATTTAAATACAATGATAATGATCAATAAATATACAATAATTTTCTGATTAATAAACACTACTTTCCAAGTTAACACACTTTCATTGACACAGGCTAACATTCAGGAACTCACTATAATACTGTACAGTGACATCAAATATTTTCTGAGAATTCCAAAACAAAACAACTAGTATGTATATCAAGTATACGACTTCAAAAAAGGATTAAAAATTGTTGCTGTTTTGATGGTTTTGCTCCAAAGCAATATTTTACTTTAAAGTTAGGTAAGCTGAAAGTGTAATATGCAATGTTATGGCTTCATTTTGGCAACTCAACTATTCAAATTATCTTGCCTGGGGCAGTCACATATCCTTTTTGCACTTCAGAAAGATGAGAAATGAAGCTAGATTCCATTTCCCTTCTCTTCACTCCCCTTATCTTATTTGCATGGTGCTCCTTTTGAAGCTAAGAAGGAATAAGAATTTGGCCCTTTGTTTCTGTATGCATAGCTAATCCCCCTTAAACAAATTCCCCCCATCACCAGCTTCTAATTAGATTGTCCTTTTCTCTTGCTTCTGTGGGGACTTATTAAGTCTGATGAATATTACACACTAAGAATAAACAAACTGTGTTGATGTAACTGGTGTTACAAAAAAGCTCCTCCAATTAACATAACATTTCCTTTTTATTTCAAAGTAGTCCTTCAATAGGACAAAATTTTTGAGATAAGCTGTCAATAAATTCAGGATCATTTTACTTTATGACTATGATTCTTTCCTTCTCTATATGAATGAAGACCTGTTTCTGAAAGAGCACAGCCTCCTTTATCCCAATGGGAAACTTAAAGCATTCCTGTGACATTCGATTGATGGATTTACTGGGTGTGATCAAAATCTAATTAGATGAGCTCCAATTAGATCTAATCCAAAATATTAATTATATTGAAATATTTATATGTAAAATTTTATTAAATGTAAAATAGAATATCCACAATATTTAAGAGGTAGGGGTGGGCATATTGTTAGGCAACTAGAAAAGATTTTAGAATGAGATGTTTTACACACATGAATGGCTATTTGATGAAAGGTTCAGAGTTATGAGTTCTAATTATAAATATATTAATTATCTCAGCTGGCTATTTGGCAGTTCTGTGTTATAATTATCTTTTCACTCAACAAATTACTTCAACATACATTTATTAATCTGAGATCATGTAGTTCAGTAAATGAAAGTTATTTCCCTTATGCATGTAAGTACGGGATTCCTTTCTCCCCACTCCTATACCCCATTCCTTTATCATTTTTAAATACACTTTATCACAATAAACTCTAATTGGTTGCTTGTCTATCTAAATGTGTCAAAAGGTTGTGAGCTCCCGAAGTGCAGGGACTATGTCTTGTGCCATTTTAATACCCTACCTAGCCATTGGAACACAGGATTTTCAATATATTTTTATTGCCCTGAAATGAAATTACATTTTATTAATTGCCAAACACTTTTTTTTCATCAACCCATCAGTCATTGGATCTTCTGTCCTGCCAACAAAACCCTGTTTTATTTGGACAATAATGTGTCTAGCCCCAGGGTCTAAGTCAGTGATGTTGGCATCATTGGGATGTACTTGTTGAACTCATTCTTGGTCAGTGAGAGATAAGGATTTGTCTCCTGGAGAAGAGCTTCTGGGGAAGACAAAAGGCCAGAGCTAAGCAAAGGAACACCTCTATGGTCAGCCCCATTCCTTCCTAATTGAGCTGCTGTCATGCAAGGATATGATTTTTACAGGTACAATATTCATCTTCACTGACAGATACTTCTTCACTCCCCATCAGTGATAGAGAGCCATACTGAAATACCATCACTGAAATACATTGGTAAACAAGAAAGCCACTTTGCAAATAGAATTTGCTTTCCTTCTTTTTTTCCAATCAGAAGCTATTCATTTATTTTTCTTGCCTAATTGTTTTGACCAGTGCCTCCAACAAAATCAGCAACCATCGAGGTGGGGAAGCCCAACACCCCTGCATTCTCCACCAGCTCCTCAAGGGAGCTCTGCATACTTTTTTCATTGTGTTTTTTTTTTAACTCTTTTTTAAAAATCAACTATATTAAAAAAAAATACACTAAAAAAATTTCAAACAAACCATAACAAGGAAGTAAGAAAAAGACAACTAACCTAAGATAACTACTTTACTTCCAACATGTTCCTACTCTACCCCAAGAAAATAACCCTAATATAGCAACATTTCTGTGAACTTGTTCCTACCATGCCCATCAGAAATTAACAGACCATAGTCATTCCTGTGCATTCCCAGAACGTTAAATTTACCCACGATAGCTTATCTGTTCTTACTGGGTTATCATTCCCCTTCCTTAATTGCTCTTTATCACTGGTTCCCCTACATTCTACATTATAAACCATTTGTTTTACATTTTTCAATGTTCACATTAGTGGTAGCATATAATATTTCTCTTTTTGTTCCTGGCTTATTTTGCTCAGCATTATGTATCCAGGATTCATCCATGTTGTGATATGTTTCATGACATTGTTCCTTCTTACAGCAGTGTAGTATTCCATCGTGTGTATATACCACATTTTATTTATCCACTCATCTGTTGAAGGACATTTAGGTTGTTTCCATGTCATGGCAGTTGTGAATAATGCTGCTATGAACATTGGCGTGCAGATATCTGTTCGTGTCACTGCTTTCCGATCTTCCGGGTATATACTGAGACGTGCAATCACTGGATCAAAGGGTAACTCTATATCTAGTTTTCTAAGGAACTGCCAGACTGACTTCCAGAGTGGCTGAACCATTATACAGTCCCACCAACAATGAATAAGACTTCCAATTTCTCCATATCCTCTCCAGCATTTGTAGTTTCCTGTTTGTTTAATGGCAGCCATTCTAATTGGTGCGAGATGGTGTCTCATTGTGGTCTTAATTTACATCTCTCTAACAGGTAGTGAAGTTGAACATTTTTTCATGTGTTTCTTGGCCATTTGTATTTTCTCTTCAGAGAACTGTCTTTTGATATCTTTTGCCCATTTTATAATTGGGCTGTCTGTACTATTGTCATTGAGTTGTGGGATTTCTTTATATATGCAAAATATCAGTCTTTTGTCAGAAACATGGTTTCCAAAATTTTTTCCCATTGAGTTTGCTGCCTCTTCACCTTTTTTGACAAATTCCTTTGAGGTACAGAAATTTTTAAGCTTGAGGAGTTCCCATTTATCTATTTTTTCTTTTGTTGCCTGTGCTTTGGGTGTAAGGTCTAGGAAGTGGCTGCCTAATACAAGGTCTTTAAGATGCTTCCCTACATTATCTTCTAGGAGTTTTACGGTATGTCTTTTATATTGAGATCTTTGATCCACTTTGAGTTAATTTTTTTGTAGGGTGTGAGGTAGGGGTCCTCTTTCATTCTTTTGGATATGGATATCCAACTCTCCCAGCCCCATTTGTTGAACAGACTGTTATGTCCCAGGTCAGTGGCTTTGGGGGCCTTATCAAAGATCAGTCGGCTGTAAATCTGGGGGTCTATCTCTGAATTCTCAATTTGATTCTATTGATAAATATATCTATCTTTGTGCCAGTACCATGCTGTTTTGACAACTGTGGCTTTATAATAAGCTTCAAAGTCAGGGAGTGTAAGTCCTCCCACTTCATTTTTCTTTTTTAGAGTGTCTTTAGCTATTTGAGGCACCTTCCCTTTCCAAATAAATTTGATAACCAAGTCTGCAAAGTAGGTTGTTGGAATTTTGATTGGGATTGTATTGAATCTGTAGATGAGTTTGGGTAGAACTGACATCTTAATGATATTTAGCCTTCCTATCCATGAACATGGAATATTTTTTCCATCTTTTAAGGTCCCCTTCTATTTCTTTTAGTAGAGTTATGTAGTTTTCTTTGTATAGATCTTTTACATCTTTGGTTAAGTTTATTCCTAAGTACTTAATTTTTTTGTTGTCATTGAAAATGGTATCTTTTTCTTGAGTGCCTCTTCAGTTTGTTCATTTCTAGCATATAGAAACATTACTGACTTATGTGCATTAATCTTGTATCTCGCTACATTGCTGAATTTGTTTATTAGCTCCAGTAGCTGTATCATCAATTTCTCAGGGTTTTCCAGATATAAGATCATATCATCTGCAAATAATGACAGTTTTACTTCTTCCTTTCCAATTTGGATGCCTTTTATTTCTTTGTCTTGCCAGATTGCCCTAGCTAGCACTTCTAGCACAATGTCGAATAACTGGTGACAGCGGGCATCCTTGTCTTATTTGTGATCTTAGAGGGAAGGCTTTCAGTCTCTCACCATTGAGTATTATGCTGGCTGCGGGTTTTTCATATATGTTTTTTATCATATTGAGGAAGTTTCCCTCAATTCCTACCTTTTGAAGTGTTTTTATCAAAAAGGGATGTTGGATTTTGTTGAATGCTTTTTCAGCATCTACTGAGGTGATCATTTGAATTTTTCTATTTTGATTTGTTAATGTGTTGTAATACATTGATTTATTTTCTTATGTTAAACCATCCTTGCATGCCTGGAATGAACCCCACTTGGTCATGGTGTGTGATTTTTTAATGTGTCTTTGGATTCGATTTGCAAGTATTTTGAGAATTTTTGCATCTATATTCATTAATTCATTAGGGAGATAGGCCTGTAGTTTTCCTTTTGTGTAGCATCTGTGCCTGGTTTTGGTATTAGATTGATGTTAGCTTCATAAAATGAGTTAGGTAGTTTTCCATTTTCTTTGATGTTTTGAAAGAGTTTAAGTAAGATTGGTGCCAGTTCTTTTTGGAAAGTTTGGTGGAATTCCCCTGTGAAGACATCTGGCCCTAGACATTTATTTGTGGGAAGGTTTTTGATGACTGATTGGATCTCTTTGCTTGTGATTGGTTGTTTGAGGTCTTCTGTTTCTTCTCTGGTCAGTCTACATTGTTCATATGTTTCCAGGAAATTGTCCATTTCCTCTACATTATTGAGTTTGTTGGCACAGTTGTTCACAGTATCCTCTTATAATTTTTTAAATTTCTTTGGGATCCACAGTAATGTCACCTTTCTCATTCATTATTTTGTTTATATGAGTCTTCTCTCTTTTTGATTTTGTCAGTCTAGGCTAGGGGCTTGTCAATCTTGTTGATCTTCTCAAAGAACCAACTTTGGTGTTATTTATCCTCTCTATTGTTTTTTTGTTCTCTATGTCATTTATTTCTGCTTTAATCCTTGTTATTTCTTTTCTTCTACTTGGTTTAGGATTGGTTTGCTTTTCATTTTCTAACTTCTTCAGTTCATCCATTAGTTCTTTGATTTTAGCTCTTTCTTCCTTTTTAATGTATGTGTTTAGTGCTATAAATTTCCCCCTCAGTATTGCTTTTGCTGCATCCCATAGGTTTTGGTATGCTGTGTTCTCATTTTCATTCATCTCTATACATTTAGCAATTTCTCTTACTATTTCTTCTTTAACCCACTTATTGTTTAGGAGCATGTTGTTTAACCTTCAGGTGTTTGTGAATTTTCTAAGTCTCTGATGGTTATTGCCTTCTAATTGTATTCCATTGTGGTCAGAGAATGTGCTTTGAATAATTTCAATTTTTTAAAAATCTATTGAGGCTTGTTTTATGTCGCAGCATATGATATATTCTGAAGAAAGTTCCACGAGCACTAGAGAAGAATGTGTATCCTGGTGATTTGGGATGTAATATTCTATATATGTCTGTTAAATCTAATTCATTTATCAGATTGTTTAGGTTTTCAATTTCCTTATTGGTCTTCTGTCTGGTTGATCTATCTATAGGAGAAAGTGATGTGTTGAAGTTCCCACAATTACTGTGGAAACATCAATTGCTTCCTTTAGTTTTGCCAGTGTTTGTCTCATGTATTTTGTGGCACCTTGACTGGGTGCATAAACATTTATGATTGTTATTTCTTTTTGTTGAATTGTCCCTTTTATTAGTATGTAGTGGCCTTCTTCTTCTCTCATAACATCCTTGCATTTAAAGTTTATTTTATCTGAGATTCATATTGCTACTCCTGCTTTCTTTTGGCTGTAGCTTGCATGAAATATTTTTTCCATCCTTTCACTTTCAATTTCTTTGTGTCCCTGTGTCTAAGATGAGTCTCTTGTATGCAACATATTGATGGTTCATTTCTTTTGATCCATTCTGCCAATCTCTATCTTTTGATTGGGGAGTTTAATCCATTTACATTCAGCATTATTACTGTGAAGGCATTTCTTGAATCAGCCATCTTATCCTTTGGTTTATGTTTGTCAGATGTATTTTTTCCCTCTCTCTCTTTAGTACTTTAGTACTGAACCTTTCTCCATGTCTCTCTCTCCTTTCTTTGTTTCTCTGTCTGTAGGGCTCCCTTTAGTATCTCCAGTAGGGCAGGTCTCTTGTTAGCAAATTCTCTCAGCATTTGTTTGTCTGTGAAAAATTTAAGCTCTCCCTCAAATTTGAAGGAGAGCTTTGCTGGATAAAGAATTCTTGATTGGCAATTTTTCTCTCTCAGAATTTTAAATATGTCATGCCACTGCCTTCTCACCTCCATGGTGGCTGCTGAGGAGTCACTACTTAGTCTTATGCTGTTTCCTTTGTATGTGGTGAATTGCTTTTCTCTTGCTGCTTTCAGAACTTGCTCCTTCTCTTCTGTATTTGACAGTCTGATCAGAATATGTCTTGGAGTGGGTTTATTTGGATTTATTCTATTTGGAGTTCATTGGGCATTTATGTTTTGTGTGTTTATGGTGTTTAGAAGATTTGGGAAGTTTTCCCCAACAATTTATTTGAATAGTCTTCCTAGACCTTTCCCTTTCTCTTCCTCTTCTGTAACACCAGTGAGTCTTATATTTGGATGTTTTATTTTATCTGTCATATCCCTGAGCTCCATTTCAATTTTTTTTTATTTTTTTCCCCATTCTTTCTTTTGTTCTTTCATTTTCTGTTCTTTCATCCTCCAGGTTACTGATTCTCTGTTCAGCTCCCTCTAGTCTTGTACTATGAGTATCCAGAATCGTTTTAATTTGCTCAATAATTTTTTTTATTTCCATAAGGTCATCTATTTTTTAATTTACTCTTGCAATTACTTCTTTATGCTCTTCTAGGGTCTTCTTCATGTCCTTTATATCCTGTGCCATGCTCTTGTTGTTCATCTTTAGTTCTTTGATTAATTACTCAAAGTACTGTGTCTCCTCTGATCTTTTGATTTGGGTGTTCAGGCTTGGGTTATCTACATAGCCTGTTTTTTTCATATGCTTTAAATTTTTCTGTTGTTTTTGGTCTCTTGGCATTTGCTTAACTTGATAGGGTTCTTTTAGGATATGTAGACCGATTCAAATCCTTATCTCTAATTTGTCAAATCTACAGCTTTGTGGAGTACACTTTCTCTAACTAACCAACAGGTGGCATCCGTGAGCCACCTATTCCCCTCAAGCCAGTTCTCCCCCACTTTGTCTTTGTGGTGAGTGGGGCTGTGAGTCTTGTGGGGTCCAATTGGTGCACCAAGCTTGCCTGTATAGTTGGTGTTGCCAGCCCTGCGTATGGGGTGTGTGTCTGAGTGGTTAGGGATGGGGGGGGGCAGCTTTAATAATCAAATCTCCCAGGTGTTCCTGGAGATTTAAAGCTGTTGCAATAGTCTAATCCTTCCATTTAGTCTTGCCACAGATTTTCTCTGACCCTGACCCACAAGTCCTTGGTATTGGTGTATGATCCCTGGGACTTGTGTGTGGGTCCCTCTTTGAAGCCATGCACTTCCAGGTTCTCTACTATTTTTATTTTTATTATGAGCTCATATTTATCCAAACTTACTTTGTCAGAATCCCAAGGGAACTGATTTGGGATTCTTCTCTTTGGAGAAGATTTACTTGTTTTTACCAGGTGCCAGGTGGTGATAATTTGGGGAAAAGGTATATTTATTTATTTATTCATCTTGATGTTTCCCTGGTTTAAAAAATTTATGAAAAGATCATGATGGTGGAGTGAGAAGCTCCAGGGTTCCATCTGCCATTAGAAGCTTTGAATAACCAGCAAGAACTGGCAGAAATATCCTTCCCAAAGCTCCAGAAAACAGGAGTTGTGCCTGAATCAAGAACCACCCTGGCTGGTACTCCCCCACTCCTCACCAGCTTGGCACAGAGCCACCCACACTCCCAGTGCAGATCCCTGGTCCCAGTGCTGGAGAGAGCAGAGTAACCCTTGTGCACATATGAGGAGCATGCATGACTGGCTCGATCTGTCTGGTGGTGACCTGAAGGACTTGCTGTCCCGGAATTTGCCCTGTGTGCAGAAGTCAGTTCACAGAACTCTCCTGCAGAACCCAGTTGGAGAGCAATCAAGTGGTTGCCTGGGGCAAGGGAGTGCTGGCTCTAGGACATAAAATACAGTGCCTGGGACTGTGAGGAAACGTAGCATTGATCATGTAAAAATATTAATAATAAATGATTTAAAATAAGTCTCTTTATTCATTAATGATACAGTGTAAGAAGTAATAATAAACATGGCCATTAAATTTGGTGGGTGTTTTTATGTTTTTACTTATTTGGTACCTTATTTTCATTAATTTAAGAAGGATATTAATCATATGGTAAGGCATGGATCATCTATAGTATACAAAATTAAAAACAAAGGCAATCTTTTATTCTCCTTCCCTATTACGGAATTCAAAAACCTTTAATTATAACTAAAACAGAAACTGTGGATGTTTTGAAGCAAGTAAACCAGTTTAAGTACTTAGGAATCATCTTGCCAGAAGATCTCTAACTTTTTGCTAACACATGGCTGATATTCTCTCAAGGTGGGTTAAGCCTGAGTTTTACACACACACACACACACACACACACACACACACACACACAGACACAAAAGTGAATGAAAAGGAGATTGATTTTAATAAATGGTGGTCTGACTTAAGGGAACTATTTGGTAAACTACAAAGCAATATCTCAAAATTCAGAAATATCTGGTCCTAAGTCATTCTTTTTTTTTGAAGAAATTATTTTGGATGTAAACTTAGTACTGATTTCCTACTCTGTTTTCTAGAATTTCCTTATGGAATTATTTCCCTAAAGGTACACTAAGTAGAAAGATGGTCTTAATCAAATAAGTATGTTTCCTTTTAAAGAACCAATCAACTCTGGCGCATATTATATACCTTTACCAAAACAGAAGTACAACTAAAACTAAAATATTAAAATAATGTGATATAAAATGATTCATAATTTTTCATATTAGATTTTGGAACTTAAAATAATTTAAATCAGTCTCTTGATCAATTAATGGTGCAGTATAACCCATCTAAAGAAATTACTAAACAACCTTTTATATGCAGTATCTGAGAGATTTTAGTTCAACTGATTTAGCAGATTTATAGTACTTCTATGTCCTTCAATAATACACTGTGCACTTAGATCAGAATGGGAAAGAAGCAGCAGTATTAGTCAGTGTTTGTGTTCTCCCACATCATAAATATCAGATGACATTAAGAGCTAGGGAGGTAAAATCGCTTTGTTTTGTTTACTAAGCACATTTTCAGCTGCGATCACTCACTCTTTCTTACTCTGAAACAGGAGAATATAATGCAGGTTGACCCACAAGCTATTAGTCAAATGACCTAGTTTCCCTCATCCCCCTCTGAGTTAGTTCAAATCTGATTTTTCCCAGATGACCATTTTGTCTTTTATTCCTATACAGGCATTCTTAGAGTTTTTAGAAGAAAGTGTGGCATCCCTCCAAAATCTGTGGTCAGAACACAATCATTTTTAAATAATCTCTCTCCCAACTGGATGTAGTCAACAACATCACCAGTAGTTCTTAGAAAAAAAAAAAAAGAATCCTTGAAACATCATTAAAATAAATTTAAAAGAAAAAGTTTTATGACTCATCATTTCCTTTCTGAGAACAATTTTACACAGTGTGCATGCTTTCAAATATTTCTGTTTATAACTTTAAAAATCTAGGCCTGGTGATACTCAAAATAATCATTGTCATCATTTAATGATAAAGCCATTTTAATGACCCAAATTAATGTAGGAACGAAAGTTTTTAGAAAAGATACAACTATATTATTCATAGGAAAGTTCATACCTTTTCCCTAGTGGGAGAGGAAGGAACATATGGGTCATTTTAAACTTCTGGTGAATTTGACATTAGCATCAAGATGTCCAGGACTTGTGAAATTATTTTTGTCTCTAGTGAAAGGAAAGCAAAAAAGGAAAAGAAGCTATGAACTTTTTTGAAAATGCCTAATACACACACAATAATTATTATTTATACATATATATAAAGCATGTAAGGATTAATTACTTTTTCCTTTCTTCCTTCTTTCCTCATATTATTTTACATGGTAAAGTGGTGGTGATTAAAATTACAATTTGGACTTTACATTGGGGAGTATTCAGGTGAGACTGTGATTAAATTGCATGGAGATGGATATCATAACTATTATCCAGAGATATATACAATGATTATTTACATTTTTGGTTCTCTCAATTTTGAGGATGTGAGAATGTATTTCTTTGTATGAAAGATGGTTGTTTGCTGCTTCATATTGGACAAAAACATACATTTGCTGTTTTATGGCAGGTCAAATATGTGTAGAAGGGTGTATGTGTATTACTAAATTGCATTAAAATTTCTGGCAAATGCATCCACAAAGCCAATATTCTCATACTATTTCATGATAAGTTTCCTAAACATTTTCCCATTTCAAATGTACTTAAAAATGCAGCTCCCCCAACTACCCATTCAATATCTTCTCCTTACATTGCTAATGTTAACAATCTTCAGTTTCTTTCACACTAATTTATAAAGGTGGGCCAGTCTCTGTAGGCACAGCATAGAATTATCTGGAGGACCTTTACATATTAACGCTCCCTGTCTGCAGTCTCATACATTTTCTTCTTGAAAGTAAATAACATGTTGAGAACCAGTGCTCAAATATTTTCACTGTTTTAAATGTAACAGAAGTGGTTTTAAAAATGTTTTACGTGAACCATTGGCTTTAGAATCATGTCAGATTTTATCATTTAGGCCATCTCGGTTGCAAGGAAAAGAAAATTTGACTTAAGTTGCCTTAAAAATAAGATCAATTTTCCCATAACAAAAATGTGTACAAGTTTGGACTCCCTTCAGGAAAGGCTTCTCGAAAGTGTAAATTACTGGGTTCCAAAAACGGATTAGGAAATGTAGCAATGGGCCTTGGGAATCTACATTTAAACATTTTTTTAAAAACTTTTTTTTCTTCCAAATTAGTTTTTTGAAAAGAAGACAGAAAAATACAAAGAAAGATAGCTATCCTTTAAATTAGGAGCATCATATTCAGATTTTTAAGACAAGTTGTAGAGAAAGAGAGAAGCATCATTTGGTGACAGAGTTAAGCAACAAGGAGGATGCTTTCTAGTGTTATCATCCCAATAAAACTTCATTCATGCCTACTCTATGTCAGGTACTCTGCTAGCTGGAGCGAAATAAAGGTGAATAATGTCATACCTTTGTTCTCCAGGAATCTAGAGTGACTTTCCAAAAACGGCATTCCCTGCCCTAAGTCTCTTACATTTCTGGCAGTCAGGCTGCATAAGATTTCTAACCAATAGCCACAAGTGACTTCAAATAGGCTCTGACTAGAATGGGCATGTATTCTACTTTGGGCTTCACCTATCCTGTAAAGGAAGCAATAGCTGAGCATACTAAAAAAAAAATTGGAGATAGAATGTATATCAATTTGTTCCAGGCAACATTTCATTCAACAAAGTATGAATTTCACTCTTGCCAATGGTCAAAAATGTGCTAAAAAGCAAATCATCATATGAACTTACATCATTTTCATACAGATAAATAGAATGGACAATTAAAAGTAAGGCTGATTAAAAGGGTGCCCATACGGGCATAAAGGGCTAGTTGGCTTGATTGGATAAATGTATACTTCATTTGAATGTAAATAGTAGTGTAGTTTCTTGGAAATGAAGGGTATGGAAATGATACAATCACACAACTCTTAACATTTTGCACCTTGGAAATCCTTTTTTTTTTTCCTTGTCAGATCCGGTTGTACTGTATCCAGGACTGCACTTTCATGTCCTGCAGTGCATTGCTGTGCAAAGTCAATTGTTCTGAATCTGTGCACAATCTTAAGGGAACAATGGGACAGTGTCTTTGCCATATGTGGCTAAACTAGGACTGACCGTACATGCTGTCCCACTGCCTAGTTATTGAAATCTTCCCATCTCATTCCTTTAATACGACAGGACATAAAGGGAGCTCTGGGAAGGCTGTATCTGTCCTGTGGGTGGGTTGTGTGCTTGTATCAGAGATTCCCACCCAGGGAGGTTGAGCCTGGGTAAAAACAGGTAATAAAGGAAAGAAAAGAAAAAGAAATTCTGGCAGAAGAGAAGGGATGATTTAAATTGTTAATGATGCCTGGAAGAAAGAAAGCATCTCAGATCAGAAGAGTAATTTTCTTAGCTGTTTCTTTCAGATGTAGTGCCAAGTTATGGCCACTATTGGAGGGAGTCCCAAATTTGCTTTCTGCTGAGAAGGATATTTGAATGAAACTGAACTATAAGATTTACCCAAGATGTCTCTTTGAATCATTTGAGGAAAAATATCAACCAGTATCCCTTGAAGCCTTCCCTGAGTAATCGCAGTTTAGAATTATCATTTGGTCACGTTTCTTTGGTGTTGGTTTGTTTATCCTACCTTTGCACTGAACTGGGCATGCTGTGCCCGGCAGCTGGCCGCTGATGCACTGTGTTGCTATAAACAAGGATGATGCCTTGTTGAGGTACCACCTGGGGTAGGCAGGAAGCACGTTGACCTTACTGTCACTTGCCCAATTATTGTACTTCACTAGGTGTGATTGTACATGGAATGTGACACAAACAGGTATTGAAGGAATTTGATAAGTCAGATGGTAAATATCGGTATTACGTGGTGACTCCATGTTCTGGTAATGGGTCCTGGGAACACGCAAGAAGGTGAAGATTGGAAGTCTTACGACACACTCAAATTGAACAGGACCTAGAAGGTGAATAAGCTTTACTGATAATGTCCTGGGGCATTTAATCATTTCATACTTGTGTGTGTGTGTGTATGTGTGTGTGTGTGTGTGTGTGAGAGAGAGAGAGAGAGAGAGAGAGAGAGAGAAGGAAAGAAGGAAAAAGGAAGGAAGGAAGAAGAAAGGAAGGAAGGAAGGAAATTAATACAAAAGAAATTAATTTATAGAAAAACCCTTGAAAGAGAAGGATCTATTACATTGAGAGAAGGAACTATTGTGCTTTCAAAAAATAAACGAACAAGATTAACCTACAATAAGGTTAAAATTAGTACAAAATTTCCTGGTATAATTATGATTTTTTTAATTTAGTAATTTATAAAATAACCTACAAGTTTTATTTTCTTCTTGTAAATTATACCTTAATACAGGAAGAGTTCATTTTCCAGGTTCATAATTTCCTCATTTATAAAAGTATATTCTTAGCAGATATATTATTTAATGTATCTGCATAAGGAAAAAAAATCATTTTACATTTAATTTCAAGTAATCAGGAAAGTAGGATATGAATAAGACTAAGTTAGTAATACATACTCCGTTCTAGATTCTATGGAAAAATAATACTACTGTAAGACAAACCAAACAACTTGAAACAGGATGTCAAAGAAAACTTCTTTGCTGCTAAGAGATTTGGAAAATTGAGAAACAATAATAATTGGGAGGTAGAATGTTGTACCGAGAGGGAATTAAGGTGGAGTACACATGTCCAGTCGATATTGCTAAATTGTTTGTAAGCAAAGCCCTTGATGCTGTGATATTACAGAGGAGAGTAAATCATCATGTTAATCCTGCCAACATGCTCTCTACTTTTTTTCTATTTATTCATCTTCCCTTCATTAAAATTATTTTTTATTGGAGAATTTGTGGGTTTACAGAATAATCATGCATAAAATACAGGATTCCCATATACCACCTTATTATTAACACCTTGCATTAGTATGGTAGAATTGTTACAATTGATGAAAACACATTTTTATAGTTGTGCTATTAACTGTAGCCCCTGGTTTAACTTAGGGTTCACTGCAATGTTGTGCTGCTATCACCACCATACATTACCAAAACATTTCCATCATTCCAAGCAGGAACTCTGTACATTTTAAGCCTTAACTCCCTGTTCCCTATCCCAGCCTCACCCCCTGGTAACCTGTACTCTAGATTCTGAGCCTATGTGTTTGCTTATTCTTATTATTTCATATCAGTGACATCATGCAATATTTGTCCTTTGTATCTGGCTTATTTCACTCAACTTGATGTTTTCAAGGTTCCTCTATGTTGTCATGTGTATCAGAACTTCCTTCCTTCTTATGACTGAATACTATACCATAGTATGGCTTTACCATGTTTCCTTTATCCATTCATCTGTCACTGGACACTTGAATTTTTTCCACCTTTTGGCTACTGAAAGTAATGCTGCTATGAACATTGCCATACAAGTATCTGTTTCAGTCCCTGCTTTCAATTATTTGTGGTATACACCTAAGAGTGGAATTGCTGGGTCATATGGTAATTCTGTTTAACTTTTTGAGGAATCACCAAACTATTTTCCACAGTGGTTGCACTATTTTACATTACCACCAGCAAAGCATGTCAGTTCCAATTTCTCTGCATCCTCACCTCCACTTGTTATTTTCTGTTTTTTTTCTAAAAAATAGTAGCCATTCTAGTGGGTGCTAAATTATACCTCATTGTGATTTTAATTTGCATTTCCCTAATGACTAATGATGTTGAGCACATTTGCAAGTGCTTATTGGACATTTATATATCTTCTTTGGAGAAATGTTTATTCAAGTCTTGTGCCCATTTTTAAATTGGATTGTCTTTTTGTTGTTGACTTGTAGTTCTTTATATATTCTGGATATTAAACCCTTATTAGAAATATGATTTCCAAATATTTTCTCCCATTCTGTAGATTGTTGTTCAGTATCTTGATAATTTCTTTTGATGCACAAAAGTTTTTAATTTGATGATGTTCAATTTATCATTTATTTTGTTGCTTATGCCTTTTTGGTATCATATCTAAGAATCCATTGACTAACAAGGTCCTGAAGATTTTCCCCTATGTTTTCTTCTAGGAGTTTTGTAGTTTCAACTATTACATTTAGGTCATTGGTACACCTTCATTCTTTTGCATGTGGATATCCAAGTTTCCTAGCATCCTTCGATGAAGAAACTATTTCTCCATTGCATATGCTTGGCATCCTTCTCCAAATCAATTGACTAAAATTGTGTGGGTTTATTTCTGAACTCTCAATTCTATTTCAGTGGTCTATATTTCTGTCCTTATACCTGCACCATACTTTTTTGAATATTGTAGTTTTGTTGTAAGCTTTGAAAGCTGAAAGTGTCTATCTTCCCTATTTGTTCTCCTTTTTCAAAATGTTTTTGGCTCTTCAGGGCTTCTTGCCATTCTATACGAATTTGATGCTTGACTTTTCCATTTTTGCAAAAGGGCTGTTTCATCAGGACTGCATTGAATCTGTAAATTGCTTTGGGTAATATTGACATCTTAAAAATATTAGGACTTCAAGTCTATGAACCCAGGAAGTCTTGTTATTCATTTCATTCTTGAATAGCTTTCATCAATTGTTTTGTAGCTTTCAGAATACAAGCCTTGTATAATCTTGGTTAAATTTTTTCTAGACCCAGAGGCAACAACCTCTTTAAGAAAAACAATCAGATGCAGCCCCCTTCCCCATACTGTTGACCCCCTTTCAATATGAACAAGTAAGGGTGCTTACTGCCTAGACACCCCTGAAGATGGAAAAAGAGATTAAGTGAGAGGAAGAGGTAGCAACAAACAAGATAAGATTGAACAAAGGTCTATGAATACTGAAACTTCATGTAAATATATGAATTTGTTTAGATGCTGGGGTGTTGGAATAGCTGGAAAGAGGTAGATGACATGGTGGAACTGTAACCTAAAACAATCTTTGAAACTTGCTCTATAGCTATTCATTGAATTGGGCTTTGAAATCTTCACCTTTCTGTATATACCCTATATTTCATAATAAGGAAAGAACTGAACTATGGAACCATAACCCATAATAATTTTTAAAATTACCTATATTACTGCATGTTGAGTTATAATCAAAAGTTAACACTTTTCTGTATGTATGTTATATTTTACAATAATGGAAATAGCTGAAGTTATGGAACAGTGACCCATGATATTCTTTGAAATTTGGTTACTAACTACTTGTTAAATCATACTTTGAAAGTTATCACTGCTATGTATATATGTTAAAGTTCATAATAAAAAATGCATTAAATTTTTTTTCTAATATCTTATTACTTTGATGATTTTGTTAATGGAATTGTTTTATTGATATCATTTTCATATTTTTCATGGCTGCAGTACAGAAACAACTGATTTTTCTTTTTAAATTCAGTATTATTGAGAAATACTCACATACCATACACTCATCCATGGTGTACAATCAACTGTTCACAGTACCATCTTATAGTTGTGCATTCATCAGCCCAATCTATTTTTGAACATTTTCCTTACATCAGAATCAGAATCAGAATTAAATAAAAACAAAACAAAACAATACACCAGATTACCCCCCCATCCCACCCTATTTTTCATTTAGGTTTTGTCCCCATTTTTCTACTCATCCATCCATACACTGGATAAAGGGAGTGCAATCCACAGGTTCTCACAATCACACGGTCACCTATTGTAAGCTACACTGTTATACAATCGTCTTTAAGAGTTAAGGCTACTGTGTTGGAGTTTTGGTAGTTTCAGGTATTTATTTCTAGCTATTCCATTATATTAAAACCTAAAAAGTGCTATCTATATAGTGTGTAAGAATGTCCACCAGAGTGACCTCTCGACTCCATTTGAAATCTCTCAGCCACTGAAACTTTATTTCATTTCATTTCGCATCCCCCTTTTGGTCAAGAAGATGTTCTCAATCTCATGATGCCAGGTCCAGATTCATCCCCAGGAGTCATATCCTGCATTGCAAGGGAGATTTACACCCCTGGGAGTCAGGTCCCATGTAGGGGGGAGGGCAGTGAGGTCACCCACCAAGGTGGCTTAGTTAGAGAGAGAGGGCCACGTCTGAGCAACAAAGAGGCACTCATGGGGAGACTCTTAGGCACAATTATAAGCAGGTTTAGCCTCTCCTTGCAGCAACAAGCTTCATAGGGGCCAGCCCCAAGATAGAGGGCTCAGAACATCAAGCCATCAGTCCCCTGTGTTTGTGAGAACATCAGCAACAATCCAGGTGAGGAAGTCCAACACCTCTGCATCCTCCCCCAGCTCTTCAGGGGGCCCCGAATATATATCTTTATTCTGTACCTAAATTACTTTAGGATGTGTGAAACAACTGATTTTTATGTGTTGATCTTGTATCCAACACTTTGCCGTAATCATTTATTAGCTCTAGTAATTTTCTTGTGAATTCTTTGGGATTTTCCATATATAATATGATGTCATCTGCTATTAGAGATAGTTTTACTTAGTCCTTTTCAATTTGGATGCCTTTTATTTCTTTTTCTTGTCTAGTTGTTCTGACTAGAACTTCCAGTACATGTTGAATAGCCGTAATGATAGCAACTATTCTTGTCTTGTTCCTGATCTTAGGGGAAAAGCTTTCGGTCATTCACTCTTGACTATGGTATTAGCTGTGGGTTTTTCATATAATCCCTTTATTGTGTTGAGGAAGTTCCCTTCTATTCCTAGTTTTCTCTGTGTTTTTATGAAGAAGCGGTGTTGAATTTTGTCAAATGCCTTTTCTGCATCGAGACGATAATTTGCTTTTCTTTTCATTCATTCTATTTATGTGGTGTATGAAATAAATTGATTTTGTTATGTTGACTCATCTTTGCATTCCTGGAATAAATCTAATTTGGTCAAGGTGTATAATCCTTTTAATGTACTGGTGAATTCACTTTGTTAGTATTTTGCTAAGGACTTTTGCTTTTATATTGATAAGGGTTACTGTTCTGTAATTTTCTTTTCTTGTGGCATCTTCATCTGACTTCGGTATTAGGGTAGTGATGGCCTCATAGATTGAGTTGATAAGGATACCTTCCTCTTCAATGTTTTGGAAAAATTTGGACAGAATTGGCATTTATTCTACTTGAAAAATTTGAGAAAATTCACCAGTGAAGCCATCTAGTCCAGGGATTTTCTGTGTAGGAAGTTTCTGATTATTGATTCAATCTCTATTCTTGTTATTGGTCTGTTGAGAGTTTCTATTTTTTCTTGAGTCAGTTTAGGTAATTTTTGTTTCTGGGAATGTGTTGATTTCACCTAGGTTATTTAATTTGTCACTACATTTATTCAGAGTATTATCTAATAATCCTTTTCATTTCTGTCAGTTTGGCAGTAATTTCCCCACTTTTATCTTTGATTCTAGGTATTTCTGCAGGTGTTTGTTAATCTATAAAAAGGTTTGTCAATTTTATTGATTTTTTTTTCAAAAAGCTGACTTTTGGATTGATGATTTTCTCTATGGAATTTTACTCTCTATTACATTTATCTCTACTCTAATCTTTGTTATGTCCTTCCTTCTGTTCATTTTGGGTTTACTTTTCTCTTCTATTCCTAGAGCCTCCTATTATAAGGCTAGGTCTCTGGTTTCAGATCTTTCCTCTTTTATAATATAAGCATTTAGAGCTATAATTTCTTTCTGAGCACTGCTTTTGCTAAATCCTATAAATTTTGATATGTTGTGCTTTCACTTTTATCCATCTAAAGTATTTTCTAATTTCCTTTGTGATTTCCTCTTTGACCCATTGGTTGATTAAGAGTTTGTTGAATAATTTCAACATTAAAACTTTGTTACAATATTCCATCTGTTTTGGATCACTGAATCATAATATTATTTCCATGCAATTTGAAGATGACCAAAAAAAATCTGAGTTACAGGCAAAAAAGTGTTACCCAGAACATTAATCATTGTCCATATTTTCCACAAGAAAGTGGAAGCACAAGCCTAATTTGGACACAGATATAAGTAGCTTTGCACAGTTAAATGTGTGACATAAATTGCATTGAGAAACAACAGACGGAAAACTGTGTGACATCAAAGAGGAAAGAAAGAAAGAAGAGTTTAAAATATATAAATATTCATACCAAAGAATGCCTGTTGTAGAAATTTTAGGGTACTATTCTTTCTCCCACTGATCGTTTTTCTGCTCAGTTTAAATAAAATGGTGTTCGCTCCCTTATGGATACCTATGTGTGGAATTGGGATGGTTGTTATCACGATAGCCCACTGCCGTACTGAAATACTCTGTGTGTTGCTTACCTCTGAAAAAGGGGTAGAAAAGGATATTGCCTACAATGTGCCTCCATCATTTGAGCTAATTGTTATATGAGACTTTCGGTTAAATATGAATCCCTGTTATATGGAATTTAGTTGGCTAAGTACTGACCTGCATGTACATGAGAAGGAATCACCTGCGGCTAAGAAAAGAACTAGCAGACTGGAGGCAAGTGGAGGACACACAGGTCTGGGAATAGTTCATGGTTTCAACAGCCAAAGGAGATAAACACCCAAATACACAGAACATCAAGTAGACTCTTCAGAAGAGCACTGCCTTAAGTGGGGCAAAATTACTCCTATATTAAAAGCTGCCATGAAGTCATTGAAGCAAAATTAAAAGAAAGTCTCAAAAGATTCAACAAAGACCAAAAATCAGAAAAAATCCAGCACTATTTTTAAAAATACAACAAAATCAGCAACCAGCAAAGTAAAATTCACAATGTATGGTAACGATTAAAAAACTTAATAAGGCATGCAATAAGAGAAAGAAAGTAAGGGGGTGGCAGGAGAAAGAAAGATAGATATAAATAAAAGAAGAGGAGTAATCAGGAAAAAACAGACTCCATAACCAAAAGGAAAAAAAAAATCAAACACTATAGATCATCTAGACACGAAAAGAAAATAGGTTTAACAGGAGATTAGACATTGCAGAAGAAAAGATAGTGAACTTGAAGACATAGCAATAAAAACTATACAAAATGAAGAACAGGGACAAAAAGGGTAAACAAAAAAAAAAAAAAGGAGAAGAAGAAGAAGTGCTGCATTTCCCTGAGAAACAATATCAAGTGTCTAAAATATCAGTTATTGCAGTTCCTGAAGAAGGAGGTGGGGCAGGGAAAAATATTTGTAGAAAAAATAGCCAAACTTTTTAATGTGATGAAAACTGTGGTCTCACAAATTCAAGAATCCCAATGAAATGAACCCCAAACAGAATAAATCTAAGGAAAATAATTAAAAAATATATGATATATAATATAAAAAAATAATAATTGCACACAAATTAAAGAAGATCTAAGTAACTAAAGAAAAGACTGGATGTGTGCATCAGAAGGCTCAAGATGTTTTGATGTCAATTTGCCTGGCTGTAAAATTACTACATTTTTTTTGTACAGGAACTAAGTTTTGACTCTGTGCTCATGCAGAAGGATCAATTGTAATTGGGTTGTATTGTTGTGGTTGCCTAAAACTCTGCTTCTGCTATGGATTTTTAATACTGAACAATGTATTCCCTATTTGCCAACCAAATAATTTTATTTTCACTGGCAAATTAAACCATCAAGACATATGTTTTAAACATATGCAGAACATCCATATGGTTCTCATATGTTTATTACTCAGAGTTTATTGTGTAACATGATGTCACACAGTCTAAAAAGATGAAGTGAATACCAATATTGCAAACATTCAACAGTACAATAGCAAAAATAAGCCCTGCTCTTTTTGCGGCTGACTAGCTCAGCACTCTATGACTGACTCCTCTTTCACTTGCTATTGTGATGCAATTATTGTGATATTTATCCTTAGAAAAAAAAAAAAAGCTGCTTCTTTCAATTGCTCCTTGGACACAGGAAAAAATGTTATTGCTTAATGGAATGTCAATCAAGAACCTTTGCTCAATCTAATTTGGGAAGTTTGATATTTTTATGTTCACCAGATGGTGAAACCTTAATGATTAAATCTTTTGTAATTAGGATTCATGTATATTCAACATAGGAGTAACAAAAAGCCCAGCAGGACTGTATTGAAAATAATTTGCCACATCCATGATTCATTCAACCTGAGACACTGTGTTGTGAATTCAAAACATGGTTTTCTTCCTATTTTTTTTTCTATCTTTGATGTGATTGTCTAGTAGCACCATCTTCATGGTTAATCTACAGTTACTAAGATCAAGAAATGCTAAGTATCAAAATTTCCTTCCATGGACTTTTTTAGTTTTATTTAAGGTGAAGATCCTCCTACATACTGAGCCCTACATACTGTATGTCTTACATACTGAGCCCTTATGCCAAGCATATTATTTCTTTAATCCTCACAACATACAGATGAGGTAGTTAAAATTAAAGTGGTCATTTTTAGAAATGAATATATTGTGATTTTGAGAGTTCAAGTAGCTTGCACAATTAGGATTACTGTCCCGATCTGTTTTATTCCAACAGAGCTCTGTAGTCAAAGAGGTAGGCTAGAAGTGACAGTGTGAGAAATCCTCCAGACAGTTTTGTACAGTGGTTTAGAGCACAGTTTCCCACAATAACCGTATGTACGGTGGGATCCCAGTTCAAATAAATCAGGTATAAAATCTACTTTGAGGTAAAAGATGGAAATTTGAATATGAACTGGGCATCAGGTAATATTAGAGAAGTAATTGTTTTCTTGGGTGGATAACAGCACTGTGGACATGTAAGAGAATGTCATTCTTAGGAAATGCATGCTGAAGGATTTAGAGATGAAGTGTCATTTCAAATGCTTAGCAAACCCCCATAAGCATACATTAGCATACATACAGATAAAGCAAATGTGGTAAGTGTAGGTTGTGAGCAAGCAGGTGTTCATTATACAATGCATTCAACATTTCTACAAGGCTGAAGATTTCATGATAAAAAGGGGAAAAAAAAGGATATAGTCACTGAAGTTACTTTCTCTGAGCTTGAATCCTACTGTACTACTTATTAACTACCTTTAAGAAATATTACTTTAAAGTAATATTTTTTTTCCTCATCTGTAAAATGGGTATAACAGTAATAACTACTTTATAAAGAGTCTAGCACTTAGTGGCTCCAAAATACATCACAATTATTATTATTCAGCTGTCCCAAAAGCTTCTCAGGATCTCACTATCAATGAGTTCATAACTTTTGTTGTTATTACCTAGAGTCTCTTTGGGAACTAATCTAAAGATAAACCCTTAAAATCAGAGTTAGAACATGGTGATGTAAACAGCAACTGAGAACTCCTCTCCAGAATTCAACAAATAAAAAGGACAATTCTGAATTGTCTGAAACTCTGGAGGAGTATATAGACTGGAGAAGGACCCCACAGAAGCCAAATTGAAGAAAGAGAAGAAATATCAGGTAGGAATCTTCCATCCCAGACGAGCCAGTCCTCTCCCCTCCCCCTCACTCAGCCTCCATGTGAGAAAGGCATAGAATCAGCAGATGGGGCCCCTTCCATCAGGGACAGAGATTTTAAAAGCTCTCAGAGCAGTGAGACGTACCCCCACAGATTGAAGACAGGGGACAGGGGAGGACATTTCAAGGCCCAGGTCAGTAACGGACAAAGAGACTGAGAAAATGTAGACAGAGACTGCATTTCCAGCCCTGGGTCTGAAAACCCTTCCACCACCCTTGAGGGAAGAAGCAGCCAGTGGCCATTTCCTTGCCTTTGGAATGGCTGGAGTGCTGGGTCTGCCACAGGTGTAGTCCCACATTGAGCCAGATTTTGGCCACAAAGTGAGGGCATAGGAATCCCACACTTTCAGCTCACCTGTGTAGATGCAGCCTGCATACAAAAGCAAAGCAGCCTTTGAGGATGATTAAGTTACCAAACAGTGCCATCTTCTGGACAGTCCAGAAAGTGCAAGGTAATAGACACTTAAAAAGATGCCTCAGACCCTTCATTAGGACCACAGGAGCTGATTTACACACCCTGCACAGAAACTCAGTCCTGTTTTGGCTGAGAAATACAGACAACTCAACTGTTGAAGCAGGGATCTAGAACAACCAAGGTCTCGCTGGCCAGCAGAAAACAGAGCACCACTGCAAGCCAGCAGATCTGTATTACCACACATAATGAACCTGCTGGGGTGCCCAGTGCCTATCTCCCATCCCTGTGGCAGGTTACAGTGGGTGCCTGATTTGGGCGGAAAACAGGGGGACAGAGCCAATCTGACAACTGACCAGTGAGAAAAACAAAGACATATAGAGATCAAAGAAAACCGACAAAGAAAACCCAAGGCAAAAAAGAGAAAACAACCTCCAGAATAAACTAATCAAGAAAATCAGATCCTAGACAGCAAAACATCACAAGCCACACCAGAAAATATGAAGATATGGCCCAAAGGAACAAACTAAACCTCAACTGAGATTTAATTAAAGACATTCAAACAAACCTAAATCAAATCAACAAGTTGAAGGAAAACATGACAAAAGAGATGTAGGATATAAAGAAGATACTGGGTGAACATAAGGAAGAATTTGTAAGCTTGAAAAAACAAATGGCAGAACTTACAGGAATGAAAGGCACAATAGAAGAGATGAAAAACGTAATGGAGGCATACAAAATACAACAGCAGACTTGGAGAGGCAGAAGAAAGGATCATTGAACTAAAGGACAGAACATCTGAAATCCTACACACAAAAGAACAGATAGGAAAAGAGTTGAAAAATATTAGGGCCTCAGTGAATGGAGTGACAACATGAAGCACATGAATATACATGTTATAGGTGTCCCAGAAGGAGCAGAGAAGGGAAAAGGGGCAGAAAGAATAATAGAGGAAATAATCTATGAAAATTTCCCAACTCTTATGAAAGACATAAGGTTACAGGTCCAAGAAGCACAGCATATCCCAAACAGAATTGATCCAAATAAACCTACTCCAAGACACTTACTAATCAGATTTTCAAATGTCAAAGACAAAGAGAGACTTCTGAAAGCAGCAAGAGAAAAGCAATCCATCACATACAAGGGAAGTTCAGTAAGACTAAGTGCAGATTTCCCAGTAGAAACCATAGAGCCAAGAAGGCAGTGGTATGATATAGTCAAGCTACTGAAAGAGAAAAACTGCCAACCAAGAATCCTATATCTGGCAAAACTGTCCTTCAAAAATGAAGAAGAGTTTAAAATATTTTCAGATAAACAGACACTGAGAGAGTTCATGAACAGGAGACCTCCTCTACAAGAAATACTAAAGGAAGTGCTACAGACAGATAGGAAAAGACAGAAGAGAGGAGTTTGGAGAAGAGGGTAGAAATGAAGATACCAGGAGATATAAAGAGGCTAAAGATTGGGCATTTGATGCTAAAGGAGTACAGAATGTTCAACAGGATTGATTGTATAGATCCAGAAATGGATGGCACAATACTAGGTGATAGTAGCACAATACTGTAAATACACTGAACAAAGATGACTGTGAGTACAGTTGAAAGAGGAAGGTTAGTGGCATGTATGACACCAGAAAGAAAGATAGAAGATAAACACTGGAATGGTATAACTTCATGAAACCTAGAGTGGTCAATGCTTGTGATTAAATGTACAAATATAAGAACATTTATACATGAGGGAGAACAAATGAATGTCAACTAGTAAGGTGTTGCAAATGGGATGGTATTGGGGAAAAAAAATACAATCAATGCAAACTAGAGTCTATAGTAACAGTAACATGTAATATGCTTCAATTAATTGTAACAAAGGCAATATACCAAAGCTAAATACCAAAAGAGGGAGATATAAGGGAAGGGTATGAGATTTTTGGCATTGGTGTTGTCTGAATTTTTTATTGTATTTTATTTTATTTTATTTTTTTTATTTTGTTTTTCAGTCATTTTTTCCTCTTTCTTTTTCTTTTTTTTCTTTTTTTTTTTCCTTCTCCTCTTTCTTTGTGGAAGAAAGGAAAAAAGGAAATGTTCTCGTATAGATAGTGGTGGTGAATGCATAACAATGCGACTATACATGGAACCATTGACTGTTTACATAGGAGGGAATGTATGGTGTGTGACTAAAACTGTTTAAAAAATAAACAGAGGGCTACACATGCTGGAGAAAATGTGGAGAGAGGGTTGTGCCTAATTACCATTTGTGGGGAAGTAGAATGGTGCAGCCCATGTAGAGGGCAGTGTGGTGGTTCCACAGGAAGCTAAGCATGGGGTTGCCATATGGTCCTGCAACCCTGTTATTGGGTATATACTTGGAAAAACTGAAAAGAGGGACATAAATGGACATTTGCACAGTGGGGTTTATGGTGGCAGTATTCACGATTCACAGTGGATGGAAGTGGCCTAATGGTACATCGACTGATGAATGGAATGGTGAATTGTGGTGTTTATATACAATGGAATATTGAGCAGCTACAAGAAGGAATGAAGTTGTGAGGCATGCACCTAGGTGAATGGACATTGAGGACAGTATGTTGAGAGAAATAAACCAGAAATGAAAAGACAAATATAATAACGCCTCATTAATATGGACTAACTATAATGTGCAAATCCTGAGAGTGTGGGTTGTCAGGGAAAGGCTTCTTGTAAAGGTTCCTAGATTGTAAGCTCTTACAGTTACATCTATTCCTGAGTTGTAATGGCTATTTCTAAATTCTGAGATGCTGAGCTCTTTGCGTATAACCTGGTTCATCCCCAGAACTCTGGGTATCTATGTGACACCCGAGATTCAGAGCCAGAGTCCAGCAGCTATGAATGTCAACATTGCCCTATATAGCAAATGTTGAAGAGTCTGAAAAAGAGATCAGACTTCAGTTAGTGATATGAACTAAATGGACTTGGTTAGACTAAGGTAAATCAGACTAAAGAGTAAAGGGCAATATTAATCGTGTTTTAAAAACTTCAACTTCTGTGTGAGACCCAAGGAAGAGATGTTTATTAGGTGCAAAATCTATATTTTTGTAGCACACTATATAATTTAACTTGTATGGTCAGTTTATTCAAACACTGTAATTACATGGAACTTCGAATAAGGAGTGAAATCTGATTGGTTTGTACAGGCTAGGGTAAAACCCTGATACATCTCAGAACAATTTGGGCAGAAAATAAAAATGTATTTGCAAAGTCTCCTTGAGGGACTGGGGGAAAATGTGAAAATATGAAATTTCCCCACCTTGGGAATTACTGATAGTCTCACAAGCATTGGGGGCTACCTATTTAAAAACCCAAGCCCTAGATTTTGGGGCTTGCCCTTATGAAGTTTTATGTTGCAAAGGAGAGGCTAAGCCTACTTATAATTGTGCCTAAGAGTCTTCCCCAGAGTACCTCTTTTGTTGCTCAGATGTGGCATCACTCTTTCTAAGCCAACTTTGCAGGTAAACTCACTGCCCTCCCCCACTACATGAGACATGACTCCCAGGGGTGTGAATCTCCCTGGCAATATGGGACATGACTCCCAGGAATGAGTTAGACCTGCATTGTGGGATTGAGAAAACCTTCTTGGAGCAAAAGGGGAAAGAGAAATGATACAAAATAAAGTTTCAGTGGCTGAGAAATTTCAAATGGAGTTGAGAGGTCACTCTGGAGGTTATTCTCATGCATTATATAGATATCCCGTTTCAGTTTTCAGTGTATTGGAATAGCTAGTAGGAAATACCTGAAACTGTTGAACTGCAACCCAGTAGCCTTGATTCTTGAAGATGATTGTATAACTCTATAGCTTACACTGTGTGACCACATGACTGTGAAAACCTTGTGGCTCCCATTCCCTTTATCCAGTGTATGGATAGATGAGTAGAAAAATGAGGACAAAAAGTAAATGAATAATAGGCTGGGACTGGGGGGTATGGGATGCTTAAGGTGTTTTTTACTTTAATTTTTATTTTTATTATTCCTTTTTTTGTGGTAATGAAAATGTTCAAAAATTGTGGTGATGAATGCACAAGTATATAATGGTACTGTGAATAACTGATTGTACACTGTGGATGATTGTATGGTTTGTGAAAATATCTCAATAAAATTGAATTTAAAAAAGAAGTTAAATTAAATTAATAAGAATATGATTATGCACTGGCAGAGTGGAAATTCTATTATCCTTCGTATAAGTTATATAAGAACCATCAAAGTTGGTGGTTCTTACATTCTGCTAGGTATGAAATTCATAATTTTGCCTATGGCTTTTATACTTCTCTATCATTTAGACATAAAATTTGGATAGGAAATCTCTTTAGCTATGAAGGGAAGAAAAGCCCTGAACCATGCAGTCGGGAAATTCATGTGTTTCCAAAGACAATGGATGTAGTGATTTAAGCTGTGAGATCTCTTCAAATGAGAATCTGACCACTTGCTAAAGGTCTCCATGTATTCAGAAGTGTAACTGATGGAGTTAATAACATCAGATGAGTTCAGAAGCATAAAATTAGTTTATCTCTTTCAATACAAATAACCACTTGGTTTCTGCTTGAATTTTATAACAATTAAAGCAAACTAAATCCAGATTTTCTTGCAGTAACTGTGAACTATGCTTTTTTGTTTTTTTTAAATCAACAGCCTCTACATTTTGTTTTTGGATATTCATATATTTTGGGGCATTTCCATAAATATGCAAAACTAAAAGCCATCACTAAAACTGTCATCTTCAAATAATCATTATTTTTATTAGCATCTATGACATCTACTTTCTTATAAAAATATACAACTTGTAGAGGGCCTTATCAAGATTTCATCCATTTTCTAATTAATAAAGGAGACTTTTTCAAAATTTAATCTAGGTATTGTTTAAAAATAAAAATGCTCAATATAAATATTTGTTGCCAGAGTTAAGAATCTTGTAGCAAGTACTTTTTTGTTACATTGTCAGTATTCTTTTCCTTCTTCACCTCTTCTTTCTCAACAACCCCCTATTCTTCTTTGCAGACATAAGGTTCTGGGGAGATGTACACTCCATCCCAGCTACAGGCTTGGAGGTTACAGCCTAATCTAAGCCAATCAGCGTAGTTCACATCCCTTGCCACTCTGATTGGATCAAGGCTGATCTTGAGATCTGCCCTCACACAATCCAAATGGAAAGAATACCAAGAGTTTGGCTGTAAATGCTAGGAGTGCTATGTCCTTTTTTGCTAAATGTGCACAAATAACATGGGAGCTGCTAAAAGTCATCTTGGATTCCTAGAAGTGGTCAGTCGTAAGGTGAAGTGGAACTCTGGAATTTGTAGCAGAGATACAGAAAAAATCAGATCTTAGATGGCATGGTGGTGTTGCCTGATTGGTCTTATCTGAGCCCAGTGCCATCTCTGAATATCTTATTTATATTAGATAAAATGAAAAAAGTTCTTCATTGCTTCTGCTAGTTGAATCTTGTTTCTGTTATTTGAAACTTAAAGCATTCTTACTAGTAAATGCCTTTAGGAGCCTCTATGCTGTGGGAGCTAACATAAGCCCCACAGCTTTGGTTTCCCATGCAACTCTATGCAATTACAGAGATCAAAATGTTATTGAACCTGAACTTCATTTAAAAACACTTAAAAATCCAAGTTTTTAGGAGTAAATAAAACAGTCCAAGGCAAGCAGTTTATTTTTAATATGTAATCCCCAAATTCATAAACATTAAAGTTTATGATTGGAAATAAATATTATTCTAATAGTTTGCCATCATCATCATTGAAGCTGGTGCCCATTCCCTTTTTTTGTTTTGATCTTGCATTCTTCAAAAAAAAAAAAAAGAGAGAGATGAGCTTTTGTGTAAACTCTAATCAGAATTATGATTCAGTGTTTTTTTAGCAAATGCCTAACCACTATTTCAGCTGACATTATAATTCAATAACTGAATCAGAAGAGACAGAAGGCTTGCTTTTGATAGAAAATTCTATATAACTAGGTATCTAATATCTTGAAATGGATGGTTGCTTAAGTTTTTGGACCCTCAGTTTTGCTTCTGCTCAGCTTCGCTGTGACTGTCTCCTTTAAATCTGCCCACAGACTGAGGCAGGGAAACACTTTTCTGAGAGTTGGCTTAGAATTCATTTGGAATGGAGGGGTGGCTGGGTGATATTGATAGAACCAAAAGTGGTTGAACTGCATGCTATTTAATTTACTTGAGCATGGATATTTTGGGATTATTTTATGTGCAGTAAAAGTTTTGTTTTCTTCTCTTTTCCTCAGCAGAGAACAGCCTCATTGAATTCTCTCTCTCATTCCCTCTCTCAGTCTCACCCCTTACCACCCCTTCCCATCCCCATAAGACTTAAATCAGTCTATTATCTGTCCTGCAGCTCTATGTGCTATACGATAAATATGATAACAACCCTGAGTTCTTTCCAGCCCTCCTTGGCTTCAGATCACAGAAAACTTACTTAGAGAGAGGAAAAATGGACTTTCAAAGATTAGAATTACCACTTAGCAGAGATACAGGAGCCAAAACCCACAGACCATTGAGAAGAGATAGGAAATGCTGACTTGTGTGATATCTTCCACTTTCCAGTTTAACCGAGTCCATTCCCGTCTCTGACACAGCCACCATACTGCAATCTTGTTTATAGAGCATGCTTTGAAGTTTTCTGTTTTAGTCTCTCTTTCATTTTAATCTGAGTTCAGCTTCATCATTGTTCATTAAAACACCATCAGTGAACTCTTATGTTTGAATTCTAAGTTAAACAGGCCACTTGGGGATACTGTGCAATCAAGCCAACAGAAAAAGGAACATAACATAGGCAGGCATAATCTCACTCACAGCCTAAATTTACAGAGGGACACCTGGAATACAAATGTGTTAGGTCTGACCAGAATCCTTGTGATTAATTACCAGCTGCTGTGTTAGGAGAGAGGTCAGAGGAGAAAGAGAAGCGTTGCAGGGACATTTTTTAGAAATCTCTAATGACAATGAAACTTTGAAAAACAACTAAATCAGTTATTTGTGCTTTTATTTTTTATTTGCTTATCTAAAATTCTCCAAGGATACCAAATAGTATATCTCTATCTTGCGCTTCAAGTGTGATGACTTACCTTAAAAACAAAACAAAAAAAATTCAATTAATACTGACTGGATTGGAATTAATGGTAATTTTATAAAGGCATAAAATAATTTACTTGTTGCTTTTTTCTTAGGCTCTCCCTTTATGTCATAAATATATATCATAGATCAATTCTGTGCCAGATTTTATGTATGCTGGGTGCTGGACATGAACTGAATATACTCTCCTGAATTGCACAATTCTGTTTGAGATTACTTTAATGAAAAACTAATAAAAGGTTCCACTTTCCCAGTATGTATTCTAAAATATTTATTCACATTGTGCAAGTATGCTGAATTAGGAAAAAAGACTCAAAAATATTGAATGACGTGCTGAATGGCAAGAAATGAGTCAGGTTTTCTGATTTTTATACCAGTATTATTTTACAGTGGAGGCCATTATAATAAATGTTGATTAAAATAATGTATATAATGGAATAAAAAATTACCCCATTGCATGACTGTTCACATTTTTTTCTCTCTACCAAAGAGGAAGTGTGCTTGGTTATTGGGTCCATTTCTGGAATCTTCATGTTGTGGAGAATCCTGGGAAGGGGTCTAACCCTTGACCAAGGGCGTAAGAGCTGAGATCAGACTAAGAAGAAAAATGGAGAAAAGATTTTGCCCAGCTGCTGTGTGGGAAAGGGAAGCCCTCCAAATGGAGTTTTCTGACCTGGTTTATGGGTCTAGGTTTCAACCCTCATAATAGTTTCTCAACACCATTTTACCAAATCCAGTGTTTCTCTTCCTAGATTATTATTTCCCCCAGCCACTCCTAAACCCCAGGAATTCCTTCAGTCAACCTAGAGAGGTAGGGATTAGGGGACGATGTGGATAATATAAGGGGATACATTATACAGGATAATGTATACAGGATAATTGTATAGATGAAGATACTACTCAATTACAGAAAAATTCAAAACCATCACCTTTTGCTGCTATGTGACGTACTATGAAGCAAAACACTATTTCCCTAGGAAGAACAATGTGCTAAATCAAAGCTTGTGGACAGTACAATATAGTCATTGCTGCTACAAAACAGAGACAAATTTTAAAGCACAGAGTTTTGGGAAAATATTCCAAAACTTTTTGAGCTTTCTACCAAGTAAATAAGTAACTTCTTCATAAATGTTAAATATTCTCTTTATTGTTGGTTTCTTGTTTAAAATCTTTTGACTCATTTCCTCTTGTTGAAGTCACTGTATAAGAATGAATATTCGTTTCTGACACCCCTCATGATTTACATATAAATATTCCATAACTTCTAAATTTATATTCTCAACCCCGAGCATTCTTAATGTTCCCCACTAATTACTTCACTCTTTCTCTTTTCCATGTCTGAGCTCTAGCTGCTTTTCTTGAAAACCTTTTCCTTTTTTAGTTTTTCCCATCTAACTAAATGACATCCTCATCGATCCCATTGACTAGTAGTCAGAGAATTGCGCTTTCCTTACCATTCCCATCATAAAAATCTACCAATTTTACTTCCAAATGTATTTTAAAATCATCCACTTTTCCCATTCTTGATTCCAATTCAAATTACTCTCATCTACATCCTGGATTGTGTAGTGCCCTCTTTTATTAACTTTCCTCTTCTCTTGCCTTCCTCAAACCAGCTATCCACATAACAAGATAATTTAATTTAAAAACAGTGACCTTCCCTGATGAAAATTATTTAATAGCTTCCTGGTACACACAAGATATGATTCAAATCTTAAATGCAGTCAGCAAAACTTTCAATAATCTGTCTATTAACAGTCTTTCATCCTCATCTGATGATTTGCTCACAGTACTTTGCCACATGCACCATGCTAATTTTCTTTCAGAGTTTTAAAACACCAAACACTTTTCCTCTGTGCTCTTCAGTCCATACTGTTTCTTCTGTGTGACACTTCCTTCACCGTCTTCACCAGGCTAACTAAAATGTCACTTCCTTTGTATGTACTTTCTAAGAATATTTTATAATTTGACTAGCAATTCTTCCCTGAAGTTATTCCCCAGCCACTAGAGGCCATTCGCGCAGCCCACCAAGGGACAGGTTGCAAGTCCTGAGAAGTTAATGCTGCCTTCCTCCCATCCCAGCAATAGTATGCAACCTGATGGGAGATGGTGGATAACTACTGCACCTCCTCCATCCCTCAGCAGGAGTGAGGATGGTTGCACACTACCTCTCAGAATTCCTAAAGAGACTGAGCCTCAGTTGTCCAAGTGGTGAACTGTTTGCTAACATACCTTGAAAATATTCCTTCTTTTCCCTGTCTCACTTTCTCAATCCCCTACCAGTGCACCTCCCCAAAAGGCTTCATATCCCTTCATCCCTGCCTCAGGTCGCTTCTATAGGATCTTACCTTAATACACAGGACATTTCTTAATGGAGACAAAATTATTCATATACCTAAGTCATGTGTACCTGATGCAGTACTGGAAAATATGTTTCACTCATCATTCCTCTTTTGACCAAAACAGAAAAGAATTGATGATTAATTCTAGAATTATCAGTGGTAATGCCCTTATAATCTATAATTACTCAGATCTATGAGTGTGCAAATAAATATGCTTATATGAGCTAACCGAGACTGACCTAATTATTGATGGGTATGCATGTGTGTGCAAACATTTTCACATAACTTACCTATGTGACTATTTTAACTGTGTGACTATTTACATGTATTTTATACAGAAAATTATTGTGATTAGCTTATATTGGCAAGTAGTTGTTTCAAACCCTACTAAGTACACTTTAATTAAGAATACACAGCATGGAATAAACAAATTAGGTTTAATATTGAACTATTGAAGGGGCCAAATAACTGCTTTGATTGCTTGTTTTATTAAATTGTGTCTCCTTAAGTAAAGGAAAGCAGTTGAGGCAAGTAAGTTCAGAGGGAGCAGCTGCAGAGGAACCAGTTATGAAGAAGGTGCCAAAATGCTGTCCATATGAGTAGTTTCGACTGTTGCTCACAGCCTCTCTTGACAGGACAGGATGGTCTCCAAAACTCTTGTAGGTCAGCCTCCTTAGCAACGAGGAAACTATGTTCCTATCATTCATCTTCAGAAGTTTGTCGGCCTTGAAAAACCTGGGTGTGGCCATTTCTAAATGAGTTAGTAATACAGACAGAATTAAAAGGTCATCCTTTAACATGAAGTGAATAGGAAACAATCTATGGCACCATTAGGAAGGCTTCCATCCCACAAGGGTAGTATTTCACTCCTGTTGCTAATAACCAGCTATCTACCATTAAAGATTCATTACTTTGCCTTTGAAATATAACTTGGTAGATTTCAATATAAATTGTCTCTTTAAGTTTGAACTCCTTATCTGGGTTTATTCTCCCTTTTCTCAAAGGGCTTGCCTTTCCCCTTCTTTTACCTCAGATTGAATATTAGGAAGCTTATGTGTGGCAAATGGTTGAAGGAATCCTTGTACATTTTTTGGTACTCTTGTTCATTTCCTGTTCTCTCTCCCGAGTCCTTGTTGATCTCCAATGCTCTGTGCTGGATCCTTACTGCTCTCCAGTGCTCCATGGTGGATTTATTTCCTAGTGTCATAAGCTGGTAACTGCCAACCTGTGGCTCATCAAACTGGTCGTTTGGACTGTCATACTAGCACTCAATGATGAAGTGTATACTCCCTAAAATTTGTATCCAGCAATGGACTCCTAACAATGGATCCAAATTCAATTGTTCCATTAACTTTTTTTTTTACACCACTATGTTCTCACACTGAATACATGGAAATTCTAGGACCTGGCAAGGATCGGGACTCTGTGTTAAGACCATGCATCTAAATGCCACCATTTGCCCTTGCCCTTCTATCCTCTGCCATTCTGAGCATGCTAATGAAGTGCAGCATCAATTGTATGTCCCTGGAGTCTTCTTCAGCTTTTCCAGGATTTCTCTCATGATGGTTATCATTTGTGTTTCTAATTTTTTCTAGCATCTCTCTTTATTGTCTCTCTCTAAGATAAACTTCCCAAATGAAATATCCTCTGTTTATGCTTCACTCTGATTTATTGTTAAACTCTATATTTATAGTCCTCAAGGATTCTTTTTAAATATATAAATACAATATATTTGAGTTTATAAAACCCCTTTTTCTCTCAGTAATGATTGGCCTTCAACTCTATTATCCACCTATGACTCAAAGATTGTTTTGGATATCAAACTTGAACATGAACTCTTTGTGTTTGCTTTTCTGCAACATAAACACAAATGCTCCTAAAGCAATGGATGCTGCTGACCAAATGAGAAAAATAGCATATTTGAGGAAGAATAAAAAATAAAATTACATTATTATGTTTCAAAAATATTATCCTTATACTTTTACAACCGATGGCACAGAGATTCTCAATACTCCCATAGCAACATGCAGATTGTGATGGTTTCTCCTTTTGGGGTGAAGTGGTGTTTCTTACTTTGTTGTTGTTCCAATCCTCCTACCCCCAGTTGACAATAACTGATCAAATCCTACTCTCACAAATTACAAATGAGATGATGGGCCTTCCTTCATGTTATAGAGCATTTTAGAAGAGCCAGGAATTATCTTTTCCATACTTAATTTATAAAAGCAATCCCCTCTCAAAAGAAAGGAATCTACTAGATAAATTTTATAGGAAAATATAACATAATTTTGTTCTAATCTTTAGAAATCAGAGGTCTTTTACAAGACTGACTGTTTTTGGTGGATCATGTGATTTAGAAAATTGAGTGAACTGCTCTCAAAGTGGGGAGACTTGCTTTATCTTTAATGAAACACTTCATTGTTAAGAAAATGTAGAACATAATGCAATGTCTATCCATGAGGAAAAAGAAGGACAAGATATTAAAGGTTTGGGGAAAAAAATGAAGACCTAATGTAATTTATAGTATTAGTCATCAAATGCAATTTTTATGAACCTGTGGAGGGTGATCACATCTGAAAAACATTTATACCATCTTTCTAGGAAAGATTAATTCACTCCCCTTGTCCAACAAGTTTTTTAAATTTCCTGTTCCTCATTAATCTGGCTCTTCAATCAGATAACAAATGTAGAAACTAAAGAAAGATGATCCTCTAGATTCATCATAGTTATAAAAACACCAATTTTGATATGGATTTCCAGTTCACATTCATTTAAGGCCTCTTAGATTATGAATTTCACCTCCAATCAAAGTAACTCAAGAAGAATAGCTGCTTTCATTAAACAATAGAAGAATATCGTATTTCTTGTAATGTAAACAACAAATAAAAAGCCAGCAGACATGCATTGATGAATAGCAGATCAGAGAGTGCTTTTAATCATAACATTTAAAGAAAAGATTTTACTCTTATTACATCAAAACTATAAAATTACTTAATAAATCCAAATGTATATACTCCAGAATAAAAGCTACCAAATTATGTTGCTCCCCAGTAATGTAATCTAAATGTTTCTCAAATGATACATACAGATTCTAATTTACCTTCCTAAATTAAATCTTGCACCAAGTATATGCATCAAACATAAATTATTGGTTTCAGTAAAGTCTGGGATTTCATAAATTTAATTGGCTTTCATTACTATTATGCCCCGAGCCTGAAAAAGTACCTACTATTTCTGTTTTTATTACATTCTCTTGCTAATCTATTTAAAGGCATACCTAAAAAAGATATACTTTTTTTTATCTTAAGTGGCTATAAGATGGGGGGCCTGACATGCTAGGGGTACAAAGGACTTCACTAGTAAGTAGTTATTCCTGGATGGGGTTCAGGGCAGCCAAATGGAATTTTTCCACATTTAGTATTTTTAATATAACTTGTAACATAGTAATTTAGGTAAATTGACTTCCATGGGCTAGGAGAAAACTTGTAGGAAAAATCAGAAATTAACATTAATTGCCTATCCATTTGTTCTAGTTGTGCCTTTAAAACATCTGTAGGTGAAATAACTTTGTACAACACCAAATCAGCCTTATTGCAACCATTGTGAGATGATACACCCTATTATGTCCTTCTTCTTTTATTTTCACATAAAAATGGGGCATACCAGGGGAGCCTAAACAGGAAAACAAATGAGAAGAAAGACTATAAGTGCTTCAGTGTTTAGGAGAACATCTTCTTAAATATCCTCTACTTGCCTATTGAAGTGCCTAAACAGTAAATGCATAAAACCGATGTTGCTCATGGTGGCCATTGCATGAAAGCATAAAGACACAACAGTAAGACCTGGATGGCCCTAGAGGAAAAGGAACATTATATCAAGTTATGCAAGGAAAACCTTAGATCAAACTGCCTCAGGGAGCTGAAGAGTCACACCATTAATCCGACCTAAGTCCACAATAAATTTGGAAAGAAAATCTATCCCAAAACACTTAACATCTAAAACATTTTTGAAAAAGCACCGTTTTTGAACCCAAACCCAAACCCAAACCCTCTAAGTAGAAGTAAGGTCTAAATGACAAGATGCAAATCACCTACAACTAGAGGCAGGAACAGATCAGGTAAACATCCTTGAACAAAGGCCACACTATTTAATGTATGATGTAAGAGCTGAGATAACTTTGCTCATTAGTTCAACAGATATTTATTTACTGAATGCCTAGTATGTACCCAGCACCATTCTAGGCCCTGGGAATACATCAATGATAAAAAGTGACAAAAATCTTTGTCTTTGAAGAGATTACATTTTAGTGGTGGAAGATAGAAAAAAAACAATAAAAAAAATAAAAAATATATTATGCTAGATGGTGAATAGTGTTAAGGAAGAAACCATATAAGGTAAGGGTGATAAAAAGTGTTGTGTAGAAGGAGTAGGATGCAATTTTAAATTAGTGTAGTCAAGAAAGACTTCATTGACCTCAAGGAGGTAAACAACTGATGAAGATTTATGTGGCAAGAGTGGTTCAGGCAGAGAAAACAACAAGTGCAAAATCCTGGCTTGTTTGAGAAAGAAAAAGGAGACGAATGTCAATGTGACTAGAATTGAGTGAGCAAATAGATCAGAGGGATAATGAGGGTCAAAAGACAGAGAGCCTTGTAAGTGTGCATACTCGTATGGAATTTAGCTTTTATTCTGAATGAAATGAGCTACGATTGGAAGGTTCTAAGTAGATAAGCAAAATGACGTATTTCAGAGAATCACTCTGGCTACCATCTGAAGAATAGATTATCATGAGGTAAGAGTGGAAAGAGGGACTCTAGATCAGATAATATAACAACCATCCAGGTGAGAGAAGGTGGCATCAGGAGGTAGGAAAGGAAGTGATAGAAGTGATCAGATTCTCTAGCAGGGTTTCTCAACCTTGGTACTACTGACATTTGGGGTCAAATAATTATTTGTTGTGAAGGTATATCCTGTGCATTGTAGAATGTTTAGTGGCAGCCCTGATTTCTACTCATTAGAGTGCAGCATCAATCCCACATACCTCCAGTTCTGACAACCAAAAATGTCTCCAAACATTGCCCAATGTCCCCTGGGGTGCAAAATCCTTCCTGGTTGAGAATGACTTTTCTAAATACATTGAATAGGTAAAGTTAAAAAGATTTTCTGATGCACTGGAACAAGATGAGTCAAATATGATGCGTTTATTGGAGAATAGCTAAGTTTTTGTCAACAAGAGATGAAATAATAGTGTGGCACAAATAAAATAAATAATCCAGAGTATGTCAGTGGGCACTGTTCAGTGAAGTCATCCAGGGATCTGCCTGGAGGTGGTCCTGCCATCATAATATTTCCTGATACATCAGATAGTTTACCAGAACTAATGCCAATTTTCAATTTGCAGACAGGGAGAAATAAAATATGGAGAGCAAACATTATTTTTAAAGACATGAAGTTGAAATTGTATGCTTCATTTTCATTCATATATCATTGGAAAACAAAACAAAACAAAACAAAATCCTAGCCATTATGGCAACACCTACAAGAGATCTGAAATGTGGTCTCTAGCAGAGAATCCATATGGCCAATAAGAATGTGGGTGGAGAGGGGTCAATAAGGTGAAAGAATTGAAAATGAGAGACAATCAGCCGTCTGCCAATGAAGTTTCCAAAGCTTCTTGGTCTGATTAACTGAAAGGATCATATTACCATTAATTTTACTAGGAAAAATGAGTTGCAGAGCAAGTTGGTTGCAGGGTGGGGGGTAAGGTAAGGTGGGGGTGGAGAGAAAGCCAGAAGCTCAGTTTTTAACATTAAGTTTAAGATGCTTATTAGACATCCTAATAGAGATGTTTACCAATTCTGGAGAGTTTTGGAATGGGGACATAAATTCAGAAATTAAAGCTTGTGAAATGGATAAGCTCACCAAGAGAATGTATATAAAAGAATAAAAAGATCCAAGAAGTGAGCCTTACGGTCCTCTGATGCTTATAATTCAGGAGAGGAAGAATCAACAAATGAGACAAAAGTTGCAACCAGTAGGAAGAAAATCAGAACAGTGTCCCAGAAGCAGTGAAAAGTTTCTTCAGAAAACAAGAAGTGATCAGTTATGCTAAATCCTGTTAAGTCAGTAAAATGAAAAAGAGTAACTAACCATTGGTGATCTTGGCAAATACACTTTTGGAGGAGTGGTGAAGGGGAAAGGGATTCAAGAGAAAATAAGAGAAGGGAACTGGAAACACCTGTTGTGGCCACTCATCCAAAGAGTTTTACAGTAAAGAGGAGTGGCGAGATGGAGAGGATGATGGGGAAGTGGGGCAGTGTGTGAATTAAAGGGGTGTTGATAAGATCAGAAGTGCTATAGCACTTTCGAATAATATGAAGTGTCCAAAAGAGAGCGGTATATTAACATTAATCTTTGATATATTTTCCAGCACCTCAAAACTTAACTAGCTGGAGTTTTGCTGGAAACATGATTCTATTCATTCTTTTCTATTTGGTAAGTGATATATCATGGGAAATTCTGTATTTTCATTCAGAAAATAAAATGCAATGCTGGAGACATAAAACTTTTATGCACTGAATCCTATATTAGAAATGTTATTTGGAATAATAAAACATTTATATTCAGCCAGAATGTGCTATTTTGGCCATCTACATGTAGACCTCTTTTCCTAATCTGATAATCTTTGAAACTAGCTGTATATTGATTCAATAGATGTAACTAAATCATAAAACCACAGTAAAGGTGAATTCAAAGGATAGAAAAAGTGATAGAAGGCAAATAAACAAAATGAAGGCTGGTATAACTATTAATATAAACACATCTTTAAGGCAAAAAGCATGTTGACAGTTAAAGAGTGTCAATACGTAAGGAAAATAAAACATTTAGAACAATCCTAAATTTGTATGTAATTAATAACATTGCTTCAGAGTATATAAATCACAGTAAGAATTTTAATGTAATATTCAGAAGTTAATAGAACAGGTACACACACAAATTAACAATAAGCTTGATCTAATGTCCCTATATCAAACTGGATATCTCATAAACAGGAACAATGTGCTTTTTCCAAGCACAAAAGGAACATCTGCAAATACTATGCTATCCCTACAAGCAAGTCTCAACAGATGTCAAAATCAATAAACATCAATATAAAGACAACTTTAAAAATTCTTCATTCTTTGGAAATTTAAAAACATACTTCTTAATAACTCATGGATCAAAGATCAACCAGAGCCCTCTTTTGATTGATTGGTGTCTATGCTGTGCTGGTAGTTAAATATTTTCAAAGGCATCCTGGGAAAGACTAACATAAGAGACAAACCTCTGGTATGATTAAGCAAAAAATAAAAATGAAATATAAGGAGAAAATAAACAGTATTAGGAATAAAAGTATACTTTACTATAGATACAGGGAATATTTTTAAAGTAATAAAATAATAAGTAAGTACCATAAAAATGAATACTTTTGCCAGTAAATTTGAAAATTTGAGTTGTATGTTAGAATGATACAATTTACTAAAACTGGCTTAAAAAGAACTAGGAAAAAAAAAGGAATACCCCATAACCATTAAAGAAATCAAATCTTTAATTGCAAAACTACATCCCTCTCCCCAAAGAAAACCTAGGCCCTAATAATTTTAAAGGTGAGTTCCTACAACCACTTGAGGAACAAATATTCCCAAAATAATAGAAAGTATTTTACAAAACAGAAACTAGGGACAGTAAATGAATGAAATTAGTATGTATTTGTTACCCAAACTGAGCAAGAATAATAAGGGAGTGTAAATTTATAAGCCAATCTTACTGAAGAATATGGATGGAAAAGTCCAATACAAAAAATTAGAACACTGAATCCTATGTGTTAAAAAAAATCATTATGCCAAATTGATGTTTCCAGGAAATGGGGTTGTTCAACATTATAAAATCAATGAATGAAACTTCTAGTCAAGTGACACAGTAAGCATATGTTTTATAAGCCTCTTGAATGCCAAAATCATAGAATTGACAGAATATGTATAAATACCAAGCACCAAAAGGTAGAGTTGGCTAAATAAAAGATGAATATTTTCGTAAACCAGAAATGGAAGAGAAATGCAAAATGAGCAGGGATAAAACCAAATGTTAGCTGGTTTCTAGTTTGAAATCACATAATGAGGACCAGAAAGATAAGGTGGGGGCAAAGCCATTCTCACTGCTTCAACTGATGGGGTGAGGGTGTTTGTGGGGATTTCCTCTGCATATGAGAGAAGGCTGAAAAAAAATGATAACACATATATATGCTCTGTGTTTTGGCTTTGTCAGGTTCTGGACTGAAAAATGCAGAACTACACAGCTAAAGCCTCATAGCCAAGAGTTCCACTAACTCACCTACTATCACTGTGACCTGATCTTCAACTTTACCACTATCAATGCAGGGTCTTCAAACCACCCTTTTAAGAATCACTTGTGAGTTGGGGATTTGGAGGGTATATTAGTCCAGGTTCTCTAGGAAAACAGAACTGATAGGAGATATCTGTAAATGTTATGAAATTTTGTATAGGAATTGGCTCATGCCACTGTGGGGATGGGCAAGTCTTAATTCCATAAGGCAGGCTGCAAGCTGGGAACTCAGATGAAAGTGTTCGATGAATTTCCCAGGAGAAGCTGGCTGGCTGAAGTAGAGATGGACGTTCTCTCTTCTGACTGCTGAAATCATCACTTCTCCTTTTAAGGTCTTCAATTAATTGGATGAAATGTCTCTGATTGTTGAAGGCAATCTCCTCAGCTGATTGTAGTTGTAATCAGTGATAGATGCAATCAGCTTACTGATGATTTAAGTTCACAAAAGATCTTCACAGTAACAATCAGGCCAGTGCTTGTTTGACTAAGCAACCGGACACCATAACCTGGCTAAGCTGACACAGGGACTTAACCATCACAGAGGCCAGGTGGAGGCGAGAACAACACCTGGGAAAGAGGGAGGGATGAAAACAAAAGCAGAATGAGACTTAGATACAAAAAAACAAAAACAGAAACAAAAATCCTCCCAATCAAATTGGACAGGAAAATCCACACTTTCAAAACTCATGAAGATGGGAGGAAAGCAATAGAATGTTATGTCAGGAATGGCCAATAAATGTATGAAAATATTCTGTGTCTTACTGTTATGGAGAGAATGGAAATTGGAACAATGGAGATATTATTTCCACTCACACATTATTAAAAGTTGAAAAGGTTTGACAGTACTGAGTATTAATGTGTATTTAAAATACAAACAAAAAACAAACTGTATTTTCATAGCCTGCTGTTGAAAGTATAAACTTTAAAGAACAATTTGGAAAAAAATAGTGGAATTAGAGATGTTGATGTCCTATAACCCAGGATTACACATAAACATTTCAGTGGCTAATGTATGCATATGTGAACGAGGATGCCTATTTATGGCAGCATTATCTGTAATACTGGAAAGTGGGGGAAACTTTAAATGTTTCGCAAGAGCAGATTGGAAAAAATGGTGTTATTATAATCCTTTATTGCAATATTATACAGCAGTCAAAATATTAACAAGGATTAGCTCTTTCAACATGGATAAATCTCAAAAACATAACTTAGACCAAAAGAAGTAAGTGACAAAGGATGCCTAGAGTTCAAAATCATTTAGGTAAAGGTTAAAAATACGAATATAATACTACATCTAGTTATTCTATAAAGTATTAAAATTTTATCATAAAATTGATTCAACAGATGGATTTCTTTTGGTTTGAGATGAAGTGAATTAAGGTAGCTGACAGCTTCAATGTATATTTTTTTTTTTTTTAAGTTTTTACTTTTTTATAAAAATACATTAATATATTTCAATGATGAATTCATTACTTTTTCTTGTCTTGTACTGTAATATTTATTTTATTTTAATTTATGTATATCTTTACTGGCATTGTATATATATGAGGTCAATAAAAGGAAATTTTTACTCTCTGCATTTCTTTTCTGGTTATTATTATTTGTTTTGTATCATGACTAGTAGTGAAAATAATTTTTTCTTATAGAAGAAAAGGGCTTTTAAAATGATATACTTCAGACGTCAAATTAGGTATGCTACTAATGTTAGATATTGTGCTATTGAGAGACCAAATCAGAAAAAAATCAGGGTCTGATCTGGGATGGCATTGATGGGAATGTATATAAATTGCAGAAGTAAAACTGATAGATCTTTACAGTAATGGGGGCAAAGAAGCAGGAGATTTCAGGAATGAAGTATATTTGCAGCCTGGTAAAAACTGGCAATTCTTGGGGGGCTTGGCTTTTTATACATACCAATGCCTAGAATTGCTCTTGCATATAGAGGCCGTTCAAAACATATCTTTGTTTGAATGAATGAATGATCTCGTATAGGACTTGTCTTATCCTGCCTTATGTATTCTCTATCCACTTTTTTTTTTTTTTTAATCATCATTTTATTGAGATATATTCACATACCACGCAGTCATACAAAACAAATTGTACTTTCGATTGTTTACAGTACCATTACATAGTTGTACATTCATCACCTAAATCAATCCCTGACACCTTCATTAGCACACACACAAAAATAACAAGAATAATAATTAGAGTGAAAAAGAGCAATTGAAGTAAAAAAGAACACTAGGTACCTTTGTCTGTTTGTTTGCTTCCCCTACTTTTCTACACATCCATCCATAAACTAGACAAAGTGGAGTTTGGTCCTTATGGCATTCCCAATCCCACTGTCACCCCTCATAAGCTACATTTTTATACAACTGTCTTCGAGATTCATGGGTTCTGGGTTGTAGTTTAATAGTTTCAGGTATCCACCACCAGCTACCCCAATTCTTTAGAACCTAAAAAAGGTTGTCTAAAGTGTGCGTAAGAGTGCCCACCAGAGTGATCTCTCGGCTCGTTTTGGAATCTCTCTGCCACTGAAGCTTATTTCATTTCCTTTCACATCCCCCTTTTGGTCAAGAAGATGTTCTCCATCCCACGATGCCGGGTCTACATTCCTCCCCGGGAGTCATATTCCACGTTGCCAGGGAGATTCACTTCCCTGGGTGTCTGATCCCACGTAGGGGGGAGGGCAGTGATTTCACCTTTCAAGTTGGCTTAGCTAGAGAGAGAGGGCCACATCTGAGCAACAAAGAGGCATTCAGGAGGAGACTCTTAGGCACAAATACAGGGAGGCCTAGCCTCTCCTTTGCAGCAACCGTCTTCCCAAGGGTAAAACTTATGGTAGAGGGCTCAACCCATCAAACCACCAGTCCCCTATGTCTGTGGTCATATTAGCAACCATGGAGGTGGGGTAGGCGAATACCCCTGCATTCTCCACAGGCTCCTCAAGGGGGCACTACATCTTTTTTTTTTTTTTTTCCTTGTTTGTCTTTTTTCTTTTCTTTTTTTTTTTTTTTAACTTTCCCTTCTTTTTTCAAATCAACTGTATGAAAAAAAAAGTTAAAAAGAAAACAAACATACAATAAAAGAACATTTCAAAGAGACCATAGCAAGGGAGTAAGAAAAAGACAACTAACCTAAGATAACTGCTTAACTTCCAACATGTTCCTACTTTACCCCAAGAAAGTTACATACTATAGCAACATTTCAGTGAACTTGTTCCTACTACATCCATCAGAAATTAACAGACCATAGTCATTTCTGGGCATCCCCAGAACGTTAAATAGCTTATCTGTTCTTCTTGGATTATTGTTCCCCCTTCCTTAATTGCTCTCTACTGCTAGTTCCCCTACATTCTACATTATAAACCATTTGTTTTACATTTTTCAAAGTTCACATTAGTGGTAGCATATAATATTTCTCTTTTTGTGCCTGGCTTATTTCGCTCAGCATTATGTCTTCAAGGTTCATCCATGTTGTCATATGTTTCACCAGATCATTCCTTCTTACTGCCGCGTAGTATTCCATCGTGTGTATATACCACATTTTATTTATCCACTCATCTGTTGAAGGACATTTGGGTTGTTTCCATCTCTTGGCAATTGTGAATAATGCTGCTATGAACATTGGCGTGCAGATATCTGTTCGTGTCACTGCTTTCCGATCTTCCGGGTATATCCCGAGAAGTGCAATCTCTGGATCGAATGGTAGCTCTATCTCTAGTTTTCTAAGGAACTGCCAGACTGACTTCCAGAGTGGCTGAACCATTATACAGTCCCACCAACAATGAATAAGAGTTCCAATTTCTCCACATCCCCTCCAGCATTTGTAGTTTCCTGTTTGTTTAATGGCAGCCATTCTAACCGGTGTTAGATGGTATCTCATTGTGGTCTTAATTTGCATCTCTCTAATAGCTAGTGAAGCTGAACATTTTTTCATGTGTTTCTTGGCCATTTGTATTTCCTCTTCAGAGAACTGTCTTTTCATATCTTTTGCCCATTTTATAATTGGGCTGTCTGTACTATTGTCATTGAGTTGTAGGATTTCTTTGTATATGCAAGATATCAGTCTTTTGTCAGATACATGGTTTCCAAAAATTTTTTCCCATTGAGTTGGCTGCCTCTTTACCTTTTTGAGAAATTCCTTTGAGGTGCAGAAACTTCTAAGCTTGAGGAGTTCCCATTTATCTATTTTCTCTTTTGTTGCTTGTGCTTTGGGTGTAAAGTCTAGGAAGTGGCCTCCTAATACAAGGTCTTGAAGATGTTTTCCTACATTATCTTCTAGGAGTTTTATGGTACTTTCTTTTATATTGAGATCTTTGGTCCATTTTGAGTTAATTTTTGTGTAGGGGGTGAGGTAGGGGTCCTCTTTCATTCTTTTGGATATGGATATCCAACTCTCCCAGCCCCATTTGTTGAAAAGACCATTATGGCTCAGTTCGGTGACTTTGGGGGCCTTATCAAAGATCAGTCGGCCATAGATCTGAGGGTCTATCTCTGAATTCTCAATTCGATTCCATTGATCTATATGTCTATCTTTGTGCCAGTACCATGCTGTTTTGGCAACTGTGGCTTTATAATAGGCTTCAAAGTCAGGGAGTGTAAGTCCTCCCACTTCGTTTTTCTTTTTTAGAGTGTCTTTAGCAATTCGAGGCATCTTCCCTTTCCAAATAAATTTGATAACTAGCTTTTCCAAGTCTGCAAAGTAGGTTGTTGGAATTTTGATTGGGATTGCATTGAATCTGTAGATGAGTTTGGGTAGAATTGACATCTTAATGACATTTAGCCTTCCTATCCATGAACATGGAATATTTTTCCATCTTTTAAGGTCCCCTTCTATTTCTTTTAGTAGAGTTATGTAGTTTTCTTTGTATAGGTCTTTTACATCTTTGGTTAAGTTTATTCCTAGGTACTTGATTTTTTTAGTTGCTATTGAAAATGGTATCTTTTTCTTGAGTGTCTCTTCACTTTGTTCATTTCTAGCATATAGAAACATTACTGACTTATGTGCATTAATCTTGTATCCCGCTACTTTGCTAAATTTGTTTATTAGCTCTAGTAGGTGTATCGTTGATTTCTCAGGGTTTTCTAGATATAAGATCATATCATCTGCAAACAATGACAGTTTTACTTCTTCTTTTCCAATTTGGATGCCTTTTATTTCTTTGTCTTGCCGGATTGCCCTGGCTAGCACTTCCAGCACAATGTTGAATAACAGTGGTGACAGCGGGCATCCTTGTCTTGTTCCTGATCTTAGAGGGAAGGCTTTCAGTCTCTCACCATTGAGTACTATGCTGGCTGTGGGTTTTTCATATATGCGCTTTATCATGTTGAGGAAGTTTCCTTCAATTCCTACCTTTTGAAGTGTTTTTATCAAAAACGGATGTTGGATTTTGTCAAATGCTTTTTCAGCATCTATTGAGATGATCAATTGATTTTTCCCTTTCGAGTTTTTAATGTGTTGTAATACATTGATTGTTTTTCTTATGTTGAACCATCCTTGCATGCCTGGAATGAACCCCACTTGGTCATGGTGTATGATTTTTTTAATGTGTCTTTGGATTCGATTTGCAAGTATTTTGTTGAGGATTTTTGCATCTATATTCATTAGGGAGATTGGCCGGTAGTTTTCCTTTTTTGTAGCATCTTTGCCTGGTTTTGGTATTAGATTGATGTTAGCTTCATAAAATGAGTTAGGTAGTGTTCCATTTTTTTCAATGTTTTGAAAGAGTTTGAGTAAGATTGGTGTCAGTTCTTTCTGGAAAGTTTGGTAAAATTCCCCTGTGAAGCCATCTGGCCCTGGGCATTTATTTGTGGGAAGATTTTTGATGACTGATTGGATCTCTTTGCTTGTGATGGGTTGGTTGAGGTCTTCTATTTCTTCTCTGGTCAGTCTAGGTTGTTCATATGTTTCCAGGAAATTGTCCATTTCTTCTACATTATCCAGTTTGTTGCCATACAGTTGTTCATAATATCCTCTTATAATTTTTTTAATTTCTTCAGGATCTGCAGTTACGTCACCTTTTTCATTCATTATTTTGTTTATATGGGTCTTCTCTCTTTTTGATTTTGTCAGTCTAGCTAGGGGCTTGTCAATCTTGTTGATCTTCTCAAAGAACCAACTTTTGGTGATATTTATCCTTTCTATTGTTTTTTTGTTCTCTATGTCATTTATTTCTGCTTTAATCCTTGTTATTTCTTTTCTTGTACTTGGTTTAGGATTGGTTTGCTGTTCATTTTCTAGCTTCTTCAGTTGATCCATTAGTTCTTTGATTTTGGCTCTTTCTTCCTTTTTAATATATGCGTTTAGTGCTATAAATTTCCCCCTTAGCACTGCTTTTGCTGCATCCCATAGGTTTTGGTATGTTGTGTTCTCATTTTCATTCGTCTCTATATATTTAGCAATTTCTCTTGCTATTTCTTCTTTAACCCACTGATTGTTTAGGAGTGTGTTGTTTAACCTCCAGGTATTTGTGAATTTTCTAAGTCTCTGATGGTTATTGACTTCTAATTGTATTCCATTGTGGTCAGAGAATGTGCTTTGAATAATTTCAATCTTTTTAAATTTATTGAGGCTTGTTTTATGTCCCAGCATATGATCTATTCTGGAGAAAGTTCCGTGAGCACTAGAAAAGTATGTGTATCCTGGTGATTTGGGATGTAATGTCCTGTAGATGTCTGTTAAATCTAATTCATTTATCAGATTGTTTAGGTTTTCAATTTCCTTATTGGTCTTCTGTCTGGTTGATCTATCTATAGGAGAGAGTGATGTGTTGAAGTCTCCCATAATTATTGTGGAAACATCAATTGCTTCCTTTAGTTTTGTCAATGTTTCTCTCATGTATTTTGTGGCACCTTGATTGGGTGCATTGACATTTACGATTGTTATTTCTTCTTGCTGAATTGCCCCTTTTATTAGTATGTAGTGGCCTTCTTTGTCTCTCAAAACATCCCTGCATTTGAAGTCTATTTTATCTGAGATTAATATTGCTACACCTGCTTTCTTTTGGCTGTAGCTTGCATGAAATATTTTTTTCCATCCTTTCACTTTCAGTTTCTTTGTGTCCCTGTGTCTAAGATGAGTCTCTTGTATGCAACATATTGATGGTTCATTTTTTTTGATCCATTCTGCGAATCTATATCTTTTAATTGGGGAGTTTAATCCATTTACATTCAACGTTAAAACCGTGAAGGCATTTCTTGAATCGGCCATCTTATCCTTTGGATTATGTTTGCCATATTTTTCCCTCTCTCTATTAATATCCTTTATTGTACCCATACCGAATCTCTTTAGTACTGAACCTTTCTCCAAGTCTCTCTGTCCTGTCTTTGTTTCTCTGTCTGTAGGGCTCCCTTTAGTATCTCCAGTAGGGCAGGTCTCTTGTTAGCGAATTCTCTCAGCATTTCTTTGTCTGTGAAAAATTTAAGCTCTCCCTCAAATTTGAAGGAGAGCTTTGCTGGATAAAGTATTCTTGGCTGGAAATTCCTCTCACTCAGAATTTTAAATATATCGTGCCACTGCCTTCTCGCCTCCATGGTGGCTGCTGAGTAGTCACTACTTAGTCTTATGCTGTTTCCTTTGTATGTGGTGAATTGCTTTTCTCTTGCTGCTTTCAGAACTTGCTCCTTCTCTTCTATGTTTGACAGTGTGATCAGTATATGTCTCGGAGTGGGTTTTTTTGGATTTATTCTATTTGGAGTTCGCTGAGCATTTATGATTTGTGTATTTATGTTGTTTAGAAGATTTGGGAAGTTTTCCCCAACAATTTCTTTGAATACTCTTCCTAGACCTTTACCCTTTTCTTCCCCTTCTGGGACACCAATGAGTCTTATATTCGGACGTTTCATATTATCTATCATATCCCTGAGGTCCATTTCGAGTTTTTCAATTTTTTTCCCCATTCTTTCTTTTATGCTTTCATTTTCCATTCTGTCATCTTCCAGGTCACTGATTCGTTGTTCAACTTCCTCTAGTCTTGTACTATGAGTGTCCAGAATCTTTTTAATTTGGTCAACAGTTTCTTTAATTTCCATAAGATCATCCATTTTTTTATTTAGTCTTGCAATGTCTTCTTTATGCTCTTCTAGGGTCTTCTTGATTTCCTTCATATCCCGTACTAGGGTCTCATTGTTCATCTTTAGTTCTTTGAGTAGCTGCTCTAGGTGTGTCTCTTCTGGTCTTTTGATTTGGGTGCTTGGGCTTGGGTTATCCATATCGTCTGGTTTTTTCATATGCTTTATAATTTTCTGTTGTTTTTGGCCTCGTGGCATTTGCTGACCTTGATAGGGTTCTTTTAGGGTTTGTAGACCAGTTGAAGTCCTTATCTCTAATTTATCAGATCTACAGCTTCGTGGAGTACACTTTCTCTAACTAACCAGCAGGTGGCGTCCACGAGCCACCTGTTCTCCACAAGCCAGATCTCCCCTGCTTAGCCTTTTTGGTGAGTGGGGGAGTGAGTCTTGTGGGGCCCAATTGGTGTCCCAAGCTTGCGTGTGTAGTTGGTGTTGCCTGCCCTGTATGTGGGGCGTGTTTCTGGGCAGTCGGGGAGGGGGGTTGGCCCTAACAATCAAATCTCCCTGATGATCCTAGAGTTTTAAAGCTACTGCAATAGTCTAATCCTTCAGTTCAGTCCTGCCACAGTTTGTCTCTGCCACTGACCCACAAGTCTTTGGTATTGGCGTATGGCTCCTGAGACTTGCAAGTGGGCCCCTCTTCCAGGCTGTGCACCCCGGGTCCTCTGTTGAGGGATGACTGTGCTATGTCACAGGTGAGTGCCGTCCCCCCAGGGCAGTTCTGGGCTGCTGGGCTGTGTTGGGAGGCTCCCAGTCTGCTCAAATGATGGCTGAATGGGGCTCTGTTAATTCACACTGCTCCCCCTTCCCAGCTCTGGGACATTCAGCTGAGGTTGCAGGGAAGGCTAATGTCCACGCCCAGTTTTGTGGTGTGTGCCTGTTATTTGAAGCACTTCCGTCACACTGGGTTGTCTGGGGCAGCTCTGGGCTATGGGGCTGGCGATGGGCAGGAGTGTTTCCTGTCCACCAGGATGGTGGCTGTGAGCGGACACCCCCCTTTTCTTGGGAAGTTGTGTTGTTTAGTGAATTTTCTCAGCCACTGGATTATTGCCTTTTGTCTCAGAGCTCTCTTAGTTCTGCTCTTAACTTGACGTGCCCAAATTTCAATTCTTTGAAGCTTTCTGTATTGAGCTTCTTAGAGTAATTGTTTTAGAAAAAGCAAAAAGGATTTAAAAAAAAAAAAAAAAAAAAAAAAAACGGCCCTCCTCAGAGATCTAATGGGTTATTGAAATGCTAATAGACAAAGCAACCAGGGCCATTAAGGAAAGGTGCCCAGGGCAGAGAGATCAGCCTTGCTTCGGGATTTGCATATGCGCCTCAAGGCCTGATCTCCGCCCTTCCCCTTTCTGTGTTCACCAGAACTCCAAAAATCCTCTGCTTTTACTTTGGAGCTTCTCGTGTTGTTTTCCTTCTATGCCCGTCTCCTCTCTGCTGGGCTGGCTGCTCTCAGAGTCTCTGATGTCTGGCCTCAGTCTATCTATGGTTGGAGTTTGAATCAGTAGAATGAGTTTCCGATAAGAGCAGCCACTGCAATTCTCCCTTCTCCTTCCTGGAGCTGACAGCCCCTCCTCCCCCGGGACTGAGCCTGGCAGGGAGGGGCGCGGGTCCCCTGGCCGCAAAAACTTACAGATTTCGCTGATCTCAGCAGTTCCACGTTTTCATGAGTGTTGTATGAAGTATGCCCAAAGACAGATTGCTCTGTGGTGTCCAGTCCACGCAGTTCCTGGCTTTTTACCTACTTTCCTGGAGGAGTAACTAAAACATACAGCTCACCAGTCTGCCATCTTGCCCCGCCTCCTCTATCCACACCTCAATGTATATTTAATGTTGTATTTATTTCAAATTTTAGACAAAAATATGGAAAAATATTAAGATGTGACAAAGTTGGGTGGAGAGTATTTTGGTATTCAATAAATTATTCTCTATATTTTTTAAATAATGCAAATTGAAAATGAAGGATAAAAGAAAAATAAGGAAATGTAAATAAGATATTTATTAATTCCAGAAAAATATTGCATAAAACAGAAATATCACAGTACTGTTCCATGATATGAAATCATAGTGGTACCATAATATGCTTCTACTATGAAAAATGCATGCAGAGTCATAATAATTAATATTGTTTTGTTCCAAAATTTATGAGATCATTCTATTTGGAGAACTGACTAGGAGAATTGGTGGGCCTAGGGAATGTGGGCATTAGGTCTGAGAAAAGCTGTTCTTTCTTTTTAAATAGTCTTGATTATTTGGGGAAGGAATTAAATCAACTGTTCTATAATCTTTTCACTCCCTCCACCAGGTGTGTGCCTCTGAGCAAAAGAAAAGAAGGCAGGCAACCTGGCCTAAGGTTCTGGTCAACTTGATCTAAGAGGAAGGAAGAGATCTTATCTCTGAATTGCCCTTAACAAAATGTTGCTAGCTAAGTACTACCTAGGGTAAACAGATTGAATGATCCATGAGGCTTAGCTCCTTGATGTCTATCATATCAGCTATATAATTTCCTGGGTATAAAATGGAGAGATGTTTCATAATTTAAGTGTTCCTCGTTGCATGAGGAACTCTGTGAACTTCAATTAGTGGCCTCATTTATTTTGAGCCAGAGGTGCATGTCCAGACAGGAAGAAAGACCCTGTGGGTCTCCTTTGATGTATCAGAGCCTGCTCTTACTATCTGTTTATACCTTGTACCAGTGATAGATCTCTCACTTTCTCAAGGTTTTATTTATATTCTTTAAAAAAGTTAAAATTTTTTTTTTTACTATGAGCATCTTCTGAAATTTTATTTAGGTGAATTTGTAAATCATGTGTAGATTTTGTTCCTATTGCGACTGTTATTTTCTATTATAGTCTCTCTCCAATTATTGCTAGTATAGAGGAATGTTATTAATTTTTGTTCATTGATTTTCTTTAATCAATTTGCCAACTTCTCTTATTCTAGTAGGTTATTTGTTAATTTGGGTTGGAGTTGCTCTACAGATGTGATCACATCGTCTTCAAAAATTTAGGTTATTCTTTTTGCTCTCAATCCTTATATCCCTTATTTACTAGTGATTTTTATTTTATTTTATTTTTGCAATGGACAGCACAGCTGCTATTATGCTGAAAAATGATGATAATAAATACCATTGTCTTCTTTAAAGCATCAACAGAAATGCTTCTACTGGTCTCCATTGCATATGTAAATTTTAGTCAAGTAAGTTCTGTAAACAAAGTCCCCTTCTATTGCTAGAGAGCTAAAAAGTCTTTAAATAAATTATTTGAATTTATCAAATTCAATGTTTATTGGGATAATCATGTATTTTCTCTCTCACTCTATTAGTATGTTGAGTTACGTTGATGCATTTTCTGGTTTTCTAATATCCTTCCTTTACTGGGATAAACCTAACTTGATAATGGTCTATTAGTTACTGAAATTTGACTATATTTTATGTATAATTTTCATGGATATGCTCATATATGAAAAGTGCTATGATTTTATTGTCTTATAATTCAAACATACACCAGCATCATAGACATATTTATATATCCTTGTATCCAGAAACACTTTTAACAAGTGTTGAGTGTGTATTTAATTAACATTTGCTAAAATTCATCTGTAATGCAATGTTTGGCTGGTTGTCTTGGAAATAGGTTTTCCATTGTATCCAAGGTCTTCAAGAAATATTGGTCAGTTTGTGTTTTCTTCTTCTTTTGTCAATCTTGGCATTTCATAATGCCTCCTCCCTCAAATGTTTCAACTATGATTTCAATTTCCACTATATAATTTATCATACTAATATTTTATAAACCATAATTTCTGATATCTTTGTAGCTATCACTTTTTGAATTTATTTTTTTTATTAGAGAAGTTGTAGGTTAACAGAAAAATCATGCAAAATATACAAAATTCCCATATACCTTCCCTCCCACACAGTTTTCCCTATTATTAATACTTTGCATTAGTGTGGTGTTTTGGTACAATTGATGAAAGCATATTATAATGATACTATTAATGATAATCCATAGTTTACATTAGGGTTCACTGTGTTGGACAGCCCTATGGAATTTAAAAAAATTTTATTCTAGTAACATATATACAACCTAAAATTTCCCCTTTTAACCACATTCAAGTATATAATTCAGTGGCATTAATTACATTCATAATGCTGTGTTACCATCACTACCATCCATACCCAAACTTTTCCATAACCCCAAACAGAAACTCTGTACCAATTAAGCATTAACTGCCTGTTCCCTACCCCCAGCCTGGCCCTTGGTAACCTGTAGTATACTTTCTGACTCTATGAATTTCTTATTCTAATTATTTCAAATGAGTGAGATCATACAATATTTGTCCTTTTTAATATGACTTATTTCACTCAAACTGATGTCTCCAGGGTTCATCCAAGTTGCTGCAGGTATCACAACTTCATTCCTTTTCAGGCTGAATAATATTCCCCTGTATATTCCACATTTTGTTAATCCATTCATCAGTTGATGGACACTTGGGTTGCTTCCATCTTTTGACAATTGTGAAAAATACCACTATGAACATTGGTGTGCAAGTATCTGTTAAGTCTCTGCTTTCAGTTCTCTAGGATACATAACTAGAGGTGGTTTCCTTTCCTAATTTGGATGCCTTTTATTTCTTTTTCTTGTCTAGTTGTTCTTTTATTTTTTATTTTTTTCAATTTGTATTTTATATTTTCTCAATCAATCTCAGAGTAAGTTTGCTTATTTGCATGAATCTTTTCAAAAGTATCAACAATTTCCTTTGTAAAATAGGAGAGGAAATATATACTTTTCTAACCCTTTGTTTCAAATTGCCCAGTATTATTTTACAAAAGAATAGATTGGCTAAAATGACGGATTAGTTAGAAAAGCCTCTTGCATACACTTAACAAAATAAAGTAAAACAATATTAATATTCCAGATAGACTACATGGTAAAAACCATTAAACTGATAGTTAGGGAACTGAATCTTATTTAATCCATGAAGAAGAGTAATAGACATGAAACTTCCCACACCTAACGTCATAGATTTGAAATATATAAAGCTAAAAGTGATAGGGTCTCCCAGAAGAAATTGACTATTTACAATCATATTGAAAAAATGTAATATAAATCTCTAAGAAATCAAAGATCAAATGGGCCAAAAATAAACAATGATAAAGATTTAAATAACATACTTCATAAGATTGATCTGATAAATGGATAGAGAGTTTTGCATCAAATAATAATACATTCTCCTTTAAAACATGTATTGGACATTAGTAAAAATTGATCCAGTAATAGGCTGTAAAATAAATATAAAACTCCAGAAAGTTGATGACATTTAGGTGTCATTCATATACCAGAATGAAATAAACTCAGAAATCCACAGAAAGATGGGCTCACACACATATATGGAGATCAGTGGCTTGTTGGCTGATCTAGGTTGGTCTCTTCTGAGACAACTGAGGTGACTTGGGTCTGCTCATGTATTTTGTTCTCCAGGCGGCTAACTCAAGCCTGTGCTTCTAGTGAGGGCAGAGCACAAGAGAGAGTCAGAGGAAAACATGCAATGCCCCTTGAGGCAAGGCTTCCTACTCCTTTTATTGGCCAAGCAATCCAGAGGGCAAACCCAGATTCAAGGAATGAGGAACTAGACTCCACCTCTAAACTGAGAGGAGCTAGGAATTCACATGGAGGGGTGAAGAATTGGGACCATTAATGCAATCCATCTACCATACCATGAGAACCCAGCAAATAGGGGCCAGCTATCTGTAGCTCTAGCAGAGTGCTCAGCACCTAGTAAATGTGCATGCAAGACCCATTGAATGAATATGAGAAAGGAGGAGAATTCCCTACCTGCACCCTCTCCAAAGGGAAAATGGCACAGTAAAACAGGAGAGAAGATTATAGGGGAAAAAATCTTCTTTTATGGGAAAATTACTCCCACCTCTTTGTAAAGCTAGAAGATGAAAAATAAATCAGGAATTTGTCACAAATTACAGAACATCATCCTGATAATGCATCAATGTATTGGTATTGGTATGATTCCTATTTTCTCTGCTACTGTTTCCCTTTCCCTTTTCACATTTCACCTACTTTTCTCTCAAAAACACAGTGATCTAACTGCTTCAGAGGATTCCATCACAAGTAACAGTTTTTGCTCTTTGACATGCCTATGACTTTTTAAATAATGATATTTCCCCTTCTGGGGGAAATTATAGCAGCTTTTAGCTTGGTTTCCTAATCATTTAATTAGGAACTATTAAGTGATATTTAATTAAATATCACAGCTTAATCTTTGTGCACAATATGGTGAGAAGAGAGGAAGTACTGAACATCAGCATTAAGTACTATGAATTGAAGAATTTTAATAATGGGCAATGAATATGATACTATCATACATTAATGGTTTCGTTATGTTTCATGATACTGCCACCTATGTATCACTGAATATTTTTTATTTATACTATGCTTTAAGTGAAAAGGTATTTGAAGGCTTGAATGGTCTTGACTCATTAAAGTATTTAGCAATATTAAGAGTCCATTATTTTATGATTACAACTTCTGATATGCAACACTAGTAAAAAAGAAAACAAAGAATTTTGTCACTTATTCGTATGTCATATCATACTATGAGTAAAGGACTGCACTAATAGAGTGAGGCAATGAAAAATAAGTTCTAACAGTGTTCTAGTTTGCTAATGCTGCGGAATGCAAAACACCAGAGATGGATTGGCTTTTATAAAAAGGAGGTTTATTTGGCTACACAGTTACAGTCTTAAGGCCATAAAGTGTCCAAGCAATCAGGTACCTTCACTGGAGGATGGCCAAAGGCATGTAGCTGGCATCTGCTCCAAAGTTCTGGCCTCAAAACAGCTTTCTCCCAGGACGCTCCTCTCTAGCAAGCTTGCTCCTCTTCAAAACATCACTCACAGCTGCACTGAGTTCCCTCTCTTTGAGTCAGCTCATTTATATGGCTCCACTGATCAAGGCCTACCCTGAATGGGTGGGGCCATGCCTCCATGGGAACATCTCATCAGAATCATCACCCACAGCTGGGTGGGGCACATTCCAAGCAAATCTAACCAGCACCAAAACGTCTGCACCACAAGACCACAAAGATAATGGCATTTGGGGGACACAATACATTCAAACTGGCACAAACAGTAATCTGAAATAGTATTTTTAATTAAAAATGGGACTCTACACACAGAAATTATTCAATTTTTGCTCCCTGAAGTGTAAAAATAAGTGAAATATACTCTATTTATATTTAAAGAATGCTTTATTTTTAGAGGGTTTTTAAACACCCTGCATAAAAGATTAATAGATACAGCCAAATGTATCAGACAGATGTGGCTACAGAACCTACTCCAAATGCCCGATGGTTTTGTAATTACATTCTTGGAGAGACTGAAGACTTGAATGGCTGCATTGAATTTTATGTATATATATTATTTCCTGACTAACTTTCCTTTAATTAAAGGGGATATATATTTGTGTATATATATATGCATATATATAATTTTTTAATCCTAAGTATTTGATGTTTATCATATTCCCTTTAACCAGAGAGCAAAGGCAGTTCCTAGGAAAGAATAAAGACAAACAGGTCACAGATTAGAAAGGAATTTATAAAATAGTTTGATCAGTATGCCTTGCTATGTCTCTTGTCATCACAGCTACTGGACAAATATTTTTGCCTTTTAATCTATAAATCTGTAACTGAGAGATGAAAGCATTTCAACAGACAGGTGAAAAGGAGTAATCAATTTGCAATTATATGGAGAAGAAATACATTCAAATCTAGCATGCTGGATTTTCATATTCATTAAAAAATGTGGGTCATTGAACTGGAGTAAGTTAAAGGTCTGAAGATGACAAGGATTTGCCATTGCCAAGATGTGTCTCAGGAAGTCAGCTGTTTTTTAAGAGAATGAGAATGAAAGAAATTTTAAGCACTTGGGGTCTCTCTCCTTGTTCCCCTTCGCTGCTGTCATGGCCCATCCTTCTGTATCTTTGAAAAAAGAAAAGCGTTTGTATCACATTCATTCCACAGTTATCCCTAAGCCAACTCTCCAGTGATTGCCACTATTCCTACCGCTGTGGTCAATTTCTGCACATTTAACTGACAGAGTTTACATGGAACTCTAGTACGGAGATGACGTGATGCTACTACTGTCATGCTGACCTCAATTAGGTGCTGTAAGGGAGCCACCACTTCCCTACAGCCTGAGAACTTCATTTTCCACGACTGGAATCTCCACTTGACTGAAAGATTGGGAAGTCTAAGAGGCATTACAACATAAAATGTGGGAAGACTTTAAAACTGTATGCTAAATATACTTTTTTTGGGGGGGTAAGTACAAGAAAAAAATTAAAAGTGAACCTTATGGGAGTAACTCCTTTTGAGAACTCCTCATTTTTAGCTTTTACTTCTCTGTAAAAGGAAGCCCCCATTTTCAATCCATCCAGTGCAAATCTCTACCCTTTTTCTGGAAATTCCACTTCCTACTTTCAGAGGAACTTCTGGCCTGGGAGTCTGGCTCCCTCCTCAACCCCTGTTGCTTATTCATTCCCTCAAACTGAATCCCTGATGATAGAATAATAACACCTCAGATCACTTCCTATAGTGAGGACTTGACACCTCGTATCCAGGAGACTAGTCCAGTGTGGATTTTGATACCCCAAATCGAGTCTGCTCCAAGCCTTTCTACCTCTGTGAGGTAAGCTTTACACACACACACACACACACACACACACACACACACACACAATTCTTAATACCAAAGGTAAAAAGGGAAAACCTGTTTTCCCATAAATGAAGCATTATATTTTCCCAATTAGTAAATCACATTGTTAGTGATTCACATTGTTAGTAAATCACATTGTTAAATCGAGTCAATTTCCCCTTGTTCAAACTTCTCTTTCCAGACAATGCGTAGGGCAGTGCTTCTCAAAATGTGGTTTTGGGGTTCTATGGAAGTCCACAAGGTCAAAACTATTTTCAAAATAATAATTGATGTAATATTTGTCTTTTCTACTTTCATTCTCTTATATGTATACAGGGGAATTTTCCAGAGGCTAAATAGCATCTATTGACATCATCTGCCTAATGGGTAATGGAATATGTACATGTGTATTCTTGTGTCTTTAGAATTTTCTAAGGTAAATAATGTGGGAGTCCTCATTCATTTTTAAGAGTATACAAAGGTCTTGAAAACAAAAAGCTTGACAACAACTGGCATAGAGGATTATGGATACAATACCTCTCATTACTACTTCTTTAAATGACAGTGATCCGCTTCTGATGGACTCCAGGTTATCACAAATGCTAAGAGTTTTAAAACTACAACTTTGTCATGAGCATATTAAATATCTGGTCAGCGTTTTCTATCATGCAAATCTTCTCAAGCCAAAGGCCAGCAATATAGTTTCCCTTTAGCCTAGAATGTAATATTTTATTACCTCATTCCTACAAAGTTTCAATTTTTTATCCTAAGATTATATAGAGATACACAAATATACACATGTCCAAAAATTAAAAGTATAAAATATTATTATTTTAAAAAAACAACCATTCTTGTAGAGAACATTTAAGAAATAGAGGAATTTCTGCAGATTTTATGTTATCTCTATAATGGTTAAGCTTTTATACTTTATGAAATTGTTCATCTAAGGATACACAAGCATAAACCTTTTATCAGATAAAAAATGAAAGCTCAAATCAAACAAGCCTGATTTTAAATGCATTTATTTTCTGTCCAGAATGAACTGTAATAGGTAGCTACTGAGAAACCGTCAATGCCATTATTTGCCTTGTACTTTTGAAGGCAACCAACCAATCAGTTATCATTGGCATCCAATTATAGTTTGATAGTCAATGAAAACATTTAGCTTTGGATTTCTTTTGGAGTCCCTATATTCTAGCTACCTTTAAAAAAGGCAGGAGGGGAAAAAATGCAGAAGTATATCAATAAGTAAAAGTTCATCTGTTAACTAGATTTCTGATATTTTTATTCCATATGGCTCATCCATGTGTACCCAGAGGTTTCCTGTTAACTTAGAAAGCACATCTCTCTTTGACTACAGTATCTACTGATTATTTATCCCAAACTCTTAAGAGCAAGCACAACATAAGAACTTTTAAAACTTACTTTCCTATTCACAGACTCTTTACCACTTTAAAAGTTACTTCCTGGTGCCAATATTCTTAGGAAATGCTAAAATGAGCCTCAATCAAAAAATAACAGGTCAATACAAAAATTTTTAGGTATTATGAAAACATAATTGACCTCTATTTCCTAATTACTACCTTAAACATATTTTAAAAATCAGCTTTGTTTTATTATCAATCAAGCATTATAAAACCTAGTTGGAATTCACTTCAAAGCCTTTTTCACTGGCTTTTCATTTTGTTAGTGTTAATACACAGAATAGAAAGAGCAGGCATGATTTAGAAGTCAGAACAAACCCCAGAACCTACACAAGTCCCAAGTGCCTACATCTTGGAAAGAACAGAAAAATCAAATTTTGAGGCTTACCTTGTACTTTGTACCTTTTATCTCAGTACAATAGTCAAAATAAAGGGAAGTTTCTGTGCTTGTACCTGTACTATGAAATGGTCTCAATCTTTATTGTTCTTATAGGCATGTTTCAGAGTGCTACCCAAGCCCAAAGTCTATTCTTTAGAATTGAACTTTCATACATTCTCTGCTGAATGTTGAGCCCAAGTGTCAAGTTTGTGCCATCCAGGTCACAACGGACTGGACCGAGGATGACACCTGACCTAGAGGGACATCTACAGGTGGGTCTGCGTCCATCAGATATTTTCTTTCCAGAATTGTGACTAAGGGAAACAGGCTAATGAATGGAAATGGCAAGCTTTAGAACAGCCAATTACCAACTCAGGGCACAGCTGACAGAAGATCTCATGGTAGCATTTCCTGGTGCTGAAGAGTAGAACAGGCTGAAGAATGGGTCCAGGACATGATTGTAAGGGAAATCTGAACTCACAGCACAGCAAGTCTCTCAGCACCAAAATCAGGGCCTTCATAGGGTAAGTAGAACCCCGAGGCCTGGGATGGGAATATCTGTGTGGGTGTGCAGACATGCAGGAGTTGTCAACACCCTCATGCTGAGGGATAGCAAGCTCTAACTCCCAACACACACACACACACACACACACACACACACACACACACACACACACACACACACACGCAGCCTAGAGTTCATGCAGAAGTCTCAGTTGCCCTCAAAATGTAAATCACCTTTTACTGGCTAATGTACCAAAAACTAGGTCAAGCTTAGGCATACCCCAACTCAGGAAGCATTGGCCCTACAAAGAGATAAAGAAAGGAATTATTCTCAGAAGGACCTGCAGGAGCTGACAAATAAGTTCCAACAGGAACTAAGAGAACATTCCTGGAAATAGGACTTGAAGGTGCTAAACCAGGGGGCAGAATAGAAGGCTGAATAACAGAGAGTTTAATGATTGGGGCTATTCTTCCATGACTTAGGTACAATGCAGTAGTAACAACATCTGGCCAGAAAAACTGTGGGTTTTATATTGGAGTTTTAATAGTGTCAGTTGGTAGAGATTGGCATCTTCTCTCAGGCTAGAAACTATGAAAATGGGAATCTTGCTCACTGCTGTTTCTTTTTTTCAAAATCAATGGTCCTTCAGAATCTGCCTGCTTTTAATCTTCAGTCTGTTCAGGTAGTGGTGATTATTTTTGTTTGTTTGGTTTTTGTCCAAAGTTTATAGTTGTTTTGGGGGGATTGGATCAATCTGATAGGACTTTCCTTGGCCTATCACAGTTACTGTAATTTTAACTGGGTTATCTGTTTAACTGTCTTCTATTTTTTTTTTTTTTTTTTTTTTGTCTTTGTCTTCTTCTTGGATATGTCAAGTATATTTGGGTTAAATAACAGACCATGTGGATGAAACATGTTAAGAGTTTCATATGTAGTAATGCTATTTACTCCAGCAAGAGATTATTTTATCTTTTGGCAGTTAATAAAATGAGGGCAGATAACCTTAATCACCCTAAAACAGGGAGTAGACCGATTTGGTTGGTTTTAGTATTTTAAGCATCTCTCTACCTGTTCCTATGATGTTGCCCTCCAGAGTTTTCAGCAAAGAGCATGGGGTATATATTAGGTCCTCTCCTCCTTGGCAGGTTCTAAACTCCTCCTCAGCACTAGATGAAAATATTGAAAACCTCCACTCTGCTTTCAGCAGCTTTCCGTTCATTATATACACTTCTTGCCCAGAGTAGCTGAAGGATTTGGCCAGTTCACTAAAGGGAAAGCCAAGATTGAAGGTCTCACTTTTCTGTTCCACATTTCTTTGCAGGATCTTGTCCATTCAAGCCCTGTGGTGCTTGGAAGATGTAAACTTCAAATTTCACTTCTCTAGCACCATAGAATTTCCTGAAGCTCTACTATCTTCCCTCTTTTTTTTCCCAATGCAATTTTATTGAGATATATTCATATACCAGATAATCATCCAATGTGTACAATAAATGGTTCCTGGTATCATCATATACTTGTGCATTCATCACCACAATTAATTTTTGAACATTTTCATTACTCAAATAAATAAATAAATAAAAATAAGAATAAAAATAAAAATAAAAAAGAACACCCAAAACATCCCATAGCCCTCCCTATTAAAAAAATTTTTTTTGGCTTTATTTTCTTACTCATCTGTCCATACACCAGAAAACAAAGTGTCATTTGCAAGGTTTTCACTATTACATAGTCACACTGTTAAAATTACACAGTTATACAATCATCTTCAAGAATCAAGGCTACTGGATTACCATTCAACAGTTTCAGGTATTTCCTTCTAGCTGTTTGAATACACTAAAAACTAAAAAGGGATATCTATATAATGCATAAGAATAACTTCCAGAGTGACCTCTCAACTCCATTTGAAATACCTCAGTCAGAAATTTATTTTGTTTCATTTCTCTTCCCCCTTTTGGTCCAAGAAGGCTTTCTCAATTCCACGATGCCAGGGCCAGGCTCATCCCCCGTAGTCATGTCCCATGTTGCCAGGGAGATTTACACCCTTGGGAGTCACATCCCACGTAGGGGGAGGGCAGTGTGTTTACCTGCAAAGGTGGCTTAGAGACAGAGAGGCCACATCTAAGCAACAAAAGAGGTTCTCTGGGGGTGACTCTTAGGCATAATTATAAGTAAACTTAGCTTTTCTTTTGCAGGAGTAAGTTTCATAAGGGCAAGCCTCAAGATCAAGAGCTTGACCTATTAAATTGGTAGTCCCCAATGCTTGCAAGAATATCAGGAATTCCCCAGCTGGGAAAGTTTAATATTTCCACATTTGTCTCCAGTCCCTCAAGGGGGGTTTGCGAATGCTTTTTTATTTTCTGCCCAAATTTCTCTGGGATACATCGGGTAGCACACTAAACTGTACAAACCAACAAGATCTCACTCCCTATTCAAAGTTCCATGTAATTATGGTGTTCAAATAAACTGACCATACAAGTTAAATTAGATGGTGTGCTACAGAAAATATAAATTTTGCACCAAATGAACATCTCTTCCTTTGGTCTTGCACAGAAGTTGAAGTTTTAAAATACCATCAATATCATACTTTACCCTTAAGTCTGATTTCCCTTAGTTCTAACCAGATCAGCTTCATTCATATCTCCAAGTAAGTCTGATCTCTTTTTCAGTTTTTTTTTAACAGTTGCTATATGGGGTAATGCTGACTTTAATAGCTGCAAAACTGTAACTCTGAGTCTCAGGTGTTACCCGAAGTTCCAGGGAATGACCGGGTTATTTACAAAGAGCTCAGCATCTCAGAATTTAAAAATAACTGTAATTCCCTACCTATTAGCCAGGGTTCTATTCTGTTTCTTGCCCTGAACAAATAGTTGAAAAAAGTTCCTAGAAGTGAAGTAGCTCTCTGTGGTTACTTTCTTTTAGTGGTATATATGGGGATATAGAGTTAATTTGTTAGTTTGTTAACTAGCTAGCTAGTTAGCTAGTTGGTTATTTAGTTTTCTAGGTAAGAGAATGCAGCAAATATTTTACCATACCCTCAAGTGAAAGTCTTTAGTACATTGTTTTGAATGAATGGATGAAACTCCTTTAAAAATTTTTAATTGTATGCTGTCCTATGTGCTATTTCCTATTCAATGCAAAAAAAAAAAAAAAAAAATCTTTTGGAAAATACATTTTCCAATTAAAAAGCAGACATATTGGAGTAATAGTTTATGTAAATCATGCAAATAGAGTTTCAAATTTCACTTGTAGATTAAAAATGAATCTTTACAGGTGTACAAGAAGGCTTCTAAAGAGGTTAGGGCTCTTGTTCATACATGGGGTGAGAAGAACCAGTTTAATCCTCTGGAAAACAGATAATAAAATGGTTAAGAAAATGCTGTAGTTGTTAGTTCAACAGTAAGATGAACCAGATGTTCCTTTTTCCACACACTTGTAGAACATCTCTATTTATAAAAGTCCCTTTAACAAGAAGAAAAAGTTTAAAAGGTCAAAATTTAAAAAAAAAAGGGATTGCTGGCTGGCTTTTTGAATATTCAATGTTCTTAAGACCCAGTTTAACACTTGTTTTTTTTTAAATTTACAGAATGTATGTATATATTTGTAAAATTGATATAATACAGAAATTTTAAAACAAATACCAGTAAAAGTCCCCCCTCATACTCTTCACATTCCTATTTCCCACCTATATAAAAATAATGTTAAAAGTACACTTATCCCTCTGCTTTAGACCTTTTTCTTTGCCTGCAGGGGTGTGTTTATGTCTTTGTATATGTGTGTATCCATATATATATATATTCATAGGAATATATATATATTCATAGGTTGTCTAAGTAATCATTCTATACCTTTTATTCTGAGTCTTGCTCATTTCACTTAATAATCAATATTGAACATTTTCCATGTCAGCTCAAATGCTGTATCTCATTCTTTATCATGCTTAATATGATGGTGTCATATTTTTAAGTAATTCCCCTATCAAGTGACACATTTTGTTTTAATTTTTTTGCATTTTATATAAAGTTGCAATAAATATCTTTGGACATTAAACTTCTGACACACGCTTGACCATATCTGGGGGACATATGTGTAAACAATGGATCCTGTCAAAATATTTACCAAGATACTTTACAAATTCATGCTGCTATCGTGGCATCTACAAGCATCCGGTTCACCACACTCTTGATAACACTGGATATTATAAGCATTTTATATTGTTTTAATCAGATAATTCATAGTTTTATTGAAGTGATGGGTTTTTCTTTGTTTGTTTTTTATTTTTGTTTGTTTTTTACATTTCCCTGATTTGTTGTTGATTTCTAGATCTTTAAATTGTGTGGCTATTAACCTTTGTTATTAATGCTGCAAATGTTTTCTTCAAGCCTTTTTTCTAAATTTGGTGTGTGACTCCTTTTGCTGAACAGTGCGTTTTTCAATGTTAGGTTTTGTCTCTGTATGAAGTTTCTAACTATATTTTTCAAAGCCTCTGGATCCTAAGCTATTTTATTGTCCACTTGGTCTTTTCTTTTCCAAAAGAATCATGTTAAAGCTTCTACTATAATTGTTGATTTGTCTTGTTCTTGAAAGTCTAATCATTTTCTCATCTATTTTAGATGCATAAGTGTTCATGCCAGTTATATCTTTTGGGACCTTTCCCTCTTTGTCTTGATGAATGCTTTATGCACTAAAATTTCTACTTTTGCTTTCTTATGTTTTTCATTTCTTGGGCAGTGTGATGGTTAGGTTCATGTGTCAACCTGGCTGGGTGATGATATCCAGGTGTCTGGTCAAGCAAGCACTGGCCTAACTGTTGCTGCAAGGGCATTTACACCTGGTTAATAAATCAGAAGGCTGGGTTATTAAATCATCAGTCAATTGGCTGCAGCTGTGACTGATTACATCAACAAAGGGTGTGTCTTCCACAATGAGAGAATGCAACCAGCTGGCTTTAATCCAATCAGTTGAAGACTTTTAAGCAAAGCAGATTGAGGACCTTCACTTCTTCAGCTGACCAGCAAAGCACTCCCTGAGAAGTATGTTGAAGTTGCCAGTTCGTTGCCTGAGGAGGTCATCAACCACGTTCATCGGAGTTGCCAGTTCACTGCCTGAGGAGTTCATCAAACACCTTCATTGGCATTGCCAGTCTGCTGCCTGCCCTATGGAGTTTGGACTTGTGCATACCCACAGTTGTGTGAGACCCTTTTATAAATCTTATATTTATAGATATCTTTTGTTGACTGTGTTTCCCTAGAGAACCCTAACTAATACAGGCAGTATGGGTACAACTATTTATGCTCATTTTGTTTCATAGGTCTTTCTTACAAACAGCAGACACATGGCCTTTTTTAAACTAAATATAAATTTGTCTTTAATAGAGAAATTCAAACATTAATGCTTTTTTCTTATAATCGTTATATTTGAATTATTTTTTATATCATGTTTTGTATTTCTTTTTTTCTTTGTTTGGCTCATACATTTTCTGAAGATTATTTGAGTCATTAATGTTGTATTATATGTTTTTATTGTTTTTGTTGTTTCATTATTCTTTTTTACTGTATCTGATTTCAATTTACCTAAATGTTACTTTTCAAAGTTCAGAAAACTTACTTATTCTTTCACTAATTTTTAAAATTATTCACTGAAATCCAGTTTAAAAGCTAATTTTTCCTATCACATAGTAAATTTTCAACATAACCGGGAATTTTTTACTGTCATGGAGCATTTGAGAAGCTCTGGAAAATGCAGGTATGTGAGATCCCTGAGAAGCACGATTATGAGTCAGCCTTAGCATATTGAGCACAACAACAAAAAAATGTGTTTGAATGACTTTGTAAGAGAGACAGAGAAGAAAGTTAAGCAAAAATTTCCCATTCCCCAGATCCTCTACTCAGTGAGATAATGCAAGAACCCAGTGTTCTCACACTTTTTTTGTCACAAAGTTTTCTGGAACTCATCTGCATTAAGTAGGAAATGAGTGGAAACAATTTAAAGTGCTACACAATGTTACTGATATTTTAAAAAGGAACCCCAGATAAAGGAAATCAAGCTCTACTATGTAAAATTTTAGATATATCCAGTAGGAAGAAATAAAATCTTCTAGGAGGAAAGACTTTTCTTATGCTCCAAAAGTCACAATGTCTATTACTCTACTAACACAAAGAAAAAGAAAAAAAAAAAAAAAAAAAGACATTTTATCTAGAATATCAGTATGATGACATACAATGAAAAGAAATTCTTACTTTTTAAGTGAATATAATAATTAAGATCATTGCCTCTGGAGCCAAGCTGGGTAGGTTTTAATCTTAGCTCTTAATAGTTTAATCTTAACAGGTTTGTGACCTGGGTTCATAACCATTCTGTGCCTCATTTTCCTCATGTAAAATACATAAAATGGTAGCATGATAGCACTAATTTGTTGGATTATAATATATAGCACCTACTTTGTTGGATTTTATACATATAACTATATGTATTTGAGTGTGTAGAACATATATCAGCATATGTATATATTAGCATGGTGCCTGCCTGGCATAAGTGCTTAATCAATACTAGTGATTTTTACCAAAGAGAATATGGTCTTTGTTTTATATCTCATGACAGCATCATATAAAAAATGAAAATAAAAGTTCCCTTAACCAAAAAAATATTTCTCAAAAAGAAATGAAATTCTAGAAGAAATTTAGTTTATAGATTCTTTCATAATGAACACTGAGGAACAACATAAACAAAACCATTTTTAAATGACTTATCTTGACTAAATAAAAAATGAAGATGCAACACTAATGTGCTACCTTTGTATTTAAGCAATTTTTTAATTCCTAAATTGAAACAAAATCCTTATAAGACCTCTAACTTTTTTTAGAGTATATCATGATGCCAAAGATGGTATTTTCACTTCATTTCATTGTCACTTTTTATCACTTAAGTCACTCAACTTTAATCAGATAGGTGGAATTCTACTTCCAACTCCATATCTCAGTGTCTTTATAGTTGCAATCTTTTGGGCTAAGTACTTCGTATGTTTTGTGCGGCAGGTTCTTAGTTGGTGGAGTGGATTTATAAAGCTCCTAATTTGCTGCAGTGCAAGGGATTATGTCAACTGAACACACAGATATATCTGAAACCCCCTTGGAATCTGCAAAGCCCCCTAGTATCAGGGACTGGTGCATCAGGACTAAATTGGCCTAGTCCCTGACGCATCTCTTGACAGATGCAGTGGAAGCATGTGACTCACATTACTACATCAACCATCAGAAGAGACAATTTTCAGAGTTTAAAGGGGAAAATAATCCATCTGAGCTTTGCTCCCCGGTCACAGATGTTAGCAAGATCAAGGACACCACAAAGAAGAGATAATAACTGAAAAGCCATCTCCAGGAAAGTGACAAATCCATGTGTGATGACTATTTCAGTAACTTTCCTTTCATCCTACATTGCACTGGTATTTGGTAAAATGGTATATGTGTTCTTTATGCACCAGATACAAATGGAGTCACAGCAGGATATAGGAGATTTACAGAGTTCCATGGCAGGGAAAGTGGGGGAAATAACGGGTAGGAAAATCTTTCTTTCTTCTCGCCTCTCTGCCTCTCTCTAACTTGCTACATCGTTTTCACCACATTTATCTTTCTTTGGGCATTTCTCTATCTCTCGTTCTTTTGCCATGATCTGTCATGCTTTTTCTTCTTATCTCTTTGTGTCTTTCCCCTTCTTTCACCTACTTTTTGGTAAATTCCAAAGAAGATGGGCAGTATAAAGAGGTTTTCCATAGAGTAAACAAAATTGTATAACAGCCAGTGCATGACTGGAGATTATCGCAATTCCTTCCCTAAATCGTACCTCAGCTTTGACATTTCTATCCAAATTCCAATCTTTTAACATTCCTGTTCTGATAAATTGTACCAGAATCCTAATTGACTTGTCTACCTTAGTGTTTCTAGTCACATTAATATCCTCCCTAAATACTCCTTTCATAATTCTTTCTTGCTCAAGAACACAGTGGGCCACTACTGTCTTTTTTTTTCTCTCTCTCTCTTTAAATTAACTGTTAACAATATTAAAAAAAATTTTTAAAATACAATAAAAAACATTTCAAACAAACCATAACAAGGGAATAAGAAAAAGACAATTAACCTAAAATAACTACTTTACTTCCAACATGTTCCTACTCTCCCCCAAGAAAATAACCTAATATAGCAACCCTTCTGTGAACTTGTTCCTACCATACCCATCAGAAATTAACAGACCATAGTCATTCCTGGGCATTCCCAGAACGTTAAATTTACCCACGATAGCTTATCTTTTCTTATTGGGTTATTGTTCCCCCTTCATTAATTGCTCTCTATTGCTAGATCCCCTACATTCTACATTATAAACCATTTATTTTACATTTTTCAGTGTTCACATTAGTGGTAGCATATAATATTTCTCTTTTTGTGCCTGGCTTATTTCACTCAGCATTATGTCTTCAAGGTTCATCCATGTTGTCATATGCTTCACGAGATCACTCCTTCTTACTGCCGTGTAGTGTTCCATTGTGTGTATATACCACATTTTATTTATCCACTCATCTGTCCTTCAACAGATGGGTTGTTTCCATCTTGTGGCAATTGTGAATAATGCTGCTATGAACATTGGCATGCAGATATCTGTTCATGTCACTGCTTTTAGATCTTCTGGGTATATACCAAGAAGTGCAATTGCTGGATCAAAGGGTAACTCTATAATCTAGTTTTCTAAGGAAGTGCCAGACTGACTTCCAGAGTGGCTGAACCATTATACAGTACCACCAAAAATGAATAAGAGCTCCAATTTCTCCACATCATCTCCAGCATTTGTAGTTTCCTGTTTGTTTAATGGCAACCATTCTAGCTGGTATGAGATGGTATCTCATTGTGGTCTTAATTTGCATCTCTCTAACAGTTAGTGAAGCTGAACATTCTTTCCTGTGTTTCTTGGCCATTTGTATTTCCTCTTCAGAGAAATGTTTTTTCATATCTTTTGCCCATTTTATAATTGGGCTGTCTGTACTATTGTTGTTGAGTTTCCAAAAATTTTTCCCTTTGAGTTGGTGGCCTCTTCACCTTTCTGACAAATTCCTTTGAGGTACAGAAGCTTCTAAGCTTGAGGAGTTCCCAATTATCTATTTTTTCTTTTGTTGCTTGTGCTTTGGGTGTAAGGTCTAGGAAGTGGCGGCCTAATGCAAGGTCTTGAAGATGTTTCCCTACATTATCTTCTAGGAGTTTTACGGTACTGTCTTTTATATTGAGGTCTTTATCAATTTTGAGTTAATTTTTGTGTAGGGTGTGAAGTAGGGGTCCTCTATCATTCTTTTAGATATGGATATCCAACTCTCCCAGCCCCATTTGTTGAAAAGACTGTTATGTCCCAGTTCAGTGGCTTTGGGGGCCTTATCATAAATCACTCGGCCATAGATCTGGGGGTCTATCTCCAAATTCTCAATTTGATTCCATTGATCAATATATCTATCTTTGTGCCAGTACCATGTTGTTTTGACTACTGTGGCTTTATAATAAGCTTCAAAGTCAGGGACTGTAAGTCCTCCCACGTCATTTTTCTTTTTTTAGAGTGTTTTTAGCAATTCAAGGCATCTTCTCTTTCCAAATAAATTTGATAACTAGCTTTTCCAAGTCTGCAAAGCAGGTTGTTGGAATTTTGATGGGGATTGCATTGAATCTGTAGATGGATTTGGGTAGAATTGACATCTTAATGACATTTAGCCTTCCTATGCATGAACATGGAATATTTTTCCATCTTTTAAGGTCCCTTTCTATTTCTTTTAGTAGAGTTATGTAGCTTACTTTGTATAGGTCTTTTACATCTTTGGTTAAGTTTATTCCTAGGTACTTGATTTTTTAGTTGCTATTGAAAATGGTATCTTTTTATTGAGCATCCCTTCACTTTGTTCATTTCTACATATAGAAACATTACTAACTTATGTGCATTAATCTTGTATCCTGCTACTTTGCGAAATTTGTTTATTAGCTCTAGTAGCTGTATCATCGATTTCTCAGGGTTTTCCAGATATAGGATCATATCATCTGCAAATAATGACAGTTTTACTTCTTCCTTTCCAATTTGGATGCCTTTTATTTCTTTGTCTTGCCAGATTGCCCTAGCTAGCACATCCAGCACAATGTTAAATAACAGTGGTGACAGCAGGCATCCTTGTCTTGTTCCTGATCATAGAGGGAAGGCTTTCAGTCTCTCACCATTGAGTACTATGCTTACCGTGGCTTTTTCATAAATGCTCTTTATCATATTGAGGAAATTTCTTTCAATTCCCACCTTTTGAAGTGTTTTTATCAAAAAGAGATGTTGGATTTTGTCGAATGATTTTTCAGCATCTATTGAGATGATCATTTGATTTTTCTCTTTTGATTTGTTAATGTGTCATAATACATTGATTTTCTTATGTTGAACCATCCTTGCATGCCTGGAATGAACCCTACTTGGTCATGGTGTATGATTTTTTTAATGTGTCTATGGATTCAATTTGCAAGTATTTTGTTGAGAATTTTTGCATCTATATTCATTAGGGAGATCGACCTGTAGTTTTCCTTTATTATAGCATGTTTGCTTGGTTTTGGCATTAGATTGATGTTAGCTTCATAAAATGAGTTAGGTAGTATTCCATTTTCTTTGATGTTTCGAAAGAGTTTAAGTAAAATTGGTGTCAGTTCTTTTTGGTAGAATTCCCCTGTGAAGCCATCTGGCCCTGGGCATTTATTTGTGGGAAGTTTTTTGATGACTGATTGGATCTCTTTGCTTGTGATTGGTTGTTTGAGGTCTTATGTTTCTTCTCTGGTCAGTCTAGGCTGTTCATATGCTTCCAGGAAATTGTTCATTTCCTCTACATTATCCAGTTTGTTGGCAAACAGTTGTTCATAGTATCCTCTTATAATTTTTTTAATTTCTTCAGGATCCACAGTAATGTCACCTTTCTCATTCATTATTTTGTTTATGTTGGTCTTCTCTCTTTTTGATTTTGTCAGTCTAGCTAGGGGCTTGTCGATCTTGTTGACCTTCTCAAAGAACCAACTTCTGTTGTCATTTATTCTCTCTATTTTTTTTCTCTATGTCATTTATTTCTGCTTTAATCTTTGTTATTTCTTTTCTTCTACTTGGTTTAAGATTGGTTTGCTGTTCATTTTCTAGCTTCTTCAGTTGATCCATTAGTTCTCTGATTTTAGGTCTCTCTTCCTTTTTGATGTATGCATTTATTGCTATAAATTTCCCCCTCAGTACTGCTTTTGCTGCATCCCAGAGGTTTTGCAATGTTGTGTTCTCATTTTCATTCATCTCTATATATTTAGCAATTTCTCTTGCTATTTCTTCTTTAACCCACTGATTGTTAAGGGGTGTGTTGTTTAACCTCCAGGTAGTTGTGAATTTTCTAAGTCTCTGATGGTTATTGCCTTCTAATTGTATTCCATTGTGGTCAGAGAATGTGCTTTGAATAATTTCAATTTTTTAAAAATCTATTGAGGCTTGTTTTATGTCCCAGTGTATGATCTGTTCTGGAGAAAGTTTCATGATCACTAGAGAAGAATGTGTATCCTGGTGATTTGGGATGTAATGTTCTATATATGCCTGTTAAATCCAATTCATTTATCAGATTGTTTAGGTTTTCAATTCCCTTATTGGTTTTCTGTCTGGTTGATCCGTCTGTAGGAGAGAGTGATGTGTTGAAATCTCCCACAATTATTGTGGAAACATCAATTGCTTCCTTCAGTTTTGCCAGTGTTTGTCTCATGTATTTTGTGGCACCATAATTGGGTGCATAAACATTTATGATTGTTATTTCTTCTTGTTAAATTGCCCCTTTTATTAGTATGTAGGGCCTTCTTTGTCTCTCGTAACATCCTCGCATTTAAAGTCTATTTTATCTGAGATTATTGTTGCTACTCCTACTTTCTTTTGGCTATAGCTTGCATGAAATATTTTTCCATCCTCTCACTTTCAATTTCTTTGTGTCCCTGTGTCTAACATGAGTCTCTTGTATGCAACATATTAATGGTTCATATTTTTTGATCCATTCTGCCAATCTATATCTTTTAATTGGGGAGTTTAATCCATTTACATTCAATGTTATTACTGTGAAGACATTTCTTGAATCAGCCATCCTATCCTTTGTTTTATGTTTGTCAGATATATTTTTCCCTCTCTCTCTTAATGTCCTCTAACATACCCATACTGAATCTTTTTAGTACTGAACCTTTCTCCATATCCCTCTCTCCTTTCTTTGTTTCTCTGTCAGTAGGGCTCCCTTTTGTATCTCAAGTAGGGCAGGTCTATTGTTAGCAAATTCTCTCAGCATGTGTTTGTCTGTGAAAAATTGAAGTTCTCCCTCAAATTTGAAGGAGAGCTTTGCTGGATAAAGTATTCTTGGTTAGAAATTTTTCTCTCTCAGAATTTTAAATATGTCATGCCACTGCCTTCTCACCTATATGGTGGCCCCTGAGTAGTCACTACTTAGACTTATGTCCTTTCCTTTGTAAGTGGTGAATTGCTCTTCTCTTGCTGCTTTCAGAACTTGCTCCTTCTCTTCAGTATTTGACAATCTGATCAGAATATGTCTCGGAGTGGGTTTATTTGGATTTATTCTATTTGGAATTCACTGGACATTTATAATTTGTGTGTTTATGTTGTTTAGATGGTTTGGGAAGTTTTCCCCAACAATTTCTTTGAATATTCTTTTTAGATCTTTACCCTTCTCTTCCCCTCTGGAACACCAATGAGTTTTATATTTGGACATTTTATCTCATCTATCATATCCCTGAGGTCCATTTCAATTTTTTTTCTTTTTTCCCCATTATTTCTTTTATTCTTTCGTTTTCCATTCTGTTGTCCTGAAGGTCACTGATTTGCTGTTTAGCTTCCTCTAGTCATGTACTATTGTTATCCAAAATCTTTTTAATTTGGCCAACAATTTCTTTTATTTCCATAAGGTCATCTATTTTTTTTATTTACTCTTACAATTCCTTCTTTATGCTCTTCTAGGGTCTTCTTCATGTCCTTTATATCCTGTGCCATGCTCTCATTGTTTGTCTTTAGTTCTTTGATTAGTTGCTCCAAGTACTGTGTCTCCTCTGATCTTTTGATTTGGGTGTTTGGGTTTGGGTTATCCATATCATCTGGTTTTCTCATATGCTTTAAAATTTTCTGTTGTTTTTTGGCCTCTTGGCATTTGCTTAACTTGATAGGGTTCTTTAAGGAGATGAAAGCTGATTCAAACACTTACCTCTAATTTGTCACATCTACAGCTTGGTGGAGTACACTTTAACTAACCAGCAGGTGGCATCCATGAGCCACCTATTCCCCTCAAGGCAGTTCTCCCCCACTTTGTCTTTGTGGTGAGTGGGTGTGTGAGTCTTGTGGGGGTCCAACTGGTGCACCAAGTTTGCATGTGTAGTTGGTGCTGCCTGCCCTGAATGTGGGGCATGTGTCTGAGTGGTTAGTGAGGGATGGCAGGTTTAATAAATCAAACCTCCCAGGTGTTCTGGAGTTTTAAAGCTGTTGCAGTAGTCTAATCCTTCAGTTCAGTCTCATCACAGTTTGTCTTTGCTGCTGACCCACAAGTCCTTGGTATTGGCATATGGTCCCTGGGACTTGCAGGTGGTTCCCTCTTTCAAGCTGTGCCCTCCCAGGGCCTCTGCTGAGGGAAGACTGTGCTATGTCACAGGTGAGCACCATCCCCGAACAGAAGTTCTGGGCCACTGGTGCCACTATTGTCTTTTGGATCACACTTTAACAAGTATTAGCCTATCATTCCAGTTCTCTTATAACAGCCCAATCTCATTTCTAAATTGGCACAGCACAGCTTATCTTCATCTCCCAAGCCAGCCTCCTTACCACACCATACACACAACACTTGATTTTCCCACCTTTGTTTGTTTGCTCAGAATGTTTTTATCTTTTCGAATAACCACACTCATTCACTGTACCTATATAATCAACTAGATCAGTCTCTAAGGGAATCTTCCAATTATAACATTTTTTAATTCTAAGCATCAACTTATTTGGGCAAATGAGAGACATCTGTTCTCATATTTATGTCCCAGTACTTAGAACAACCACTTCATTTGCTGTAGGAGACCATAAAATGTTGGTTGGATTGAATTGTAAGGTCTATCTATCTCTAACTGCCTAAATCTCTAAAGAGGTGAGTCTCCCTTGACAATCTGGATCATATTAATTATCCCTTTATTCTCTATTATTTTGTATTTTGTATTGTATTAAAAAAATACAAGGCTATCATTATTGTAATTTTCTCTATTATGTCTGCTATCTTTATATTACCTCCCAAATTTGATTTTAAGCTTTTTAAGAGAATGCATACTCTGCTATCTGAACTCTTGCTTAAATGAGTCTTACTGAGTTTTTTCAGTGTCTGAGCTCCTTAGTGAGTATACTATGGTCTGATGAATGAAAGCGCTGATGGATGCACAGATGGAAGAACATAAATTTAAATAACTGATCAATATTAATTAGAAGCATCTTTAGTTATTTTCCCAAGTACATGAAATTGTATATATATTTTTTACCTTTCAGCCAATCATAAAAAATTAAATAATTCCCTTGGGTCTCATCCTGCAAATGTGATGCCATTTAGGTATTATTTTTAAATTTTATTTTGCTCATGGGTTTGTTTTTAAACCATTGTATAATGAACATCAAAGAGTGGAAGAAAATGGGTGAAATTTATAAACTTATTTACCCTTGCTAATTTAAAGAAACTCACTATTTAAAATATATATATATATATATATATATATATATATATATATATATATAAGGGAACATGGCTATTGTTGCTGCATATTTTTTTTCACTTAAAACTTCTCCAAAATATTGTCCTAGGTCTCATACTGCTTATCTCAGTATGGTAATAATGAGTCCCAACCTCCTAAGTTATAATATCTTAAGTAAACATCACCACCTTAGAAAATGAATACACAATAATCATAGTTTTCAGAAATTGTTTATTTTCAACCAGATTTATAAGAATGGCTAGTAGAAGAATAGGTATCTTCCAAATTTATAAAACATATCTATATTCTTAAAAACAAGTCAACTTTTCCTGTCTCAGCCTATTCAAAATGTCAATTTTTTTTAGAGTTTAACTTATTACACATCTTTTTATTCCAGTTAATTTGCTTGGAATTTTAATCTAGATGGACAATCATATGATTTACAAAGAAGAATAATTTTGTTTCTCCTGTTCAAAATGTGTTTATTCTCCTTGTCTTACTGCACTGCCGGAAATCTCTAAAGCAGTGGTTCTCAAATAGGGGTGATCAGGCCCCCCAGCAGGACATTTGGTAATATCTCAAGACATTTTCTACTGTTACAACCTGATGGAGGGGAGGGACACCACTGGCTTCTAGTGGATAGAGTCCAGGGACACTGTTAGACATCCTACAGTGAGCAGGACAGCCTCCACCACAGACAATTATTGGGTCAAAAATATCAACAGCACCAAGGTTGACAAACCCTGTTCTAAAGCAATGAATTATCACATTAGTAACAAGGCATCCTTGCCTAGTCCCTGACTTAAAGGACACATGGCTAGGATTTTATCACTATGAAACATGTTTGCTGTAATTACTATTAACTATGCTTCATCATGTTAAAAAAAAAAATTCTTCTCTTCCTAGTGTACCAAGAGTTTTTGTCTGAAAACAGATGTTGAATTTCATCAAACGCCTTTCCCACATCTATTTACAATCATCTTAAATAGTTCTTAATTTTTTTTAATATCATGAGTCATATTAACAGGTTTCCTAATATTAAACCACCTTTGGTTTTCTGCAATAAATCCTGATTTGTGACTATGTTATTCTGTTAATATGCTGCTGTGTTTGTTTGTTACTAAGTTATTTTAAATGTTTGCATCTCTATTCATAAGCAAAATCCACCTATGCTTTCTTTCTTTTTCACTAGCTTTGTCAACATCTGGACTGGCCTTATAAAAATGGAATGTGAAACTTTTTATCTTTTCCTGTACTCTGAAAGAGTGCTCTAATTCTACTGCCCTCCTACTTCTCTCATTTGTGTGGGTGTCCACAGAGAAAATGTTCATGGATTTAAAGAAATGTATTTAGTCATATACAAATATTTAGTTTTTGTCTTAGTTTTTTTTTTTAATTAAAAAAGTAAGCCTTGCACATGGTAAAAACGCAAAGACTACAAAAGCATATAATCAAACAATGCCTCTTTCCAAAAACAGACTCCAAGTCCCTCTCCAATAAAAATTTTAAACATATACCCATAACTGTATATGGGTACACGTATTATTTGTGTATAATAGTGTGGAGATACACACAGACATAGTGTTAAAGATAGAGTTGGAGTTATTCTGGGTTAGTTTAGGCAAATGAGAACAAAATGTATAACTGTTTTGATCTTGCATTTTCTCCTTGATGATGATCTTTCCATATTAGTTGATAAAGAATGGCTTTATTTTTAACCACTCCATTCCCAGAGTTGTACAGAAATTTATTCAACCAGTTCCCTATTAATGAATACTTAGGTTCTTTCAAGTCTTTGGCCTTCACAGATAATGTATCAATAAATGAAGTCCTAAGTACATCTTTGTGTATATGAGTGAGAATGTCTATAGAAGTTTCTAAAAGTGGAACTGTTGAGTTAAAGAGTGTGTGCATTTTTGCCTTTGATATATATTGCCCTGTAAATATTGCCCTGCCCAATTGCCCTGCAAGCACTTCATAACAACAGTTTACAGGACTGTCTTTACACTCGTATCTTTCCTGAGGTTATATATTACCAAACATGTTTTTCCAGGCAAAGTAGTTTAGTGTAGTAATTTACAGTTTGAACTCAGTGACTGCTTAGGTTCAAAAATTAGCTCAGCCATTTGTTAGCTATGTGTCTTTGGGCAAGATACTTAATCTCTCTGTGCCTCAGTTTCTTCCTTTTTTATATGAATATTTAGTCATTCAATAAACCACATATCGAGTATATATTGTGAAACAGCAAGGCACTATTCTCAGGACTGAGGCTCTGGGAACAAAAAAGACAAATATTCCTGTATCCGTGAATCTTAAATTCTAGAGAAGAATAATAATTAATAACCACCACTTAGGATTCTTGTGCGAATTAAATGTCAATTCATGAAAAGCACTTCATACACTATCTGGCCCATAGTAAATGCTGTTGTTGTTATTTATCTATATTACTCTAACAAGAGGAAAAAATGGTTTCGCAGTGTTTTAATTTCTACTTTAAAAATTGTCAGTAATACGGAATATATGCTTATAAGGGTAAAAGTCATTTGACTTTCTTTTGCTGCAAGTTGCTGCTTTATGCCCTAGCTCACTTTTATATTGCATAAGAGGTCTTTCTCTGAATGCTTTGTAAAAGTACTCTATACATTTAAAAATTATCCTTTATATGGTACATATCATTTGCCATGTAGAAATTTAAATATTTTACATTTTCAAAAGTATCAATCTTTTAACTAGTGTCTGGACTTTGTGTCTTTTACAGAAAGCCTTCCTCAATCCAATGTTGTAAAAAAAAAATCCTAGAAATTTTTCCTTTTTGCATTTTTTAATTTCATAGTGGACATGGATTTCAGTCCACAAATTAAGAAGTGTAGCAATTATAATTTTACTTTTTCTCAACTCAATTTATTTTTTAATTTAAATCCCTGTCCTACTAATCTCAGTCTTTCTTTATATTTCCCATTTTTCTCTCTGGGATTGAAAGGTTCTAGGGATTGACACAGTGCAAAGGTTTGGGAGAACAGGCCACATCATCTTCGATTCAATTGTCCATAAAAGGTTCTCCCATCAGCACAGCCCTTCAGAACTCACAGCTTGCAAGAAGTCATGCTTACTTAGAAGAGGGAATCTTTGCTTTGAAACTATTCATGACCGCATTTGCCTAGCTGTGGCCAGCACCCCCAGGCATTTCCTCTACTGGGTCTTGCTGCCTGATCAAAGACATGCTAGGAAAACTGAAACAGGCACCTCCTGCTGTGGAGATAGACACAAACACAGTGTTAAAGATGGAGTTGGAGTGATTCTGGGTTACTTGAGCAAATGGGGTGAGAAGTCTCTCCACCCTACCTCTCCCCGTCTTAAAGAATTTCTACTAGTTTGATAGAACTGCCACAACACCCCCTAATTCTGTCCCAGACATTTTATCTATCCCATTCCAAAGCTTAAGTTTTTAGGAAAAAAAGCCAGAATTTATGCTTTATCCAGATAAAGCCCTTCCTTTAGGCAACAAGTAGGGAGGCTGGCTAAATATTTAAATCGGGCCAGAGAAAAGGAGGAATTACAAAGGAAAAAAAAAAAAAAAAAAAAAAAAAAAAACGAAAACAGAAAAAAAAGAGCTGGATATTTAGGTTTAAAGCAATAGAAATTAACTCCAGCTACATTAAACAGAAAAAGAATTTGTTAAAAGGATGCCAGGTGATTCCCAATCTCCAAGACAATTGGAAGACCTGGAATGGAAAGTAAACGCTATTATAATCATGCCACAGAACCGAACCACTATAAACATCACTTCTGCCTCCACCAAGCCCAGGCTCCACAGCTTGCACTCCCATATCACCAGCTCTGTGGACACTGGATATCACCACCTGAGCTGCTGTTGCCATCACTAATGCTGAAAAATGGAAATAGCCGCCACAGTCCCTACTGTGAAATAATGGAAATAATTACCACATGGTTGACCATAATGAAAATTTGCTGCTTGCTTGCTATTGATTGGAAGTCTATTGGTTTTTTGTTTTGTTTTGTTTGGTTTGGTGATTGACTGGCAGAACTTAAGTCGTATGTCATCAGGGGAAAGGAAATGGGCAAGGTGAGCATTACGTATTTTCAGCTTTTATTCTGTGCAGTAGTCTCTCATTTATAAGGTAAGGGATTGCCCAAACATAGGATGGAGGTTTACATTACTGACACCCCCAAAATGAAAAATATCCACCAAAGTCACTCCCTCCTCTCCACAACTCTGTCCAAAACAAGCATTCTTACTTGTGCTTCCAAAGAAAAGAAAAGAAAAAAAAAAAACACTTTATCCTACGCAACTCACATATCCCTCATACAACAAAAAAAATGCATTCAACTCCTCTCTAAAAAGCATCCATTCAAAATGTCACCAATTACTGCCTCCAGATCCAATCCAGTATCTCTGGGAGATACGCATTCCTCTGTAATTCCAGCAAACTTCCATGTAAGCATTCCGTACTACATGAAGAAGTGATGAAGTTTACCGCCACCAACATACTCTATAAGAAAAAGTATGTAAAAATAGCAAGGAGGAAATAAAAGTATCTTCAACCAGTACAGAGAACTTTTGGGCCACTTAAGATTTCCCTCCTCTCCCACCTGTTGTGTGATCCTCTTGCTCAGTCAGCATTTCAGCTGACTGGAGTTCTAGACCTGGTACATGAGATCCAGCTGGCATCCCTGAGTGATCTGAGCACTTGAACCTGCCTGTGAGTGTTGCCACAGACTCCATCAACTTTTACCTACCAGATACAGTAGGAGCCATTCCCTGGGTTCATCTACACTTTTCCCGTAGCTAGAGTACAAATTTCCCTTGATTGTCAGTGTTAATCACATACATTTCTGTTACGTATTTTCCCCCAATGGCATAAGAGCCTGAAATAGGCAAATGGCATTGGAAGTACCAGCTTCCAATTTAATGTACAATTTAATGGAAATAATTTGGGGACTCCTGATGGAAACATTCTTTTTTTGGGGTGGGGGGGCGGTGATGGTGTAATAAAACCTTTAAACCAGCAGACCCCACATTACAGGATAAATTTTTGCAAGTGGGTCAATATAGGTAATTGTGAGAGGTTCCACCCCCACTTCTTCCCTTTCAATTCCAGTTCCTTGAGCTGTGAATTGTGGCCGTGTCTCAAGCATGTATTTAATGTTTCCCCTGGAAAGTTCCCAATCTGGCAAGACATTATTTGCCATCAAAAGTACAAAATTGTCTTCATCTGGCCATTTCAAATGTCTCTAATGCTAGCTGCTTTTGGGTATTGGAGTACACAGAAAAATCAGTAAACTCTATGGACATGAGCCCATAACTATATGATATACACACATATTTAATAATATATATATATTTAATTGGTCAGAAGCGATTTATATAAGTCCATGGATGATGGTGCTATAGAAGCATGATGAGCAAGAAAAGTAAATCCAAACTTAGAATGTGTCTATTTTGGTGAGCTGTCCTCACCATGATGGGAAATGTTGGCAAGCCAAAAGGAATAAAGATCTGCTAGAGTTAACATTTCAAAAAATTTTTAGTTAATTTGGAAAAGTATTTTGGTTAAAGAAATAAGGTAGAGATCAGCTCTATTCTTTTCCAAATAGCCAGTTGTCTCAATATAATTTATTCATAATTAATTTTTTACTTGAACAATTTCTATTATTATTTTGTATTAAATTTCCATATATCTCTTTACTCTCTTTTCAGTTCCACTCATCTGCTTGTTTGTTAATGACCAGGTCTAAATTTATTTAATTATTACAGCTTTATAATCAGTTTTATAAATTATAAAAACACTCATTCACTGCATTATTATTTTACAGAATTTTCTGGTTTATGGTTGTGTTTTATTGGACTTTAGAATCAACTGGATGACTTCCAGAAATTCCTGCAAATATTTTTATGGGGATCACATTCACATTAAATTCACAGATTAAGTTAGGGAGAATCGACATCTATGGCATATTATGTCTGTCTTTACAAAAAAAGGGAATGTCTTCCCACTAATTTAAGACTATTTTTATAGCCCTTATCAGAATTTTCAATTTTTTTTACATCGTTCTTATACCTTTTGTGTTGTTTATTGTATTTTTTGTTTTTGTTTGCTTATAAATAGGATCTTCCCAACTGCTTTACTTTAAAACTCCTTGCATAAAAATACATATTAATTTTGCAACTAGACATTTTGCATGATACACTATTATACATTTCTGTGTTTATAATGATGTTCAGGTTATTCTAAGTCAATCAAATACTTAATCACCTTCATAGTGTCTGTTCCCTTCCAAATTTATGCCCTTTTCATCTTTGCTTTTTCCTAACTGCAAGATGTACTTACAGAATAAATTTAAATAATGGCAGTGCCACTAGGCAACTTTGCCTTTTTCCTGATTATTTATAGAAATGATATTTATGCTTCAACATTTTTTGTGTAAAATACAGGCTTGGTTTTCATACATAATTATAAAAATCAAGGATGTACATATCTATTTCAATTTTAATAGGTTTTATATTAAATTATAAATTGACTAATGTAATCAAATTGCCCTTCAACTGTCATTTAGGTGAGCATATGCTTTTTTCACTCTTCACTTTTCAATAGATGAAGTATAATAATTAATTCCCTAATATTATAGCATCCCATTTCATTTTGGCATATTACTTGTTAAGCTGATTTCTAAATTATGCTGATTAAAATATTATTTACAGTTTTGTTTCTAATTTAAATTCACAAGTGATTTGAATTTATAGTTTTCTTTTTGTGCTCTTTAGTTCTAATTTTTTATTTGTGTTGGAGTGATCTTTTTAAAAATGAAAGCTTTACATCTTTATCTATAAACTGAAATTCCTCAAATAACACTGGAAATTTTTTGTTCCTGAAATAATTCATCTTTGAAATTGTCAGGTGTGCAGAGTCTGGTACTATCTCTATCTATCTATCTACCTATCTATTTATCTATCTATCTATCTGTCTGTCTGTCTATTATCTGTCTATCAATTATCCATCATCTATCTGTTTAGGTGGAGATTATGGAGGAGATGAAAACTTAATTTTTGTAATGCCTGGTGTTTATCTAACTATGTCTATCATCTATCTATCTAGACAAGGGTTAAAGAGCAAAGAATAGCTAATGTCTTCATGAATTTTCTGTTCTTTAAAGCTTTATCTCTTAATTCCACACTCCATATTGAAATAATAGAAAAACAAAAGACAAAATGTTCAGGTAGACAAAATAAAATAGTGATTTGATTTAGAAATGGGATTCAGGACAATTTAAAAATTTTCTTCCAATTGTATGTCTGTCTAGATTTAATATTATTCTAAAAGCCAAATTTGAAAATTCAAATGTATTTGTATTTTGCTTAACGAAGTATTCTCTAATACTTCTTTTCATTTTCATATCTATGTTTTACTTCCATTTTCATTCCTAATATAATTTAATTATGATCCCTCCTTGTAAAATAGGCTAAATTATACATTAGTAACTTATATGTTTTTGTTTTTCAAAGAAGAATCACACATTTACCAACGTCCTCATTTTCAGTTGTCTTTCATTAATTTCTGTCCATAAATTTTTGTGAACTTCCTTCTAGTTTTTCAATGTAAGTTGTTATTCTTTATCTAATTGTTTGTTGAGTGCTAATTGTATCTAAATTATTTCATTCACTTTTAGAGATAGGAATGAATTATTTAATTCATTTTTACTCATCTGAAAAAATAAATTTTACTATGAACATAAATTTAGCCATATTCTGTAAATTTTTCATGGAACATATGCATAATTCATTATTTTCTTGATATTCTTCAATTTTAACACTACTTTTTATTTTTTAAGCCTAGAGTTTTTGAAAAGAGAAATTTTATATTTCAGATGTTTTGATACTCGACTGATTATTTTTTACATATTGTTATCAGAAAATGTGTTCTATACTCTTGATATTTTATTTTAATTTTTATTTAGACATAATACAAACAAAGTATGTTATTTCAATTTTCCTATCTTCAAGTGCTGTTTTGAACATTTGTGTACAAATATTTGGTTGAATACCTGTTTTCACTTCTTTTAGGTGGAATTGCTGGGCCATATGGTAATTTTATTGTTAACTTTGTGAGGAACTGCCAAGCTGTTTTCCATTTTACATTCCCACCAACAATGTACAAGGGTTCCAATTTCTCTGCATCCTTGCCAACACTTTTATTTTTCGTTGTTTTAAATTATAGCCATTCTAGTGGGAATGAAGTGGTATCTCATTATGGTTTTGATTTGCATTTCCTTAATGACTAATGATGTTGAACACCTTTTCATGTATTGTTAGCCCTTTGTGTATTTTCTTTGGATAAATGCCTGTTCATGTCCTTTGTTTTTCTTAATTGGGTTGTCTTTTTGGTGTTTAGTTATAAGAATTCTTTACATATTCTGGATACTAGACCCTTACCATTTATATGGTTTGCAAATGTTTTCTCTCATTCTGTGGGTTTTCTTTCACTTTCTTGATGATGTCATTTGAAGCACAAATTTTAAATTTTGATGATGTCCAATGTATCTAATTTTTCTTTGGTAACTCCTGCTTTCAATGTCATCTCTAAAAATCCATTGCTAAATCCAAAGTCCTGAAGATTTACCCCTATATTTTTTTCTAAGATTTTTTTTATAGTTTTAGCTCTTTCATTCAGGTATTTGATCAATTTTGAGTTAATTTTCAGACATTATGGGAGATAGGGGTCCAATTTCATTCTTTGCAGTAGATATCCAGTTGTCCTGGCATCATTTTTGAATTGGTTCTTTCCATAATTTTATTTCCCTGCTGAGACTTTTGATCTTTCAATCCATTTCCAGACTGGTCACCCTTACTTCATGGAGCTTGGTTACAATAGCTGATTTAACATCTTTTTTTGATAATTCCAGTATCTATGATACCTCAGGATTGGAGTCTGTTGATTTCCTTTTCTCTTGAATTGTTGATGTTTTCCTGGTTTTTCATATAAGTGATTTTGAACTATATCCCAGATATTTGAATATTATGTTGAGACTTTGGTCTTATTTAAATTCTCTAAAGAACGTTGATGTTTTGTTAGCGTGTTTTAGTAGGCAATTGAGTTGGTTAAGTACAGGCCATAGGTTCCTTCCTGCCCTCTGTGGCTGTGATTCCAATGTCAGTTAATTTATCAAAGCCTTTGCAGTGATACTTCGATCTGTTTTGCAAGTGTATCATTCAATGGCCAGTCTGGGACCTAGGCAGTGGTTCAGTTCTTGGAGGTGAGCAAAGAAATTCATAAACAACTTTATGTGTTTGTTTTCTTCTGCTCTCTCCTTGATACTTTCCAGTTCTCAAGGGCCTCCTTTCTAGTCCTATGGTTAGGAAATCATGGCTGTAGAGTCCCCTCTGTCACACATTTCCATTCACATAACAAAACAGAACATTTAACCCATGCTTTCTGACCTAAGACACACCCCTTTCTTGTTCCTCAGACCAGAAAAAGAAGACTTCTGGAGCTCTTGCTATCCACACCCAATGTCTCATTTCAGACTTCAGGCTGCCTTTGAGTCCAGGCCAGGAGATACTTTATGTTAAAAAAAAAAAAAATTAAAAATTAAAGAGGGGAAACCCATCGTTGGTTCTGTGCTACTTTAAAATCTGGTTTCCTTTCCTAATCTGCCTGCCTCTATTTAGAGTCCTCAGATAGCTGTTCCATGCATTCTGACCAGGATATTTAGCTCCATTCAGTGGAAAAGACAGGGTGGGATGTATTTACTTCATATTGACTGAAACCAAAATCCCCTGATCTTTTTATTGTTGTTGCTGTGTAGTTCATTTATTTAGCTTCTTCCATGTGCCACTTAGTGTGTTACATGTTAAAGATGATACAGAATCTGATAAGACATGATCCCTGCTCTTTAAGAACTTATACTATAGTGAGGAATTACAATACAGTAACCAAAAGGATGTCTCTTCTTTTTCTCCACCCCATTTGAGGTGGGTCTTGAAGAGTGAGTTTTTGAAGGTAAAGAATAAACTGTGGGGTTGGCTTTTCAAAATAAGTACACAGTGTATACACAATTCTTAGTGAAGGAGCAAGGCCTGTTTGGAGAATAGCAGAAGTCACTGAGGCAGCAACGTAAGACATGGGGAGGAGAATCAGGAGGTGAGTCTTCTGCAAGTTCTGATACATATGGAGTATGTCCTACCATCCAGATGCAAGACCCTTTTGGTTGCAGAATCAACAGGTTTTATGAACAATTGGATATGGAAGGGAAGTAAAGGGGGAACCAAGAACAAAAAGAAAGATTCTGATTTAAGAAACGAGGGCTAATCTAGAGGACATTTTTTAAAGTTCTGTTGGTAATTATTTAAGTTTGGTAATTAGTACAAAAAAAGAGGGACTTAGGGAATTTAAAATTTTCCCCTGTTTAAAATGGAAACAAGTATCATAACAATATTTAAGTTAATATAGTAGAAATATTCTGTCCCAAAATGTGCTATTAATCAACAATGATATTTTTGTAGCTAACATGACCCAGACAGGATTATGTTCTGATTTATTAAAAATTATCTTCCTGAGTAAGGAGTAGATGATTAGTATTTCATTTTACTAAATTCGGTCTTTGGAGGAAATGAGTTAATGAGAGATAATACCTGACCTCCTTCCCAAATCTCATGAAATATTTTAAGGGGAAGCAATAAATGAGAATCCAATGTGTGCCTGATGAATGGGATCTGGTGAGAGAACATATTTTAACGTCTAAGCCCTGATCACAGACTGGGGCTGCTGTTGAACAATTTTGCCTTACTCAATGATATTTCCCAGGGATAGGAAGTGGGAAACTGGAGACGCTAAGGAAGGAGGGGTGGCTGATGTTTATATTGTCATTTGGGAGCAGTTGTCCTTATTGTCATTTGGATAGAGTGATCCCCAAACAGTTATATTTGCAAAATTCCCAATAAATAGGCCTTGACTTTTAGACTCCTTATTTCTCTCTTTCTTTCAAGATCTTGTTATGGGAGTACTTCATGCTCCTGAAACGTGCAGATGAGAATTGAAACAGGATGTTTGCAAATCACTAGGTTCAGCCTATTAAAAAACATTCTGCAAAGCAAGTGACACTATTGACCAAGATAACCAAACAAGATTGAATCCTTTTGAGGAAGTTATGTTGTGGTTGTCTGACACATCTTGAGATGAAGATTTCAAACAGGATATAGGGAATGCGGGTCAAGATTTCAAGAGGAAAGTCAGGGCTGGAGTTCTACATTTAGGAATCACTGCCAATGCAGAAATCCCAGGTACAGAGCTAATCTCCCAGAGAAGGTGTACAGAATGAGATTGGAAGAGGACCAAGCAGAGAGCCCTGAAAACCATCAAAATGTTAGCAGCAATAAGAATTGGAAGAGAATCCAGAAAGATAAAAAGGTAAAGATAAAAGACAAAAGTTGGAGTCCTTTCCTCTCACTGTCTTCTGAGACAGACACATTTGATTTATTATGTTATTTGGGAGTTTCTTATGCAGTGGAATGGCCAGGGAAATGGGGATCGGGGTTCTACTTGTGAATTAAGTCCAGAAAATTTGACTATGTCAAATTCAGAGGACACTGAAATTTTGAGTGCTTCATTAAGATGAATGAGAGGAAACTAAAGGAGAGAGGACCACCTGGTAGGTATCCCTGGTGTTAACACTTATGGAGAAGTTCAGGAGAAAGACAAGTCAAAAAAAGCTGCTAGATTTGAAATGTAAATCACTGGGGATCTCAGTAAGAGTATGCCAGTGGATTCTGAATTCCCTCGGAAACATTTTACCAGCTTTGATCATCTCCCAGCCAGGCAACAGCTTTTCCTTCAGAATTACTGGAGTTGCTAAGGAGAAATCTCATTCATATTCACCAGCCCCTCTATGGTTCTCTGGACACTGCACTGAAGTGAGTTTCCTGGTAGCTATTGCTACTTCCTGAAGGCTAGGGACACTGGTCATCATCTTCTGACCCTCCTATCATACCAAATGGTTACAGCTGCTCTACCCCTCTGCTCCAGTAATAACTAATAATAAGTGGGAATTTTATTCATGACACACACAAATTTATGTTACAATTTTCCATTAGCTTGAAAGCACTAGTGCATCAATTTGTGACTTTGTATTAGTACCCCTCTTCTCAAAACTCCTTCCTCAAAACAGAGGGGAGACAGTGCATTTTACTACCTGGGGAAATTAAAGGACAGTGCTTCTCCCCACATGGTTCAGCGATCCTAGAACTTGGGTGGGTGTCAGCCTTCCACTTCAAGATTCCTCAGACCATCAGGTTTACAAACCAGAAATAACTTGTTTTGAAGAATCTCAATACATCACTGGTCATGTAGGCTTTTCAGTGCATACGCTGCAGAAGTTGCTAAGGAGAAATCTCATTCATATTCACCAGCTCCTTTGTGGTTCTCTGGACACTGCACTGAAGTGAGTTTCCTGGTAGCTGTTGCTACTTACCCACAGCGGGTAATTTTATTTGAAAATAAAATTTATTTGAAAATAAATTGCTTATTTACAAACTTCAAAATTGTGAGTTATAGGATTTAAGATCATTCTTAAATATGGAATAGGAATTGGCTCTACCAAATTTATTCCACAAATATTTCTCACTTACTAGTAGAGAAGAATGAATGCTTTCCTTATAAAATTGGGAACAAAAAAAGGACGTTTACTCTCACTACTTTTATTCGGTATTGTACTGGAGATTCTTATCATTCAGATTAGTAAGGAAAAAGTACAAGTGTTTTATTTTCAGAAGACATCACCTTGTATGTAGAAAATTCTAAAAAGTTCATGCAGGCACACAAACAAAACAACAAATAACAATAAAATAAACAGTTATCAGAGCTAATAAATAAAGTAAGACTAATGGATATGAGATAATATATAAAAATCAACTGTGTTTCTATATACTAGCAATCATATTTCTATTCCTAACAATTTTAAAATGAAATTAAGACAATTATAATAGCATCTAAAAGAATAAAATACTTAGTAATACATTTAACAAATGAAGTGCAAGAGTTATATACTGAAAACTACAAAATAATTTTGGAAGAAATGAAAGAAGTTCTAAATAAATAAAGCTACATTTCTTGTTCATGGGTCAGAAATCAAATGCAGTAGTGACTAGAACAAAACTAGAATGCTCACCATAATCACTACTATTCAACATTGTACTGATGATCTTTGCTAATAAAATAAAATGACTATGCATTGGGGGAAAAAGAAAAAAACATTGATTTTAATTACAAATGATATCAATCTAATGGAATATTAAAGAGGATACATGAAAAAAAAAGTATTAGAGTCTGTTTTGCCAGGTGAAAGAAACAAGATTAATACTCAAAAATAAAGAGCCATTCTATTCACGAGAAATAATGAAGGAAATACAGTAGAAAAGCTAGGAAATGAAGGTATTCACCTAGAAATAAATTTAACATTGAGAAAGTCCTTATGGAGAAAATTATAAAACATTATCAATGGACAGAAAAGAAGACCTGAAGAAACTGAGAGCTTATGTCTTGCTCAGAGATAGGAACGCTAGATATCAGAGAGACGTCAATTCTTCCTAAATAAATCCACAAAACAGTTGCAGTTCTGATCAAAATATCAAAAAGATTTTACAATGAATTTGACAAACTTTCTAAAAATCATATAAAGATTGTGAAAAATGCAAGAGAAGTCATTACTACTCAATGTCAAGATTTATTAGAAAGCTGTCGTGATTTAATCAGTGATTTCATCAATGCCAGCATGTACTAATCATCCAAAGGAATAGAACAGAAAGATCAGAAATGGACTCAAGTATAAGTGGGATTTCAATTTAAAGAAGAGATGGAATTTTGTATGAATTGGGGAAGGAATAAATGGTGTTAACTTTCCATATGTATAAAATTAGACGTCTATCTCAAAAGCAAAAATTCAGATGAGAAACAACACTGAAAATTTTAGAAGAAATTATAGAAAAATATATGATCTAGGGATGAGGTAGGTTTTCTTAAATAACACACAAAAAGAAGCTATAGAAAGATCAATAACTTTTATAGCATCAATATAAAAACTGTATGCCTAAAGATACCATAACCAATGTTAAAAGACAGGCAACAATCTAGTAATATATAAAATAAAACCCTACCAAACAATTGGGAAAAGACAAAAAACCAAAACCAAAATGGTCAAAAGATAAAAAACACTAGACACAAACTAGGCTCTCTGGAAAAAAGAAGAAAAAAAAACATTTGAAAAATGTTTAATTACTATTATTCAAGGAGATTCAAACTATACCAATAACTACATACCATTTTACACCACTGGCAAAAACTGAAGTCTGATAACATCAAGTATTTGGTTAAAATACTTAGCTGAGGAGAAGGACATTGGAAAGCCTCCTTGAAAAGTAATTTGCCGCTAAGAACATGTAAGATGTGAATGGCCTATGACAGAGTAGTTAAACCTGTTTAAGTAAAACAAGGAGTGCATTGGTTTGCAGAAATTGAAAATCCAGAGTGAAGATGCAGAATGTAAGCATGTTTGCACCCAGGGGTACAAAAAGTAACAAAAAGCAACTCTTCTCTCTTGGTTATGCTTTTCTCTGTGTTGGCTCAATCTCAAGATACAGACTTCCCCTGGGTGGCAAGAAATATACTGACCCTTCCAATAAACAAAGAGCAGTTCATTCCCAATAGTTTCAGTAAAACTCCTGGAATAGAATTCCAGGTCAAGGAATGTGAGAGGGTAAACAACCAATCCCAATTTGCCTGGGACTTTTACTGGTTTTAGCACTGAAAGTCCAGCACCCCAGGATCCCACTTAAACCAGAATGGTTTGCTCAGGAGTATCCCAGTTTTAAAACTGAAAACCTGTGTCCCAGGAATCTATCTCATAGGTGCTGGGCATACTGGGTCAGTCAGCCTAGGAGATGAGAACATGTGATTTACAGCCCTTCCTAAATGGGGATTAACATTTGTTTAAAACAATATATATGCAGAACAGATAAAAGTAACACATGCCTATAAGGGATTTGTATTGTCTTTATTGTGGTGTTCACTCAACCCAAAGGGTTGCATGCAAGAAACACCACAGCTGGAAAAATCCTACATGATCTCTGAATGCAAGTGAGACCTTTAAGCAGCATTATCTTCCTTTTTTTATCTAGAGCATTATCCATAACTTATACATATTTTGCCCTCTTGTTTTCTTGTCTATTCTGATTTACTTGCTATTTAAGAAAATATCCTAAAGGTTCGTGGAGTGAGTCCATTTTTCATCTTCCCTTGTTAATTCCAGGTTCTTAGTCATACAGTGGTGCATATTAATATCTAGGCCTGCTCTCCGTTCTGGCCTCACTTCAGATTTTTCTCTAAGTGACTGTTTTTCATTAAACTAAAAAATATCAGTGAAAGCTAAATTTCACTGTTTACATTAACAGAGCTGTTTGTCATTTCTTAAATCTAACTAACTCTGCCTCTAAGCAAATCCATTTGCCTGCCTGGCTTCTTTGACCCACATCTGCTTCCTCCTGCCTGGAGTAAAGCCCAGCACAAAATCTGTAGCGCTGCAGAGTGATGAACTCCTCATCTCTCCACCACATCAGACTGATAACAAAGACTAGCACACAGTCCGCAAAGACTGATCTCTCCAGACTTTGAAGAAAAGTTGGAGGTGCAAATGAGGAAATCATATTGCTGCTGATAGAACTGAAAAAAATAGTCAGTAGATTTGAAAATGTCTGGATTTGGTAAACACTGGAAGCAGCATGATTTATTTACATTTATTGTAAGCCATGAGAATGCATTGGCTTTTAAGAGCCCAGCAAACTTTCATTACAATTCATTGCTAAGAACCACAGGTAAATTTTTGTTTGTTTCAAGTGAGTGCTAATCCTGAAGCCTCATCGAATGTCAGTTGTACTAAGTGATCAATCATAATTTGGACTTTAATTCAATTGGTTAAAAACGGAAGTCCTTTTAAGAAAAAAAAAATGAAATAGTTATTTTCTTTTCTGGATTTATCACTGACTAATAATACAAAATAATCTTGCAATTTTAGTTGACCATAGACTCTATGAGAGTGATTCTATGAGACTCTATGAGAATCATTATGGTTAGAAATATTCCCTGAACATTGACTGCATTAGGAGAAATAGAGACACTTTTGTGAAACTTTTATCTCTTTTATTTCACTTAGAAAAATATCTGCTCTGTGGTAGGCAGAATAATGCAGTCCCCTCCTCAAAAAAATTTAAAACAATGGAAAAGATTTTCACACCGTAATCCCTGTTCTCTTATATGGAAAAAAGGACTTTGTAGATGTGATTACAAGGTTAAGGGCTGAGATGGAGATTATTCTGGATTATCTGTATGGGTCTAAATTAATCACACAAATCTAAACGCTGAGAACCTTTCCCAGCTGTGGTGAGAGAAAGATGTAAAAATGGAAGAAAGGTCAGAAAGATGAAACATTGCTGGCTTTGAAGATGAAGGAAGAGGCCAAGGAATACAAAAAGCCCCTAGAAACTGGAAATGGAAAGAAACGGATTCTACCCCAGAGCCTCCTGGAGGAACACAGGCCTTCTGACACCCTCATTTTAGCCCAGGAAGACCTGTATCGAACCTCTGACTTAAAGATCATAAGATAATAAATGTGTGCTTTTTTTTATAGTTATATTTTTATACTCCCCAGTTTATTTTGAAAACAACCTTTTCTGATATATATCCAAATGAATTTGAAATTATAGTTATCTCAAAGTACACAGAAATTACCTATATTCTCTTATAAATGAAACAGTGATAAAAGAATACAACATATTATTTAAGGACTTTAACATAACAGAATTCTCTTTTCCCAGATTTTTAAACTATTTTTTTCCCATCTAACCATTTAGCATTTGGATTATATGTGCATATAAAACAGACCCATTTGTCAAAGTGAGCATAAGATGAAACTAAATACAGTGCCCTTTCTGGATATAAATTTTCAGAGGCAAAGCATCCAAATGGGAGCAAAAAATTGACTTCCTCATGAAATAAACTAGATAAACAAATATTAAGAATAATGCTAAAGATTTATTCCATACCATAAATCATTTTTTTTCCTATCCTTCCAACATATAAGTGTGCACTCTGGGTATGAATCAAAATACTTCCAATCAAGATTATTAACCCCTATGACTAGGGATTTCAAATTCAATAAAAGGCCCTGGGGTAAAAAGAGATGTAGTATGGGTGAATAGAGAACATTTGTCCATCAAGTTATACATATCGACTTAATAAAGAGGTAGATTATTCAAAAGTCTCAGTGGGCTCAGATACTGACTTGGGCCTAAAAGTGATGTTTTAATTACCTATTAAGCATATTAGATGCTATGCTAGCCATCACTGGATTAGTACCTTAAAGTTAAACACTGGAAAGAAATGATTGCTATGAAACACACACAAAACATTATATTTTGTAGTTCTACTATTTTGTTTGTTCCACTATTTTTGTAATTGGGGCAAGATAAGCCGTCCAATTTCTTTAAGAATATTTAATGTACCCCATAAACTGTCTGAATCAAAGTTTTATTAAATCTTTTGCCAAACACAACATTGACTTCCATCTACAATTATTTTTTAAGATAAAAACCCATAAGTACGTTTTAAAAAAAGCTGTGGACTTGAGCTATGAAGCATTACACTTTTAACACACCGATTGACTGAGAAACCTAGAACATCACTGTAAAGACGTTAATCACTGTTGTCCTTCAGTAGTGAATGGGTGCAGCTTTACTGTGACTTCTCCAAAAATTCTTTGCAGCACCTAACACACTGCTGGTACAGTCTCAAACTCGAGTCATTCATAATAAGGATCCTCAATAAGAAGTTGTGTTTGTGGATCATAGCTCCCAAGTAGCTCAGTTTTTGCTTTGCAGTTTTTAACTTCACCTCCTTTTCTACTCAAATCTCTCACATTCCTTTCTTCCATACAGAGTATATAACGAAAGGTGGCAAAGTCCTCTTTGGTAACCTGCTGGGCCATGTGATTCATAGGAATATCATGCTTCTTCATGCAATTTTGCCCTCGATAATCAGGAGAGTTTCCTATCTCATAAATGGATATTGCCTCACTGTTTATCCTTCAATTATCTGAAATATTTTGACCAGTTACAAGTTTTCTGAAAACTGCTTCTGCAATGAGTGATCAACAAATGTTACCCAAACATACAAACAGCACCAACTTGGGTGGCTGAGCTGCCATCTTCTAGGGAGCCAAGAGAGGCAGAGTCCTGTGTGCTGTCTTAAGCCACCAAATTGTGGTAATTTGTTATGGCAGCAATAGAAAACTAATATAGCTCTTATTAAATTTTAATAAAACAGCATTGTAAAAGCTATGCATTTGCCAATCTTTTCTGAATTGACTTTTCCTTTCTTCTCTTCAGATACCTAATCTTATTAGAATACTTTGATGGCAATATGGCTTATTCTGATTTCCAATTTCCTTACATTTGGTGTTGAGATCAGTTATTTTATTTATAGGGCTTGGAAATTTCAAAACTTTAGTGTTGAAGATAACATCTACTCTTCTAATTCATCTTTTAAATTTGAATTATAACTTATGTTTAAAGTTCCACAAGAAAGAAAACTACACATAAAGCAAATGTTCTAGTCAAATACTTATCTGAAGATATTACCAGGGTAGCCAAAATCCTTTTAAAAAGTCAAGTATGTACAGGGTCATTGAAGTAGATCATCACCCAAAAGAAGCCTAATACAGGAAAACATTTATAGCATATAATGCCAAAGGTATTTTGTAATCTAAATATAGTGGTGGATTATTTGAAGTAGTTTTTTTAATCACTCAACTGAATAACACAGTCACCTGTCTATTAGCCACATCGGTAGAGGGAAACAGCGCTCTTCTGAAAGAACAAAGAGCTTTGAAACTCATTCATCCTCTAGTGCACAAAGCCTCTTCCACCCAGGTTGCTTGGTGCTGAAATGTCTCCATCCCCATGAACACAGAAGGGACAAGGTCCTTTTTCATTTTTGGACGGTTAGCACTGGACCCTGGTCAAGAGTGAGAGGTAGAAGACTTAAGCGAATTTTGGGTATCTGGATGAAATTACCCTTTGGCCAATGTTACCGTTCTAAGCAAAACATTACATTACATTTTTCCTTATGCATATATGTATATACTTATACACATTTTTGTTGTTTTCAGATTCATCTCATATTTTCAATACCAGCAAAGAAGTTTAATTGGGCAGTATTTTCATAATAAGCAGTAATTATATAATTAGCACAGTCTTCTAAGATGTTCATTGCCTTGATATAAGAAGACCAAATGAACCTTATTAACCAATTTGGCCCCCAGCAATTCCTATAATTCTATGATTAAAAATGACGAGTCTTTTTTGGGCGTTGCATGGAGGCTGGTAAGTAAAATCAGTAAGATCATTTAAAGATCAGTGGGTTTCCTCTTATGGTATAAAATTTAAACAATTCTAAGAATGAAAAACTACAGAATCTGACATTTTTGTGCTTCACAACTGCAAGAAAATTACTGGAAATATTTTTAAGGCTAGGAGAATATTCTTCTGATGAAACTGAAACAGAACAATTAGAAAACATAAATGCAAAAGAGAAGAATCTTAATGAAATCTATAAGAAAGCAAATGAAATTCTGCACAAAGTAGAAAAGCGTGAAGGCTTTTTTTACCCCCCAAAAATATAGACACTTTTTTTCAAATACTTTTTAGTAGTATTGCTTGGGGAATGAAAGTTTTGTTTTGTTACTGTTGTTATTTTTTTCCAAGGAATTTTTTAAACATTTATAGATTTTAATTTTAAAGAAATTACTTGAGAAACAATTCCTCGATGTAGGAAATGCAGTAGATGCTTTTCAATGGTTCACCCAGATCCCCTTTTTGGACCAATGCACCCATTCTCCAGCTGGTGTGAACGTTCCCTGTAGCTTAACCTGGTCCTGGGGAATCACCCCCTCACTCCCAGACAGTTACTGCCTGCAAGGGCAGCATAAACCAGCCCCACTGCCTCAAAGAGCATGACTTGTGGTGCCATTCACAGTCCAGAACTCCCCATGTTAGTTGGCCAAGGCGAGGTTTTAGCTGAACCCACGTCTTTGCCCAGCTTCTTACCCTGTTTTATTCTACTTCACTCAGTCCCTTGCAGATTTCACTAGCGTACACTCAATCAGCAAGTGCCTTGTACAAAAATCCCTGACTCAAGCTCTGCTTGCATGTCAATAAACCTAAAACAGAAGAAAGTAAAGAAATAGAAATTATGAGTGAAAAGGTAAGAGAAGGTAGAAATGGAAGATAGAGCAGAAAATGTAATATATGAATTACAAATGCTCCAGAAGAAAAGAAAGGAAAGGATGGAGAAGTAATAATCAAAGAAATGACAGAAATTTTCCTAAGTTGAAGAATACCTTGAGTTCTCAGATTCAAAGGGTTCACCAGGCAATGAGAATATCTTTAATCCACCTCTATAACTAAAGATTATTTGGAGGTTCTAATCACCACAATAAGAAAAGAAAAAGGAACCAAAACAATTACAAAAAAGGAAACAAAACCATCAATATTTGCACATAACAACTACAAAACCAGAAAATCTGGGCGACTCAACTGTGAAATTATTGGAACTAACAAGACTTCCAAAAGATGGTCAGAGACAAGTTAAGTACCCACTAAAAATCAATAGCTTTCCTTCATAATAAGCAACAACTATTTATAAAATGTAATGAGGAAAGTAAGTTCCATTCACTTTATAAACAAAAATTATAAAGTTTCTAGGAATAAAACTGGGCCCATTAGAAAAATCTATAAAGCTTTTCTAAAGGATAAAACCTATGTAAGCAAATGAAGCAGCATACAAGATTACTAAATGAAAAAACTATAAAGAGGTTAATTCTCTCCAAATTGACATAAAAATATTTCCAATACAAATATGAATGCCAGTGGTGGGGTGTTTTGTAGTGAGTGTAGAGTCTTAAAAAATTGAAAATGAAGTTCATCTGGAAAAATTAACGAATGAGACCAGCCAAGAAAATAATTATTTACATGTTATTCCTTATGAACGTTCTACCCAAGCAAAGAAAATAAATTATCTACACAATTAAAGAAATTAAGATTTAAAACCATCAAATTATAGAACCAAAATCCAGTTTCATTTACAGTTGTCTGAATTGCTTATGGGTAGATAATTTTTCATGTAAATGCAAGAGAATGAAAGAGGGAGTTATTAATAATTATAGTGGGATGACAGATGTTAACTGACCTGTCCTGGCAAACCAAGGTATATGGCCACACTATAGATGGCGATATCTTTTTGTAAAGCAGCTTAGTATCTAAATCATTAAATGAGGAGTTATGAGGCCAATTATTTGCATTGATAACGGGAAGTATGACCTTAAAAACAAAATCCAGCTAGGTTTCCTTAAACTTATTCCAGCCACCTCAAAGGACCAACTATGAGTGTAAAGTATTAACAAGTTATCCATATGATTTTTTTTTAAACATTTAAGCTGTTTGTATTTAATTGTAAAACAAAAAACTGCACATGATAAAAATCAAGCAGTATGGAAGGTTATTCAATTTTTTTGGGGGGGTGCTTTTATAAAGGGGATTTATTAGATTACAAATTTACCATTCTAAGTCCATAAAAGTGTCCAAACTAAGGCATCAACAAGAGGATATCTTCACCGAGGAAAGGCTGGTGGCATCTGGAATGCCTCTGTCAGCTGGGAAGCCACATGGCTGGCGTCTGCTGGTCCTTTGCTCCTGCATTGCATTGCTTTCACCTTCTGTTTCCAGTGGCTTTCTCCTTAAGCATCTGTGGGTTCTCACTTAGCTTCTCTGGGGCAAACTCTGGGCTTCATCTCTTAGCTTAGCATCTCCAAATGTCTTTCTGTCTGCATCTCCCAGACAGAATCGGGGTCTGTGCATCTTCCAAGCACCTGAGTCTGTGTTATCTATATAATTTTATCAATTCACTACCCTATGGGATAACACACTTATTAGAATCAGAGATTTGACCACATGCTTCTGTTCCCAAATCAATAAGTTAATAATAATTTCCTAATATGCACAATTCTAACTTTTTTAAGAGGAGATTTTAAAAGAAAAATCATGCAGAAGATACAGAGCTTCCACATACTTTCCCTTATACATACAGTTTTTCTGATTATTAACATTTTGCACAGTGGGCTACCTTTGTTACAATTGATGAAACAATATTATAATCATTATACTATTGTCTGAAGTCCAAAGTTTAAATTAGGTTTCATGTTTCCGTTGTATAATCCTAGGTTTTTATTAATTTATTCTAGAAACATATATACAACCTTAAATTACCACTTTTAACCACATTCAAATATATATTCAGTGGAGTTAATTACATTCATAATGTTGTGCTACCATCACCATCAAAACATTTTTATAAGTACAACAAAAATCTTTGTACCAATTAAGCATAAACTCCCCATTCCCTACCCCCACCCTGGCCCCTGGTAAACTGTTTTCAAGATTCTGACTCTATGAATTTGATAATTCAAATTACTTCCTATCCAGTGAGGTCATACAGTATTTGCTCTTTTGTGCCTGGCTTATTTCACTCAACATGATGTCTTCAAGGTGCATCCATGTGTATGCATCAGAACTTCATTCTTTTACAGATGAATAATATTCCCATGTGTGAGTAAACCACATTTTATTTATCCATTCATTGGTTGATGGATACCTGAGTTGCTTCCATCTTTTGGAAAATGCAAATAATGCCACTATGAACATTGGTGTGAAAGTATCTGTTCAAGTTCCTGCTTTTAATTCTTTTGGGTATATACATACCAGTGGGATTGCCAGGTCATATGGTAAATCTTTTCTTACCTTTCTGAGGAATCATCAAACTGTCTTCCACAGCAGCAGACAAATTTTACATTCTCATTCCAATGTATGAGTGCTTCTATCTCCCTACATCATCCCGTCATGTGTTACTTCCATTTTTCTAAAGTAGCAGCAATTCTAGTGGATTTGAAATTGTATCTCATTGTAGGTTTGATTTGCATTTCCTGAACAAGTTAATAATGTTGAGCATATTTTCATGTGCTTTCTGGCCATCTTTGGAGAAATGAACAGTTAAGTTTTCACTTTTAACCGGGTTTTTTGTTGCTGTTGTTGAGTTGTAAGATTTCTTTATATATTGTCTACAGTAAGCCCTTATCGGATATGTGGTTTCCAAATATTTCTTTTATTCTGTAAGTTGTCTTTTTATTTTCAGGATGAAGGTCTATGATGCACAAATGTATTTAATTTTGATGTAGTCCCAATTATCTATTTTTTTCTTTTGTTGCTCATGCTTTGAGTGTAAAATCTAGAAACCATTGCCTAACATTATTTCATGAAGATGTTTCCCTATGTTTTCTTCCAGGAATTTTATAGCTTTGTTCTCATATTTAGGTCTTTGATCCATTTTGAGTTAATTTTGGTTTAGGGTGTGAGGTAGAGATCCACTTTCATTCTTTGGCACATGGATATCCAGTTTTCCCAGCACCATTTGTTGAAGAGAGTATTCTTTCCCCATACAGTGGACTTGGCACCTTTTTCAAAAACCTATTGGTCATGGATGATTGTATGGTATGTGAATATATCTCAATAAAACTGAATTAAAAAAAAGAAAACCAAACAAACAAATTGGTCTTAGATATGAGGGTTATTTGTGAACTTTTAACTTCTTTCCATTGATATATGTATCTGTCCTTTTGCTAATATATATATAGATATATATAAATATATATACACATATTATATACTGGAATATAATACAATATAATAATATATATATGTGTGTAATACCTTGTGCTAATACCATGCAGTACTATAGCTTCTAATAAGTTTTAGAACTGAGAAATGTGAATCCTCCAATTTTGTTCTTCTTTTTCAATATGGTTGTGTCAATTAGGGTAACTTACATTTCCATATAAATTTGAAGACTGACTTTTCTATTTCTGCAAAAAGGCTGTTGGAATTTTGATTCGGATTGTGTTGAAACTAAATCATATTGGGTAGAATTGCCACCTTGATATTTAGTCTTCCAATCCATGAACACAGAATGTCCTTCCACTTATTTAGGTCTTCTTTAATTTCTTTTAGCAATGTTTTGTAGTTTTCCATACACAAGTTTTTTACATCCTTGGTTAAATTTCATTCTTAGAAATTTGATTATTTTATTTGCTAATGTAAATGGAATTTTTAATTGATTTCCTCTTCATATTGTTCATTACTAGTGTGTAGAAGAACTATTGATTTTTACTTCTTCCTTTCTAACTCAGATGCATTTTATTTCTTTTTCTTGCCTAATTGCTTGAATAACATAGGTGAGAGTGGCCATCCTCGTCTTGTTCTGATCTTAAAAGAAAAGCTTTTAGACTTTCACCTTGAGTGTGATGTTAGCTGTGAGCTTTTCATATATGCCCTTTGTGCCGGTTTGAATGTGTTGTGTCCCCCAAATGCCATTATCTTTGCGGTCTTGTTGGACAGACGTTTTTGGTGCTGGTTAGATTTGCTTGGAATGTGCCCCACTCAGCTGTGGGTAATGATTTTGATGAGATGTTCCCATGGAGGTGTGGCCCCGCCCATTTGGGGTGGGCCTTGATCGGTGGAGCTATATAAATGAGCTGACTCAGAGAGAGGAAACTCAGTGAGTGCAGCTGTGAGTGACGTCTTGAAGAGAAGCAAGCTTGCTAGAGAGGAACATCCTGGGAGAAAGCCATTTTGAAACCAGAACTTTGGAGCAGACGCAAGCCACATGCCTTCCCAGCTAACAGAGGTTTTCCGGACGCCATTGGCCATCCTCCAGTGAAGGTACCCGATTCCTGATGTGTTACCTTGGACACTTTATGACCTTAAGACTGTAACTGCATAGCCAAATAAACCCCCTTTTTATAAAAGCCAATCCACCTCTGGTGTTTTGCATTCTGCAGCATTGGCAAACTAGAACACCCTTTATCATGTTGAGGAAAACTTTCAAGTGTTTTTATCAAGAAGAGAGCTCGATTTTGTTAAATGATTTTCTGCATCATTTGAGATGATAATTGTGTGTGTTTTACCTTTGCTCTTCCAGAACAGGGCAAGGGACCCACAATGGGCGCACAGGCTGCCTCCACAGCATTGCAGGAAAGTTGTGGGAGAGGGACCAGCAAGGACACCACAAGCTCCTTCTACCTTTTTTAAAAGCTGTGTTTTCTCATCCAGTTACTGCAACCCTTTAACTGTTTTCCAGAGTTCTGAGGAACATGGCTTTGCCAGTTTTAACTAGTTGTTCAAACAATATGTGGGGGAAATGGCACCCTGAAATGTCTTGCACTGCCATCTTGGTTGACTGGATCCAATTGTAATGTTTTATTTAATTACTTTGAAATAGCTGAAGGGATATGTTGTTTATGCAATGCATGTTTTTGATCAATTTGAGTGCATGTCTGTAAGGTTGTTTCAATATGTGTACATTAGTGGCTAAGTTATGCTTGAATTGACAGTAAATTCTTCAAGATGGGATGAACTAATGTAGATTTATATGGGAAATTCAGACATGCTCTCTGAACTCTGGAATTCATAGTAGCACTAACATGGCAAATTGGATCAAGTACTTTAAAACCCCTTTAAAAGGTTTTCATTATATTACTTTAGTTATGATATAAAGTCCAGAATGCATGAGATGTATTTGTTATTAAAACAGGGAGACATAGAAGATATTTAAAGTGCAATATAGCCACAAATTTTGGCATTTCCTTCATGATTTCATTGATTGTTGTTTTTATAATTTTTTTAAAAACCATTGATCTTAATCGAACTCTGATACTCATTGGTTACCTTAGGGACAGATGTTGCAAATTAATAAAAAGAACATTTGAATCACGTGGCCAGATTCTTGAAATTAGGACACGAAGAAGAAAACAGATACCAATTTGTCAGTATAAGTATCTATTATATACCGAATGCTGAGGGAATGTTCTATTTCAGTAATGCTTTGTATATTTACTTTTGAAAACATTCATAAAGTACATAACTAGATATTCCTGGCATTAATTTTAGTGGATAAAATATAATACATCTTTTAAAATTCTTTATGCTTGTCACTGTCCTGAAGAATAATACAACATGTACAAATGCAGCAGCTTAATTGAGAATGCACTGACCCAAAATGTACCCTGTAATATTTGCATTAGGTTCTTATGGCTGCTGTAATAGATTTACAAAAAAATGGTGGCTTAAAACAACAGAAACTTATTATCTTACAGTTCAGAAGTCTAAATGAATCTAAAAATCTAAGCATAGGCAGGCCTTGCATTCCTTCTGGATGCTCTTGGGGAGAATTGATTTCCTGTCCTTCCCAGCTTTTCTTGGCTCATGGGCCTGGATCACCCCATCCCCCATTTCTGGTCACATCCTCCTCTCTCTCTGCTTCCATCATCACATCACCTCCTTTGATTCAGATACTCCTTTTCATCTCTCTCTTATATGGCCCTTTGTGATTATATTGGGCCCACTTGGATAATCCAGGATATTCTCTCCATCTGAATATCCTTAATTTAATCACATCTGTAAATTCTCTTTTACCAGGTAAGGTACACATATTCACAGGTTTCCAGAGATTGGGCCATCTTTGGTGAGGTGGGGGGCAGGAGGACGGGGGAGGATTCAGCCAACCACAATGTCATATGAAAATACAGCTAAAATTTTAGCTTATTTCCCTTGTCATTGCTATTTTTATTCTGAAGAGAAATGGCCAAAAACGGGTGTTGAGGGGGAAATTGGGCATGGGTGGGGGGGACAAAATTGCTTTCAAATTTTTCTTCTTGAGTTGCAAGATGTGCCTCTTACCTTCCTCATCCAAAGAGAAAGTTACAGGTACCCCCTAGAAATGATTCCAAAGCAGCAAGGGAAGAAAAGAAAAACCCTTTTTTAGGTCCAAGTCTTCTAAGACAAATTGTTTCAATGATAACAAATTCAGAGATTTGACTTTTCCTATATAAAACCAGAAGAGTCTAAAATATTTATCAGCCAATTTTGCTAATACATATCAACATGGATGAAGGGATAAATGATCATAAATATTGGGAATAAAATATCACCTAAAACCACACACACACAAAAATGTTCTCCTGAGAAATGTAAAGTACTTGTCACATGTTATCTGCAAATGTTTTGTATGGTTGGAAGGTATTATCCCTGCATTAAAACTGACCCACAGAGTGTAAAATGCTCTTTGAACATTGTTCAGATATATAATTGTGGAGCTGGAAGCAGATTCAAGTCTCTTGAATCATGTCTATTTGCCTTTTGCATGGGAGGAGGTAAGGGGAGAGAGAAAAAAAAAAACATAGAGTTTTAGGTGTGGGAGAGCAGGGAGGCCATTCGCCAATAATGCTTCCTATAGTCTCTGAACTTCAAGGTAATAAAATAAGATAATAAAGCAGACAGGCTAGATAGAGCATATCCAAGTAAATTTCCAGCTGCTGAGTGAGGGAATAAAATAATCCCAATGGGTAAAGCCAAGAAAATAGCTGCTGAAGTTTGGCAAATATTATTTATTCCTCTTAAAGCAGCATTAGATCATGAAAGCGTATATGGATGAATAAACCATTCTTAAGAACTAGAAAGGAAAACACATATTTCACCCAGTCTAACCTAGAAAAAAGCAGGCCTTTCATATGCTTTGGGCACATTTTTCTCCTAAAGAAGTGTCAGCTGTTAGGCTCTTGTGGTAATTTCAATAAGGTTGCCCTTCTCCAAGTAATACCATCAGTGGGAAAATAAGAAGGATTAAAATGGTTTCCATTTCCTGGAGATTAATGTCATATTAGTAATTCTCCTAATACTATGTGCTCCAGTAAATCCTATTTTCCCCACTTGCTCCATGTTTTCCAGTCTCTCTGCCTTTGCCCAACCCATTTCCAATGTCTGGAATCCTTTCCCAATCATCTCCATCTTTTATCCTAATCTGTTATCTGTCTGGCTGCCAAGGCCCAGATGAAAAATTACGTCCAGCATTAAGCCTTCTGAGATCAGAAAAGTAAGTGAGAGGTTAAGGGGTGGATTATGGAGATAGACTGAATGAATTCAACATCTAGCTCAACTACTTCCTAGTTATGGGCAAATTTACTTAAACTTTCTCTACTTCAGTTTCCTCCTCTATAAAAGAAGTTTAAAGTCTTAACCTACCATGGTTTATTCTGGGGATCAAATGAGTTAACACATGTAAAGCACTCAAACACCAGGGATGCATATTGAGCTTTTAATGAGGGTCAGCTGTCAAGATCCCAAAGTGAAACAAATCACTTCCTCTTCTGACTCCAATGGCACTTTACTTGTTCCTCTCTTAACAATCTTCACCAATCTTTCCACATTGAATAAGTTACTAATATGCCAAATTGTATCTTCTCTGTGGATAGAGTAAAAGACTTCCATGTTTTATTCTCTGTAGCCCTGGTACATTATAATAATGGGCCTGCTAGCATTTATTCAGCACAGAATATGTGGCAGAAACTGTGTAAGCATTTTGTTTGCATCATCTCATTTAATCTTCTTAATGACCCTATGTGGCAAGGAATATTATTTATTGCCTTTTTACATATGAAGAAATGATTAGAAAGATTAAGTAACTTGCTTAACGTCCCATGTCTGGTGAGGGATTTTCTGATTCTAGAGTCCATGCTCTTAACCATTATGTTATACAATCTCCTAGTTGCCATACTGTGTATCCAATGATTCAATGAATTACCATAAACCTTACATTAAAGATTTTTAAAGCCCCTGCTGTATGTTTGTACATAAACACTATCTATCTTTGTGGAGTCATGTTTGACCATTTTTATTGTGAAGAATAAAATTTAAAAACTGTACAATTTAGTGATAGGGAGGCAGAAGTACATTCAATCCATGCTATTGTTGTATAGAGCCGAGGAGAGGCCATAGTCAAGGAGCACCAGTTTTACCTGGTATTTGTTAGAAATGCAGAATCCCAAGATCCAGACTCATTGGCTCATGAACTGCATTTTAATAAGATTTCCAGTTTCAGAATCATTTCTATTGAGGTCATGAACCAACACCTTCTTTATAAAGAGCACAATAAATGAAAATTGGTTGGATCTAGGGAGATTTTCTTTCTAAAAATGAACATAAAGAGATAATGGGGTAAAATATGGAAAGAATGTGTAAGAATGTCTTTACTGGAAATTATTTTAAAATGATCGAGTATCTCTTACCTAAGAAATCTCAACTAGGAAAAGAGTCTTAGTCCCTGAGCATATAGAAGGTTATAATTTACTATTCTAGCATGTAAGCAAAGTCCTTGTCTCATTTATTGCTGTACCCTAAATGTATGGAATAGTGCCTAACACATAGTATGGAAACGAGATATATGTTGAATCAATAAATTCATGTTCTCACAATTCTTAGAGCAATTGGAGTGTATTATTAATTATTTGCTTATCAAGGGGATGTTTGCCAGAGGACTGGTAAAAACAGGCTGTTTCAAAACAGGCTAAACACTTACTCTGTTTTTCAGAGGATATTTGAAATATTTAAACATTTCTCCAGGCATTTTAATACTGCAAGTCCTGAAGGAGTCAGAGCCTGTCTGGTCACCTCACTTGTTACATTTATTGACCTCACCTGTGAGAGATTGACTAAAAGGGTAATATGGGGGCAGGATTAAATAACTTCCTGAGTTCCCCTGTCTCAACCTTCAGAGAGGTGAATTGTCTTAAGGGTCCTAATACGGAAGAGATTTTCTGCCATTGCTGGGGACGGAAAGAAGTTTGGAAGAGAACACAATGTCAACGCCTAAATATGTCTTCCATGATGACAGCTATCAATTATATGAGAAAGAAATCTTTTCTTGATGGCCTGGTATCAGTACCATTTTCTTGTTTTCAAATGCTCTTGGGCATAATAAACTCTGAATTTTGTTCTTTGAACTTTATACTGAACATTTTGTTATGAACAAGATGATTAATTCAGCACCTCTTTCTTCACAGCAGGGAGAACATCTCACCTCAGACAACCACAAAGCCAGGTAACAAAGCCAGACCTGAAGCTCAGTCAGTAAAAAGGGAACAGCTGCTGGATGACTCCAGTAGCTACTCATAACGATCTTGAAATATTCCATTTCCTCTTTCTGAGCTAAATTTCAAAGCCACAGATACAATCCTCATGATATTATGAAAAAAATTAATAAAAATGTGTCCAAATGTCAAATCAGACAGTCTAATTAGCCCATAAGTTTTTAAGAACAAATGCAGACACTAAATGCCTTGATTCATCAATTACCTACTGAATGGTTCAGATTTCTCATAATTTTAAGTACTGATAATATCTGATTCATTTACTAATTTCACTCCTAGAATGTTACAAAGGTTGCTAAGATTTAACTACTTTATCTTCACCATCGATACAGTGAAAGAAGTAATCTATTCTACAGTGTTAGAACACAATTTTTTTTGTTGTGTTGGTGGTTGTTCCATTGAAAATGAAAGTTTTTAAATGATTTTTGCTAAATAACTGAAACAGAAACAGGCATACTTCTATTATTGTTTCCCAAAGCCACCTATTTTAATTCATGACAATAGCAAAAAATTTATTTATTTTTTTAACCTAACTTTCTAAGATCAGAGATCATTCATTTTAAAATCTTTGGTAAAACCACCATCCTAAGAAAAGTGAAATGTGTATAAGAAATAAACATTATTTCCTAAGAAGTTAATGCTAGCAAAGCACTTATATGGTGACATTGTTCTTCACCAGACCTCCCTGGCAATGTCCAGGTTGTACCTGCCACTGAAAACCATCTCCTTACCTCTCAGGTAACTCTGGTGAGTAAGCCCAGGGCAGGATTTCTTATGACAAGGGAAAGCTGAAAATATCTACAGAGGAATGAGCAGTATTTCAATCTACTAAGCAAAGTCATTCCAAAGGGTTGATGGATGAGAGGTGAAAAATGTCAAGTGCTCCCAAAATTAAATAGCTCACTCATAAATCATTCAACTCAAGCAAGAGCAAAAAAAAATAATAGTGCTTGTCCCAACAATCACCAGAAAGAAAGGACACATTCCAGTGACAGTGACACATTCCAGCAATAGTGCTTTCTCCCATAATCTAACAACAGCATGTTTTGGAGGACAGGTAGGACAAAGAATAGAAACATCCATCTTAATGGGTTGAACGCTATGACACATTTCCAAAGAACAATAAAAAAGAGCAGCCCATACAGAAAGAGAGGGGGAAAAAAAAGCAGAACTGCATCTTTCAACAGAGAGATACCTGAAATACCTATAAAACTCTAAGAGCACTGAACATAGCAGTTAACTTTGGCTGCAAAGGACAAAGGAATTGCAGAGACATGACAGGGTGGGACAGGCTGCTCTTCCCTGATGCACACCCACGAAGAAGCCAAAAGACGTTAGACAGGTTCAAGGCAAATAGTTAAATGGCAGGTTAATCATTCAGTTATCAGTCACTGTGTACACATACCAAAAGCTGCCTGAGGCTACTTGCTTATAGGTGCAAATGTCACATGACATTTTCTCCATTTTTTTTTTTTGAACTAGTGTTTTGATTGAAAAATAACGCTGTTACTGCTTTAGACTTCTAAAAGTTTGTGTGTGTGTGCACATGCATATATTTTGGATGTTTAGTCTCATTTCTCCACAAATGAAAACATACATACACACATACATAGGTTCTGAACCTGGTCTCTTTTTGCTCAAAATATATCTTTATGTTAGCACATAAACATCTGCCTTACTTTAAAGAGACTGGATAATATTATATTGATTGGCTATCCTATCATTTACTTAACTGGTCATTAATTACACAATTTGTTTTTGTTCTTTACTAGTAAAACTAATGTAGTGACCCTCTTTGTAAGGATATATTTGCACGTGTATGAAAATATCTATAGGATAAATTTACAGATATTGTATTGCAGGTTAAAATCTATTTGTGATCTTTATTTTGATAAGCATTGCCAAATTGTTCTTTTAAAGTGTTTCAAAGAGTTCAATCCATCACCAACACTGAAGGGGAATGTCTGTTTCCATACCCTCACCCACACTACATTTGATCTTCAGTGAATCTGAGGGTAAGATGGCATTTTATTTATGTAATTTTCATTAAAATTTTATGTAACATTTTAATATCATCATCTATTCATATGTTTCAGAGCCATTTGTATTACTTTCAATGTGAATGTTGATGTCTTTTCATTGGATTATTTATCTTTCCCTCATTGATTTGTGGAAGTCCATTCTATTTCATATTGCATCAAATCCAAGACACTATCAGTTGTACTATGCATCAAGAAGGAAAAATCAGTGCCAATGAAATTAAGATACAGTGCTTTCTTATCACCTTTCTTTTTTACTTTGAACTATTAAAATAATTTTTACATTTTGGTAGATATTTTATAGTCATGTTTCACCATCACACATACAGAAAGAAAATAAGCAAACCAAATTTCTTCAATTCAATGTCTGACTCTTTGGAATCCCTTTCCAGCCCTCAGCCCTCTGTGTCCGTGGTTGCCCCACACTAGTTAAACTACATGTAATGTCCTCTGTGCAATGGAGAGCACTGATACTAAAGCATTTCTTAAAACCAGTCCCCATAAGGAGGAAAATCCACTGGGACTGGACTCGTAAGGTGACACTGAAGTAGAGCCAGGCAGCTCTGGATTCCAGCAGCAAGAAAGTTGCTCAACGAGTCTGATTCTGCCCCCCCACCCCCACCCCCACCCCTGGCCCCTCACAGCCATCTGTTTCCTGCAGGGAGCTCATTTTAGGAAGCCTCCTGACATCCTGACCCTAGAGATGCTAAAACGTGGGGGGAAATGTGAATTGCAATTAACAAAATACTCAATGAAGAAACTAGCCTTTGTCTGTATGAGGTGTTAAATCTTTCTGAATTTGGCATTTTTATTTTGACCTTATTACTTTTATCATGGAGAACACTTAAATTTTCATATAGTCAAATAAATCATTTTTTTTCCCTTTGTGGAATAGGAATTTTATGACTGGAGCTTCCATTTTCCAGTATTATGAAAAAATTAATTGCCCATATTTTCCAACCAACAGTTTTTCTTTTTCCTTTAAAATTTGTGAACTAATAGAATATTGGTGTGTGATCTAATACAATAATACAATATTGTATGTTGTGGGTGTTCAGTAGAAGGTCTGCACTAGATTTTCGTTTTTTTTTTTCAAATAAATAGCCAGTTTCCCACAAATATAAAATCCATCATCATTATCTACTAAATGTCCACACATGTGTGGGTTTATTTTTCCTCTCTTTTATTTACTCATCTATCCATATTTTCATGAAGTGCAACAAAATTGTCTTATATTGTGAAGCTTTATGAAATATTTATGAAAATATCTTGCTGCAAAGCTAGTGGACTTTTAATACTCCCTTTTTAATAAGTTTTCTAAATAATACCTGAGTGTTTATTCCTCCAACGAACTTCCTAATCAATTTAAGTTACAAAACATTATTTTGCTCTTTTGTCATAATATTGAAGTTACATAATTTAGAGTATCAATTTACTAAGAGCAATGCATTCATTCTATTTATTCAAATCTCATTCTGATTTACAGTTTTCACTGCATAAAGCTTTTTTGACAAATACTGTTATCTTTATTTCCCAGTATTTTACTATTTAATAGTATTTTACTATTTTATTGCTGTCATGAAGAGGATGTTTTATCTAGCATATTGCCTAATTAGTTATAATTAGTACATAAGGAAACTATCATTTTTGTAACCAGGTAGATTACTCCAAATTTTCTTCTTGTTTCTAATAATTTTTTTCAGTTGGTTATTTGGAGTTTAGAGGAATAAAATTACATTTTTAATAAACAATTATAATGTTGCCTTATCTTTCCAGTTTTTATAACTCTGCAAATTTTTAACATCACTTACTGAAACATCCACAATAATAACCTATTATACTGAAGATAAGAGGCACTTCGAAGGAAATACTCCCAGTAGTTCACCATTGAGCTTGATACTGGAATTTGCTCAAAGATGCATAATTTTACCTGATTAAGGGAGTATCCATCTTTACATAATCCATTGTATTTTGGGGGAATAGAAATTGAATTTTCCAGTGCATTTTCCTTTGGAATTATCATTTTTTCCTTGCTCTATTAGTAATATATTGGAATAACCTAGAAGAATCATATTGATAGCAGAATTAACATAAGGAACTGGAATACTGAACTATCTTTACATTATAGGAAAATCCTCTACTTGGTTATTCTATGCATTTCTTAATGTACAACTGGATTCTACTTGTTAATATTTTACTTTGAATCTTTTGCACTTACATTCATAAGTGATATTTATTGGCAGGGGTTTAGGTGATGCTTACGTGTTTAATTCTGGAGCTATCTTTGTCAAGTTTCTATGTCAATGTTATTCTAGCTTCATAAAAATGGGAGAATTGTTTTTCTTTTTAGGGAACAGTTCTGAAAGTTTATCAGAACTCAACTGTGAAATGGAATGGGTCTGGAATTTTTGCTAGGGTAACACCTGGATAAGATTTTCGAGTTCTTCTAGGTAATTGATACGGTATAATTCTCTAGTTTTTTTGCAGTCAATTTTGCTATTTTACCATTTTTTGGGGAAAAAAATGAATTTTGTTATGATGGTCACATTTATGTGCATTCATTTGAACAAAATAAACTATAATTATTTCAATCTAATTTCTAAGTTTGTGTCTGTGCTTTTTGCTATTTTAATCATCATTTGGTTAATAGTAGTTTTAGGAATTTTTGGCCCCCAATTAGTTGGGTTTTTCAAAGAATTATTACTTTTATTTAATTATTAATTCTACTGTTTGTTTCATTAATATCTGTCTTCATATTTATTCATTTCTTCTGAATGTTTTTCTTGAGTTTACTTAGTTTTCTGTATTTGTTATTCAATTCCAGCTTTCATGCATTGTGTTCAGGCAATGGGATATTTTTCCTTTTTATTGGAATTTATTAAGGTTTCCTTTATTTATAGCATTGTATATGGTCAATTTTTGGTAAATGTTCCAATGTTCCAAGGGACTTTAAAAGAAGATGTAGTATGAAAGATGGAAATTTGGGGGGAATGGGTGGTGGTGATGATAGCACAAAATTGTGAATGTAATTAAGAGCACTGAAAGATGTATCTGAATGATTAAAAGGGGAAATGTTAGGTTGTATATATGGTAATAGAATAAAAATTATAAAAATAAATCCATGGAACTGCATTACACACACACACACAGTGAACCCTAAGTTAAACCATGGAATATAGTTTATAGTTAATAGTACAATAATAAAAATGTGCTTTTATCAATTGTAAAACGTTTCACACCAATGCAGGGTGTTAATAATATGGTGGTTTATGGGAATCCTGTATTTTATGCGTGATTGTTCTGTAAACCCAGAACTTCTGTAATTAAAAATAAAGATGTATTCTGTGTTTTCAAGGTGTAAAATTACATACAATACACTCAATTTTATTTTTAGAACATCTATTTAACTGTGAACAAATTAGATGCATTCAAGAATCAGTATGTAACATGAATGTTGAAGAAGCCCACCATAAGGCAATAGAAAGCAGTGAGTCTCTGTCAGAAAACTTATGAATTTATTATTTTAAAGCATTTTGGTAGACAAAATTAATCTGTTGGCTGTACTCAATGTCCTAACAGACCGTTTGCTCACTTAGTTTGAT